>NC_090265.1:264474643-264819643 GCF_040414725.1 Anabrus simplex | reverse complement strand
ATTGGTTCATTTTTGTTTCTCTGAGTTAACTTTAAACCGATCATATAGAGAAACAGTAATGGCTGGGTGGAGCCAAGTGTCAGTAAATCTGGAAGATAAAACACTACTGTGATCCATGGGAATGAGCCAGATTTGAAGCACCCGAGTGTTCCCAAGTATCCCTATACCACCCGAAAGCCACTCGACACACAACACAGAGGAATATCTGGGAATATCGGACCGCTCGTATGTTTCCACTTACGGTGTAAATTTAAGCCCGGGCCAAAGACGTCCATGTTCTATCTCTCCATACATAAAACATCCCCCCATGGCACTACAGCCCTTGAAGGGCGTTTGCCTACCAAGAGACCGCTGCTCAGCCCGAAGGCCTGCAGATTACGAGGTGTCGTGTGGTCAGCAAGACGAATCCTCTCGGCCGTTATACTTGGCTTTCTAGACCGGGGTTGCTATCTCACCGTCAGATAGCTCCTAAATTTCAATCAGGTAGGCTGAGTGGATCTCGAACCAGCCCTCAAGTCCATGTATAAATACCTAACCTGGCCGGGAATCAAACCCGGGGCCTCCGGGTAAGAGGCAGGCACCACGGGGCCGGCACGCATAAAACATCGCCTATTATCATTCATTTAACCCAGCAACTAAACGGTCTGCGAACTGTCCCCGAATGGGTATTCAACAGAGTTTAGGTAATACCTCTGGCTCGGGGATTGCATTTTTGTGCTTGTCTTGATCCACACCTTTTCATTCACACACAATGCACCGCACTAACAACCACCACAGAGGCATTCAATAGTGAATGAAATCCTCTACATAAGGTGGAAGGGCATCCGGCCGTAAAATCGGGCCAATGCCCAGGTGCAGCATCAATCGCTTTCATGACCCCATCAGAGTATCTGAAAGGAAGACGTTTTTACGCCCCACGAACTAAATTAATAATAATAATAATAATAATAATAATAATAATAATAATAATAATAATAATAATAACAATCGATTCATTCCATTAAAAATTACATGAAATTGCCATCAGAACGGGACTTAAAATCTCGTATGAGAAAACTCAATACATGGCAGGAGCTCCACGATATTTAGATGGATTGAATCCGTCAAGATCTTTCAGGTGAACCTATTCAAACATTTGGGAGAAATTATTCAGCCCTCTGGTTTAAACCGCGAGCAAATAAAGAAAGAATTCCCAACTTACAGAAAGCTTACAGGATCACTTTGAACAGTTACAATAAAAAATCAATATCTCGGTAAGCAAAACGTAGACACCATAATACAGTAATCAAACCGGAAGCATTGTGTGCTTCAGAAACCATAATCATTTGTGATGGGTCTCTAACCAAAGACAGAGAGTTACAGGAAAGGAAAATTGTAAGAAAAATTTTCGGCCCAGTTTATATAGAGGGAATATGGAGGAAAAAATCATCCCAGAAAATATATTGTCATTCTGAAAAAATATATCTCACTTTTCGGAAAAGACGACTGAAATTTTATGGACACATTATCAGAATGAACAGTAAGAGACTAACTAAAAGAATTCTCAACCTGGCCCTTTCATCTAAAACCAAAAGCAGCTGGCTTCGTGAAATTGAAACAGATCTCCAGGAGATCAACATCTCAGAAGACATGCAGGAGAGATCTAAATTCAGAACCAAAGTCGACAATCGCCAGTTTGAAGACAAACCCAACACCAGAGCCACAATTACATGGACAGAAGAACGAAGCAAGAAGCTCAGCGAGAGGATAAAGAGATTTAGGGAGGAAAAGAAGGCCAAAACATCAGCTAAGCTGGTTCAATCGAGCTCCTAGGTAAGGCATAACGATGTATTTTAAAAACGTTACATTTTTAAGTCCCACTAACTACTTTTTTGACGGTTTTCAGAGACGCCGAGGTGCCGGAATTTGTCACGAAGGAGTTATTTTACGCGCTAGTAAATCTACTGACACGAGGCTGACATACTTGAGCACCTTCAAATACCACTCGACTGTGCCAGGATCGAACCTGCGAACTTCTTATACGGGTTTCAGAGACGTTGAGGTGTCCGAATTTTGTCCCGCAGCAGTTCTCTTTCGTGCCGGTATCTACCAACACTAGGCAGACATATTTTAGAACCTTTGCGCCGAGTAAAAGTTGCGCCGTGGAGATTCCCCGCCGGGAGTAGAAGTGGTTTGACAGCTGTCTTATAAGCAACTGCTACCTGCACTACACCGCAGGGGCTTATTTCCAGGTTCAAAGAATGGTGTGAATATCTGTACAACTGAGATTTTGTAAACTATATACTGTATATATAAAATAACATGTCCTGACTGACTGATTCATCATCGCCGAGCCAAAACTTCTGGACATAAAGAAATGAAATTTTCGGGATACATTTATATTAGGGTGTAGGTGCTCACGAAGGAAGGATTTTCGGATATTCCGTCGCTGAGGGGGCAAAAAGGGGGTGAATTTTTAAAATGAGGATATCTATATCTCCAAAACCTGAAAGTTTACAGACGTAAAAATTGGTATTTGGAATCTCCTTTAAAAATAAAGAAACACGTATTTTTTTGTATTCATAAAATCCCACTGAGGGGGGTGAAGAAAGGGGGAAAAGGGGTTGATCACCTTCTATGACGAGACTTATATCTTAAAAGTTAAGATGTTACAGACGTGAAAATTGGTATTTGGAATCTCCTTTGAAAATAAAAAAAAAACACGTATTTTTGTGGTTTTGGATAATCCGACGAATATGGGGTGAACAGGAGTGACAAACGGGGTGAATGTTTAAAAAGACTATATCTGCAAATTATCTCAGATACGTAACATATTACAGATTTGAAAACTGGTATTTGGAATTTCCTATAAACATAAAGAAACATAATTTTTTTCCGAAAATCCACTTAAGAGGAAGTGAAAAAAGAGTGTGAATTTTTAAAATGAGCAAATGTACAGCATATCTGAAAAATGTAAGATGTTGCAGACCTGAACATTGGTATTTGGAATCCCCTTTAAAAATAAGGAAACACGTATTCTTTGGTTTTCGGAAAAAACCTTGACGGAGGGGGTGAGGGTGTGGAAGAATTGAAAAATTAGTTGAATTATTTGTATCAGAATATATATATACCAAAAAATATAAAGATGTTACAAACGTGAAAACTGGCATTTGGAATCTCCTTTAAAAATAAAGAAACGCCCATTTTGCGGGGGGGATCAACTTGTTGGGGGGGGGGGTGAAAACGGAGATGTATTTCTTTTACGCGGATACATATATCTGAAAAACTGAAGAAGTTACAGTCGTGATAATTGGTATTTGGAAGCTATTTTAAAGAAACGGGTACTGTTTGTTTTTGAAAATTCATTTAAGTGGGGAGTGTGAAAGGAAGTGAAAAAAATAGAATTCTTTTTCTGGAGAAACTTATATCTCAAAACTGAAGGTTACAAGGCATGGAAATTGGTATTTGGAATCTCCTTTAAAAATAAAGAAACACGCATTTTTGAGTGGAGGAAAACCAACTTAACGGGCTGGGGTGGAGTGAAAAAGATTTGAATTCCTTTCATGAGGATACTTATATCTCAAAAACTAAAGATGTTACAGACGTAAAAATTAGTGTTTGGAATCTCTTTTAAAAATAAAGAAACACGCATTTTGGGGGGAAAATCAAATCTCAAAACTGAAGATGTTACAGTCGTGATAGTTGGCATTTGGAAGCTCCTTTATAAATAACGAAACGGGTAATTTTGGTTTTCGGAAAACTGACTTAGGGGGGGAGGGTGAAAGAAAGTGAAAAAATTTCATTCTTTTTATGGAGAAACTTCTATCGCAAAAACTTAAGGTTACACACGTGAAAATTTGTATTTGGAATTTCCTTTAAAAATAAAGAAACACGCATTTTTGGAGGAGTGGGGGTGGAGAATCAACCTAACGGGCTGGGGTGAAAAAAGAGTTGAATTCTTTTTATGAGGATACTTATGTCTCAAAAACTGAAGATGTTAGAGGCATAAACATTTGTACTGTATTTGGAATCTTCTTTCAAAATAAAGAAACACGTGTTCATGTGTCTTCGGAAAATCCACTTAAGGGGGTGAATGAATTGAAAAATCAGTTGAATTATTTGTATGAGAATACTTATATCTCATAAACTAAAAATGATAAACTCGTGAAAATTGGTATTTGGAATCTGCTTTAAAAATAAACACGCACTTTTTTGGGAGGGGGAATCAACTTAACGGGTAGGAAGGCGAGAGGGATGAAAAAGGAGTTGAATTAATTTTATGAGGATTCTTATATCTCAAAACTGAAGATGTTACAGACGTGAAAATTAGTATTTGGAATCTCCTTTAAAAATAAAGAAACACGCATGTGTTTTTTCAGAAATCGACGTAAGGGGTGTGGATTTGAAAATAAGTAAATAAGGAGTTGAAATATATTTATAAGTATGCTTTATCTAAAAAAACTGAAGCTGTTACAGACGTGAAAGTTTGTATTTTCAATTTCCTTTCAAAATAAGAACGATTTTTTTGTTTTCGGGAAGTCCACTTAAGGTGGAGAGGGGTGGAAAGAAGTGAAGAAGAAGCAGAAGAAGTTGAATTATTATTATTATTATTATTATTATTATTATTATTATTATTATTATTATTATTATTATTATTATTATTATACATTTATCTCAAAAACTGAAGGTGTTACATACGTACAGACATGAAAGCTGCTATTTGGAATCTCCTTAAAATAATGAAACACGTACTTTTTAGTTTTCAGAAAATCCAGTTAAGGGGCTGAAAAGAATTGGAAAAACGGGTAAATTTTTAAAATGAGTACCGGTATATTTACATTATATGTCAAAAAATTAACATGTTAGAGACAAGAAACTTGGTATTTTGCGAGTCCTTTAAAAATACAGGAACATGTACCTTATCATTTTCGGAGAAGCCACTTAACGGGGGGTGAAAAGAAGTGAAAAATAGTTTGATTATTTTTGTGAAGGTATTTATATCTTAAAAACTGAATATGTTACAGACGTGAAAATTGGTATTTGGAACCTCCTTTAAAAATAAAGAAACACGAATTTAATTTTCGGAAAATACACTTAGATGGGGGGTGGGAGTGGGGGAAGGACTGATCGAGGGGTTGAATTATTTCTATGGGGATACTTTTGTATAGGCTATCTCAAAAACTGAAGATGTTACGGATGTGGGAATAGGTATTTGGAATCTCCTTTAAACATAAAGAAACATGTATTTATTTTTTCGACTTAACAGAAGACTTTTTCTCTCATGTACAGTTCTATGTCGCACGGTCGTATTAACCCCAAAAGGTAATGCCACAAACATGGCTTACAAAGAATTTCTGACCGGGAGAGTTGGCCGTGTGGTTAGGGGCGTGTGGCTGTGAGCTTGCATCCAGGAGATAGTGGGTTCAAATCCCACTGTCGGCAGCCCTGAAGATGTTTTTTCGTGCTTTCTCATTTTCACACCAGGCATATGCTGGGGCCACGGCCGCTTCCTTCCAACTCCTAGGCCTTTCCTATCCCATCGTCGCCATAAGACCTATCTGTGTCGATGCGACGTAAAGCCAGTAGCAAAAAAGAATTTCTGGGGTAAATGAAACTCAATTTTGAGGTGAGATTTTATACTTTATGAATTTTCAGATACCGGTAATGTGTTAGTACGATGCCGAGGAACGATTACTTTGTTCAAATTACAAAATCCACGCGAGCGATTCCGCAGGTAATTGCTAGTAAATATATA
Source organism: Anabrus simplex (assembly GCF_040414725.1). Lineage (NCBI taxonomy): Eukaryota > Metazoa > Arthropoda > Insecta > Orthoptera > Tettigoniidae > Anabrus > Anabrus simplex. The sequence goes on along the minus strand of NC_090265.1, from coordinate 264,813,909 downwards.
TAAAATGTTATTCATTCTATCAATGTTGGTTTCTTGCACATTTAAAAGACCTGCATCGTATTTATATCAGTGGGTGAAATGTGTATAACTACGTAGTTTGACTTTGTTTACAAACCAAGTCGGGAAACATGGAATCAGTTTTTCACTCTTATGAAGAATATCCACAGCCTGTTTGTAGCTAACGTACAGGGTTCGAAGTAGAATGAATGAAGGATGAAATACCACTAAAGGAAGAAAATGCTGCCGAATTCGAGGTCTGGCGTGCTTTTCCGGACAAAAATTAATGGATGGCAAATGAAATGATAGCGAATTTGTTGAATAAAGAATGACCAGTGAAAACAGAAAAAAATGTCTCACCCTACGTTTCCCCTGACATGCACCCCTTATGAAGTGAAAGGGGTCAAGAATGAACCATAGCTACTGCCAAGGAAAGGAAATTGTGTGCCCTGGCGAGGCCTGTCGCATTCTCCTGGGTACAGAAGATTAATAAATGACAAATTAAATTGTTTCAAACAGAGATGCTGATATAAAGATGAAGAAATCAGAAATAATATTTTGAAAACCCTGATAAGGGGTAAGTAGGCAGTGGACACTGTCACATTCTGAAACACGAAACTTCCCTGTGGAATTCCCAGACAAACAAGACCTCTCGCTAATGAGATCCTAGAGTGATTAATGACCACGGCGCAAGTTTTACTGATTTTAACACGGCGCAACTTGTACTCGGTGCAAGTTTTACGATACCCACCAGAGTGCGCCAGAACAAGGCTCAGAAAGCCAGCCCTCACCCGTCTGAGTCAATCATTCTAGCATTAGGCCTTTGCATCTGACCACAGATCTCTTAAACGATGGTGCTGTGGTAGCGGATTCCCATGTGGAATTATACACAGATAATGTTTTACGGTGTCTAAAGTAGCAGAGACGTGAGATTCTTTACCGACGCTTGCTAAGGACCTACCAACCTGCCCCAAAAAGTATTCTGACCTATATAGAACTAAAATCCAACAGCCTGAAAGTACAAAATGCGACCATTTTACTTGTTGCTATTGGCCAGCTGTGATCAACTGTCATGAAAGCAATGTTCATATTGTCTCCGATAGAGCTCGCATGATGTGTGGCCGCAGGATTGCCACATTCAGTGAAAATAAAATTAACGTGGAGTTTCAAAGAGACATTGCGGCTCCACTAGTGTGTACTCGCAGCAAGCACATTGTATCCCCCGCGTTAATAAAGGTAAGTCATTGATCAGTAATTCACATTTTGTCCAGTGTCAAGGCCAGTCTCTGTAACTCCCTTCAAAAGGTTCCTCATTAAGCCGGCGGTACATACTAACCTACCTGTAGTTCTAACCTACCTTTCATGTTTGTGACAAGCCAATAAATAATTCGTCGACGTTGGCAAGCCTGTTCAGTGCTTTGTTAGACCCAAAGACTTTCATATTACTTATCTAGTCTTACAGAACGTGCTGATGCAATGAGGAATATTGAACACTTTCGCGCATCGCCATATTGTGGGCGCTTCAGCTTCGATTGCATTGCTAGCACTTGCTAATGTTTCCAGTTCTTTGTATGTTTTCGAATTAAATTATGTCTGTTAGTGGATCTGTTGTAGTATTATATGTGACGGAGTGATAATTTATGTTGTCAAATATTTTCAAGGAATGTGGAAGCTTATACATCACGGTAGATAAATTGATCGGCAATATTAAAGGGAAGTAAGTTAGGCTTTACATTTGGAATGGAAAGATATTCACGACGATGAATTCGTGTGAAGCCTTTATTTGTACAGATCGCTACCGGAAGTGATCTGGTATTTCTTTTCACATGTAGATAGAAATTGAACTGTTACAAAATGACATACTCAAGAATTTGAGAAGTTATAGGGTGGTTGATTCAGAGAACACATGGACGTGAAATTTAGAATGTTATTCTTCTTCTCCTTTTTCTTCTTCTTTTTCTAATTTTCCGATTCATTGAAGATAATTGTTTAGAACTAAACAGCTGTTATGAAAGAGCATACATATTTTTCACTAAGACTGTGTGCCGGTATTACAAATTTGATAAACCTGGGCCTAAAATCCTTAAGGTTATTGATAAAACTTAATAAAACCCTTTTAATATTAGGGTAAGGTATTGCTTCAAATTATTATCAATTATCTGGAAAAAAGATTTATTGGTATCGTATATGTTGTAACCAAGGTTGAAGTTTACAGAACACAACTTTTATTGCTTCACTTTATGATATTTACACAAATAACTGAAATTTATTTTGAAGCAAAAAGGAATATTGAATCTTGAGAAAAGTCTGTCTTTATACAATATGTACAGGTTTGCAGTCTTTATATACACTTCTATCTTGAAAAGATAGTCTTTGTGAATTGACACGTTGATAGTCGAGAACTATCTGGCACACTAACATAAATGTCTTTGAGAGTCCTTGTTTGTTGAAGTGCCTGAATTCCTAAAAAGCAAGTTCAATTGATTGAAGAAATTCCACCTAGCGAAACTAAGGGAGCTTGCATAAATTAGGGAATGAAAATGGCTTGTAAAAGAATTACGGAACATAGGCAGCGGAAACAGGTAAGGGAGCGGTGACCAGAGGTGAAACCTCGTACTGCCAGAAATTCAGTCCACCTGGTCGAAGCACATTTTCAAGAGGAGTAGCCTCCGTGCTCGACGTAGGGTGTATTCTGGAGCTGGACACCGGGGCAAGTGGGCGAGTAAGCAGGCAGGGAGCTCCTATTTATAGTACACTCGATGGTCAGGCACGCGCACTGAGGGCTGCGCGTCGAAGCTAGCAGAATGATACACAGGCGCGCGTGCAGCTGGCTGGAGGAGCGAGAAAGGAGCGCCGGACATACAACACCCTCCCCTCCTAAATACGCCGGTACGGCGTAAAACGGCGGCGGCGCTGGCGGCGACTGCGATGCTGGGGCGGAGCTGCTGATTTCTCTGTTGTATTGTCCGGAGCTGGAACTGGGCGGAGTGGCGCTGTCTCGTCCTGAAAGGAACCCATTGTTATTAAATGATCTAAAGCGCGTTCAGCAATAGATTTATCAGGTTTAGCAATAGCATCAATAGCTGGACAGGGGCGGTAGCGCAGACGTATCTGATCTTGATGGCGGCAGATACGTTTCTCCGTAGTCTGTATCTCGTATAGACGATGACCCAAAGATCTGCAGATGACTCCAGGTATCCAGAGTGGGTTGGATTTGAATGTCCTGGTGTAGACCTTGTCGTTGAGGGAGAACTTCGTTGGTGAGGTCTTATGCTGGGCCGGAAGAGGCTGTAACAGAGAAAGTAAAGTTCTGTGAGGTCGTCCATGGAGCTTCTGTGCAGGAGTGATATTATCAGCGCCGGGTAGAGTTCTGTAGTTGTTTAAGAGTTGGAGCAAGGCTTGGTCTTTAGTTAAGCCTGAAGAGACAGCTTTCTTCATACTTCTTTTAAATGTTTGTACGAAGCGTTCAGCTTCACCATTAGATTGAGGGTGAAAAGGTGGTGCTAGGATATGACGAATGCCATTATGTGTACAAAAGTTCTGAAAAGCAGTAGCTGTAAATTGAGGTCCGTTGTCCGAAATGAGTACTTGCGGTAAACCTTCTGTAGTAAAGATTTTCTGGAGAGCACGAATGGTAGCTTCGGTTGTAGTAGTCGAATGCATATCCACGACATATGGAAAGTTTGACAGTGAATCGATGACTATTAACCACATGGAATTGAGGAAAGGACCTGCGAAATCGATGTGAACTCGTTCCCATGGAGTAGTAGCAGGAGGCCATGAAGCAAGATCAGAAGACGGGGCGTTCTGATTCGTTTGACATTGCTCACAATGACGTATTAGCTTTTCGATGGCGGCATCAATACCGGGCCAGTAGCAGTGTTGACGGGCGAGTTGCTTTGTTCTGGAGATACCCCAATGGCTGTGGTGTAATAATCCGAGAACTTGTTTCTGGAGGCTAAGTGGGATAACCACTCGGAAGATGGTGCCTGCTTCTAGTAATACAACTCCGGCACGAGTCGTGAGACGATGCTGTATACGATGATAAGGTGCCAGGTGGGCAGGAAGTGTGCTCTGAAGAGGCCAACCGTTGCGGATGTAAGTACGTACCGTAGCAAGGGTACTGTCCTTATCCGTAGCTTTAGCTATGCAGGTAGCATCAATAGGAAAACTGGATACAGTATCTTCAAGGTCTATGTCCAACTGAAGACATTCAGATTCTTGAGAATCGAAGGCAGTATCAGGACCAACGGGTAAGCGGGAGAGGGCATCAGCATTACAATGCTGGGATGTGGCTCGATATACAATCTGATAGGAATAATCAGAAAGGAACATGGACCATCTTTGAAGCTTTCTGAGGGAATTCTCTGGGATCTTATTACCAGGATGGAATAAGTGTACGAGAGGCTTATGATCGGTAATGATCAGGAAATGGTTGCCATAAAGATATTCATTGAAACGGCGAATACCAAAGATGATGGCTAAAGCTTCTTTCTCTATCTGTGAGTATCGACGTTGATGGTCATTAAGTGTTTTCGAAGCGAAGGCGATGGGGCGTTCTTGTCCATGACGATCCTTCTGGGAGAGAACTGCACCGACACCATAGTCTGAAGCGTCAGTAGCTAGCGTGATGATCTTGTCGGGCTGAAAATGAGTGAGTTGTATAGCTTGAATTAAGGCGTTGTTGATTGTTTTCCATGCCTGTTGGCATTGCGGAGTCCACTGAAACTTAACACCTTTTTTTACGTAGAGCGTTTAATGGAGCTGCCACTGTAGCGAAGTGTGGAATGAACTTATTATAATAGTTCGCTTTGCCTATGAAGGACTGAAGCTGCTTGAGGTTCTGAGGTGCTGGCATGTTTACTATCGCGGAGACATTCTGCATACTAGGACGAATTCCATTCTTATCAAGTATATGTCCGAGGTAGTGAACTTGAGGCTGAAAGAAGGTACATTTAGCGAGATTCGCTCGTAGTCCATTGTCTTTCAATTTCTGAAGAAGAAGGCGGAGATTGGTTAGATGTTCCTGATGATCTTTTCCAGTAACAATAATATCATCCAGGTAGTTAGCACAACCGGGAATTGAGGCGGTGAGTTGAGCCAAATAGCGCTGAAAAATAGCCGCTGAGGATGAAATACCGAAGGGGAGCCGCTGGAGCTGGAGCAGTCCGAGAGGAGTGTTGAGTGTGAGAAATTTCTTAGATTCTTCGTCTAAAAGTAGCTGGAGATATGCTTCTTTAAGATCAACTCGAGAGAAGAATTGTCCACCAGAGAGACGACGGAATAAGTCTTCTGGACGTGGAATAGGAAAGATATCGGTGTCGAGTTGTGCGTTGACTGTAGATCGAAAATCGCCACAAAGTCGAACATTACCATCAGGTTTCTTGATTACCACGAGTGGAGTAGCCCATTGACTAGAAGTAACTGGTACGACTATTCCAGTTTGTATCCATCTTTCTAATTCTTTCGTGACCTGGTCTTGAAGTGCTAGGGGTACTGGACGTGCTTTGAGGAAGCGAGGCTTAGCTCCGGATTTCAGCTGTATGTGAGCTGTATAGTCTTTTGCTGTTCCGAGCTGAGAGTCGAAGACTTCAGGAAACTGCGCTAGGAGAGCGGTAACGTCAGAAGTAGGATGCAATGTAGATACGACGTTAATGTTGTCATGTATCTGGAAACCAAATAAGTTAAATAGATCCATGCCCATAATGTTTGATGCAGTGTAGTTGTTAACTACGAGAAGAGGAATGGCCTTCTGAATTCCTTTATAACTAGCCTGAAGCTTAATTTGACCTTTGATGTCAATTTTCTTCTTGTTAAATGTCACGAGCTGGATGTCAGCTGGAGAGCATGAAGGTGAAGCTAAGTCATGGTAGGTAGTCAGGTTAATAATAGAGACAGGTGATCCAGTGTCTAATTGAAAATCGACAGATCGATCAGAGAATGAGAGAGGAATGATGATTTTGTGAGAATCCTTTGTGGGAAGAATAAGATTGATCTGATCAACTTCCATGTCTTGGCGGGGCTGTATATGCTTCCGGCGCGCTGCAGTAGTCTTAGCAGGGCGGAGCGAACTTTGACAGACAGTCTGAATGTGTCCAAGTTTCTTACATCGTTCACAAGTAGCTTTGAAAAAACGACAGTCACGACGTTCATGATGCTGGAAACAACCTCGGCAGGAAGGCAGGAGTTTCGAGGTGCTTTTAGAATTGGGCTTCCGTGTAGCATTACGAGAGGGAACCTGGCGAGAATGCTTGGTGGAGAGCGCCTTATCCGTACGATTCACTGTAGCAGAGGATTTGCGGGCCTGAGGCGAGACTTGTGCAACTTCTTGTGGAGAAGCTATGGCTGCGGCAGTCTTGGTAGTAAGCTCATAAACCGTAGCAATACGCTGGACGTCTTCTAAAGAAGGGTTACTCTGCTTGACAGCGTCAAAACGTATTTTGTCTTCAGGAGTATGTAAAATTATCATGTCCCGAATGAGAGAATCAGTGTAGGATGAACCACAACCGTCCTTGGAGCAGATGAACTGGCAGGGTTTAGCTAGACCACGCAATTCAGTTATCCATTCAGTATGTGTCTGATGGGGTTGCTTTCTGCTCTGAAAAAATTTATAGCGAGCAGCCACTATGTGAGGAGCTTTGGCATAGTGTTCCGTGAGACGGGCTAAGAGCTGCGTGAAGGGTACCTCAGATAAGTGTTCTTCTGGGCTTAATTTACGTAGTAATTCACACGTAGCATTGCCAACCGAACTAAGAAATAGTGCGCGGCGGCGTTGATCATCTGTGACAGAATGGCAGATGAAATGCTGTTGCAAGCGGGCTAAATAAACTGACCATTCTTCCTTAGCCGGGTCAAAAGCAGAGAACGGAGGAATAGCTGATGGCTGTGTAGAGACAGAAATAGCTTGAATAGCCTGAATTAATGCTGCCTGTTGTTGTTGCATAAACTGTTGTTGTTGCTGCTGTAAGGCTTGGAAGACCGTAGCGAGTTGTTCCGCAGTAGCCATTGCGATATGCGTGCAAGAAAGAGTAAGGTAAGCTGTGTGTCAGAACTGGTTGGAGTGTCGTTGTTGTTTAGCACGTCGCCGTAGAGTTGACAACTGGGCCCGTTGAATTGCAGTGTTGGTTTCGTGTGTACCTCGTCACTATAGAGTTGGCAACTGGGGCCGAAGAATTGTAGTTTGTTGCTTGTTTACCTCGTCGCCATAGAGTTGGCAACTGGGGTCGAAGACTTGTAGTTGGTTGCTGTTTTTACCTCGTCGCCATAGAGTTGTGTTGTAACCAAGGTTGAAGTTTACAGAACACAACTTTTATTGCTTCACTTTATGATATTTACACAAATAACTGAAATTTATTTTGAAGCAAAAAGGAATATTGAATCTTGAGAAAAGTCTGTCTTTATACAATATGTACAGGTTTGCAGTCTTTATATACACTTCTATCTTGAAAAGATAGTCTTTGTGAATTGACACGTTGATAGTCGAGAACTATCTGGCACACTAACATAAATGTCTTTGAGAGTCCTTGTTTGTTGAAGTGCCTGAATTCCTAAAAAGCAAGTTCAATTGATTGAAGAAATTCCACCTAGCGAAACTAAGGGAGCTTGCATAAATTAGGGAATGAAAATGGCTTGTAAAAGAATTACGGAACATAGGCAGCGGAAACAGGTAAGGGAGCGGTGACCAGAGGTGAAACCTCGTACTGCCAGAAATTCAGTCCACCTGGTCGAAGCACATTTTCAAGAGGAGTAGCCTCCGTGCTCGACGTAGGGTGTATTCTGGAGCTGGACACCGGGGCAAGTGGGCGAGTAAGCAGGCAGGGAGCTCCTATTTATAGTACACTCGATGGTCAGGCACGCGCACTGAGGGCTGCGCGTCGAAGCTAGCAGAATGATACACAGGCGCGCGTGCAGCTGGCTGGAGGAGCGAGAAAGGAGCGCCGGACATACAACAGTATAGCCTACCTTATGTTCTCCTTGTTTTTCACACTTGCTTTATAATAAAATAATTTAACTATTAATACGCTATTCCAGGAATATCTGACAATATAAAGTATAAATAAAGCTCATTACAATCTTGTCAATCCTAGAAAACGCTAATCAAAATAACTGTTTAACTATTATATTAAACTTTGTGCAAGTGCTTTACATTCAACATTTATTTTCTTTCTGGTGTAAATCATGGTGCTCATATTAGAGAAAAAATTAGAACGCACTTTGTATTTGTGCTCAGATAATGCTAATTCGCTTTGAGTTTGTAAAAGCAGTAATCTTCAGGAAGATAATATTATGAGGAGGATTTTACATCTTACATTATAACATTCTTACTTAAGCCTAAACCACTTGGAGAAAATCCAACTAACACTAGACATTCATTTCATTTTAAGAAATACACAATTCAGGCAGGCTAGCACCAGTGTAACGAATGTAAGGGAGCTTTTACCTAAGTCCAAATCACACAGAAATTATTATTTAAGTTCTACTCATCCAATTGCGTTATTTCATATCCAAACCAAAACACATGGCACAAAAGGCCCGAAATGCCATGGCCTACCAAGCGACCGCTGCCTGCTCAGGCGGAAGGCCTACAGATTATAAGGTGTCAGGTGGTCAGCACGACGAATCCTCTCGGCCGGTATTTCACCGTCAGATAGCTCCGCAATTGTAATCACGTAGGCTGGGTAGACCTCGAACCAGCCCTCAGATCCAGATAAAAATCTATGACCTGGCCGGGAATCGAACCCGGGGCCTCCGGGTATGAAACAGGCATGCTAACCCTACCCCTATTCAAAAAATGATAAAACATGTACCTATTTTTTTTTTTTTTTTTTTAGAAAAATGTCTGCAGTCATGTAATTTTCAAAGAATCTGTTCACAGTAGTGAGTAAAATTTGCTCTAATGACTTATCGGAGAGGAATGATAAGTGTTAGAATGATTTTATTTCACAGATTTTCTCTTTGTTGATATTGAAAATTCTTGCTATCTGTACAGGAGTTTGTAAATATTTAATTAATTACTGTTTTATCCAGTCCGCTGAGAGACAGGTACTTTTATCTCACGATCTGTAATCATACGTAAGTTGTAGACTGCTGTCATTTGAACACGTCTTTGTATTTTCAATAAAGCTAAAGTGAAGAGCCCAGGTTTCAATTACATGTATCTGTTCCGAATGTTCAAACATATCAGTTTCAAACATGGTCCTTATATTAAAGAGAGCGACATGTTCATTTTTGAGGTACCGCTAGGCCTATACACTGCTTTATTCTGTTTTCGGGGACTGAATTTCAAATATGTGTTTGTTTATATATTTTTTGTTAGCAGTGTACTTTTAGTCTTCTTATTCAGTCTGCTAAAGTTATTTATTTTATGGCAATCCACTGTTAAGTTCAGTTTTTATACATAAGTATCTTTTGATATTACCACAGTCTTGATATTACGTATATTTATTGCGTGTGTACACGGTAGTCGGTGTAGGCTGTCATTATTTACTAGGGCAGGTGTCTTCGTATGTGTGAAATGTAAGTTAATACATGAATCCTCGTTCAAGTTGAGGAGCGCCCACAACACGCTTATGCGCAGTCAGCTGTGTGGGCCTTGGTTAGGTCGTCGGTGTCACCGTCATGTTGGATCTGTACCCTACATTTCGAGAACCGGCGACCAAAGTTTTGCCCTCTGAAACTGAGATATTCCACTCCATCTGAAGAGGCGTTGTAAATTATACGAGAAACTCCGTCGTGTTTCTCCTACTTGGAAGAAACAGTACTTCGTTAAAGGGGAGGATGCCTGATTAGCCCCAAGTGGAATAGATGACATGCTGGGAAGTGTGTTGCTTGTTCTCGGAGACCTCCCTACCCTGCGGCATGTTGTTTGCTGTAGAAGAGTCCAAAGGTTGGTCTGTCTGTTCCCGCGAGAATTGAGAGCGCCCTCCACACGTGGGCCGACCAGATCTGCTCCTAATGCATGGATCATGTAGAAAGTAGGGCCAAGATGGAGCTTCCGCCACTCACACAAAACCGGCTAAAAATATCCCTTCACATCTTGAATAGTCCAGATTTGAGTAAAAGCAATCTAATATTTCTATAACATCCATCTATACGTACTAACAAGTGTAATGTAGCCTATATTAATTATATTTTTCACTCGTTACCATATTTTTTTCTATTTTTGTAATACCGTATGATTTTATTCAGCACAATGAGTATTAAAAACGTTCCCACTGTAAAAGTGAAATGATTATTTCGTATTTTTAATTTTTTATTTAATATTCTTATTAGTAGTAGAAGTAGTATTTTCATTATCACTATTACTGTAATTATTGTTAATATTGTTTTCATATTATTGTCATCGGTAGTTATTTTACCAGTGTTCTAGGTTAAGACTGGTTAAGTGTAAGAAAGGAAGTACATCCCTAACTTTGCCAGAATAAATAAAACATATTATTTATTATTATTATTATTATTATTATTATTATTATTATTATTATTATTATTATTATCCAGATATGCATTCAAGTTACTGGTCACTTCCTATGCCGTGTCTGCGGGGGGATGGATGATGCAATAGCTGCCTGACCCAGCCGGGCTGAGTGGCTCAGACTGTTTAGGCGCTGGCCTTCTGACCGCAAACATGGCAGGTTGGTATTTGAAGGTGTTCAAATACATCAGCCTCGTGTGGGTAGATTTACCGACACGTAAAAGGACTCCTCGCGGGACTAAATTCCAGCATGTCGGCGTCCCCGAATACCGTAGAAATAGCGGAACATAAAACAATATTATTATTATTATTATTATTATTATTATTATTATTATTATTATTATTATTATTATTAATGTTGTTATTGTTATTGTGCCTGACCAATATCTCAGCCAGTGGTTTCATGGTCTCAGCTAGTCTGCGATATGCAGCCGTACAGCGTATAGCATGATTGCTTCTTATAGGTCAGTAATTGACCAGTTTAGTGCTTCTCGTGACTTCTGAATTTTAAACAGCGTATTTTCGCGTGCTGTAGATTCTTAAAGCACGAATCTGGTGGGAGAAAGAGAGAGAGAAAGAAGACAATTCTGCGAACAGTTTCCTGGAGCGCGAGTACCATCGCATTATGGAATTAAGAAAATTGTGAATAAATTCAAAACTAAACAGTTAAATAACCGACTGTTTTAACTGATAAAAAAATCAGGATTTTTGTGGAAGACTTAGTGATCTTTAAGAAAACTGGCAGATGTTTCATATTCTTCTGCACGGTGGGCGGCAAGAAAACTGAAATTTCATCTGCACAAAGTCACGGAAGTACAACGTTTAGCCCAAGAGATCTAGCCGCAAGGAAACATTATTGCGATAGGTTTCTTCAGTCTGACAACAGTTGTGAATTAAATTCTGAATAAGTGCTGTTTTCAGATGAGGCGTGGTTTTATTTGCCTAGACGTGTCAGTTCACAAAATAACGTGAAACGTCGCTTGACCAGGTGAGAATCCATGAATAATTCATTAAATTCCACTTTATGCTCTTCGTGCGCTATTAGTGCTAAAAGAATTGTAAGGCAACTTTCTTTTAACAAAACCATTAATCCTGATCGATACATAGAATTAATACTGAACGAGATTTTCCTCACCTGACTCTACAGGAAAGGTTGCTCGGATGTTTCCAGCAAGACTGGGCTACAGCACATACATTTAAAATTCAATGGGTCCAGTGCGTGATGTTTTCGGAGACAGGATAATTAGTGCAGTTTTATGGCCAGTGAGCTTTCCTGATTCAACGCCTTACGACTTTTATTTATGGGGTAGTTTGAAAGACAGAGTGTATAGAAGTAACCCTGTGCCTAGAATAATTAAAAAATGCAAATCGCAAGAAAATTTTGAAAGATTCATGAAGCTGAAATGCAGAGAATGAACCGGAATATCATCCCACGCTACACAGCCTGAAGGAGAGCATTTCCAGTACGTACTGTAATGGGATTAGTTTATTGTTTTCTATCTGTTCTTAAATCTGATTCTATATTCATCGAAGTTGTGTCTCCCTGAAAATCGAACATTTTTTGTTATTAATCGCTATGGTTTAGATTTATCTCGTCATGGTACAAGAAGGTTAGAAAAGACTCTTTTAACAATAATGCAAAAATTGAAAACTATAGAAAAAAGGAGAAATTCGAGAAAAGAGCGTCGGCTGATAAGTTGGCGGCAGATAATAGGACGCAAAACGTAAAAGTTTAACAGAGTCTGTAAATGCAATAATAATAATTTTGTAGGCTTTACGTCCCACTAACTACTGTACTTTTACGGTTTTAGGAAACGCCTAGGTGTCGGAATTTAGTCCCGCATGAGTTATTTTATGTGTCAGTAAATCTACTGACAAGAGACCTTCAAATATTACCGGACTGAGCCAGGATCAAACCTGGGGTCAGAACGCCAGCGCCTCAACCGTCTGAGCCACTCAGTTCGGGAGTGTCCGACTCGTTTGATGAATGGTCAGCGTACTGGCCTTCAATTCAGAGGGTCCCGGGTTAGATTCCCGGCCGGGTCGGGGATTTTAACCTTCATTGGTTAATTCCAATGGCCCGGGGGCTGGGTGTTTGTGCTGTCCCCAACATCCCTGCAACTCACACACCACACATAACACTATCCTCCACCACAATAACACGTAGTTACTTATACATGGCAGATGCCGCCCACCCTCATCGGAGGGTCTGCCTTAAAGGACTGCACATGAAATTTAAAAAGAATAGCTCGGCAGTCTGTAAATGTCGCACTTACAGGCTACAGTGATTATCATCACCGAACATGTGCGCCCGCTAGTTTCTTTTCAGTGGAGGGTTGCTGCTTGTAGCTAGAAGATGATGGGACACACCCTTCCCCTATTTTTAGATTAATTTCTTAATTGTTTTGTTAAAGGCAGCATTTCTCTGTTCTGAAATCGTTGGCTGCTTTATGGCAAGCATGGGTGGGTATTTCGTTTTCAGTTTAGAGTTTTTGACTAAAGAAGTTTGCTTTTCCACTTCAGCAAATATCCTTCCTTCGAAGTGGACGTTTACGAATGTCTTTTTTTTTATTTACTTAATGGAAATTAACTAAAAAGTTAATTGAGGTCATGTATTACCAGTGACTGAAAATAGTATTAATTTTGCAACACACCTTCAGGCCCTGCCATCGTAGCACAACCGTCGTATCCTTAACCACATACTGTAGTTTGGTTAAATCGAAACCGGAGATTGTTAAGATTTTCAAAATTATGGTTGCGACTGATTTGGCTTTTCCAAGGGCTGAACCCCAAGGAATTCATCACGTACTTTCAAATCAATACTGTACTCTAGGCTACATTCTTTAATATAAATAGCTTCTAGCTTCTTCAGATCACTCTTTGTTATACTCCCATGTGAGCTATAGTCCATTTGTCACCATTAGAACAATCATGAATCTTGAATCTGACAGCAAGTAGTTTTCAAGGATAATTGCTTCAGATGGAGAATGTCGTATATCGCCCGTATTGCTGTTAAATGTTCGCAGTCAAGATTGGTATATGAGATGGCGAGAGAGCCGTTTTTCATAGAAGATTTGAGATACCAATGTTGCGCCATCTACAACTCAAAGTCCGCCTCCGTAGGGTAACGGTTAGCGCTATTAGTTGCCGTCTTCGGAGCCCCGGGTTCGATTTCCGGTACTGCCACAAAATTTAAAAATGGCAGGAGGGCTGTTATGTGGTTGAAATGGTACAAGCAGCACAGCTCCAATGGGGTGTGCCTGAAAAGAGCTGCAGAAGCACCTCGGGATGAGGACACGAGTTTACTTTGTCCAGCTCCATGGCCTTTGGTCACAGGAGTCCAGAGTTCAATCCCTGCGGAGTCAGGAATTTTAACCATAATTGGTTAATTTCGCTGACACCTGGTCTGGATGTATGTGTCGTCTTCATCATTATTTCATTTTCGTGACGACGCGTAGGTCACCTACGGATGTCAAATCAAGAGACCTGCATCTGGCGAGCCAAACTTGCCCTCGGACACTCCCGGCACTGAAAACCATAAGTCATTTAATATTTTACAACTCAAAGCACCGCATTGCTGCAGGAGCTACAGGAAAAGAAGAAAGAAATATATTTAGGTTGCTACACCACAGAGGCTATGACATTCAATGAATGCAAGAATTACGAGTAAAGATACACAGTTACACGTTTCGCAATACAGGGTAAACCGAAATTCGCGCACTCGGGCGTCGCAGCGCGACTCCTCACATGCCAGCAATAAAAAAATATCTCTCACAAAAGTTCGTCCTGCGAGTATATCCGGAAGAAAAAGGACGTTGAAGAGTAGCAATCTGGCAACACTTTAACCACTTGTAGGGTAACTACCTCTGTCAGCACATAATAGCCATGCTGTGCAGTTGGTGCAGTGGATTGAGTTTTGGGTTAGCATGCAGGAGCTGATCACAAGCGGATTGTAAATAATGTATTTGTGCTAATACCACAATTCACAATTCTTCCACATCCGATCGTAGCAGTCGTCCGAAAATTGAAGTGCGTAGTACGTACTGCATTATTACGTGCCAGCCCTGTGGTAGCCCCTTTAGATACTTCCAGGAAGGGGCTAGTGACTCAGACAACCTGGGATCTTCCAGCCGGCTTGTGGGGTAGGGCCAGCTTTTCCGTGAATTGTTCTCGTCAGCCGGCTTACCTGTGAGTTTCTTGGAGATTGAGCGGGAATGTTCTGCCTCTAGCCACCTCGCGAGAATTCTGGCTCAGATCGCCCGAGCTATAGAAAGGGAGGATAGCCACATAGTCAGTCAGTCAGTCACACTGTTGGACTCCGTGGTGGAGCCAGTGTTGGTGCTGGAGTCGGGGTCAGAGTTGGGCTCCGTGGTGGAGTCACAGTCACAGTTGGGCTCCGTGGTGGAGCTATAGCCAGTCTTTGGTGTGGACTCGGAGACAGAGTTGGACTCTGTGGTGGAGCCAGTGTTGGTGCTGGAGTCGGGGTCAGAGTTGGGCTCCGTGGTGGAGTCACAGTCACAGTTGGGCTCCGTGGTGGAGCTAGAGTCAGAGTTGGGCTCCGTGGTGGAGCTATAGTCAGTCTTTGGTGTGGACTCGGAGACAGAGTTGGGCTCCGTGGTGGAGTCACAGTCACAGTTGGGCTCCGTGGTGGAGCTAGAGTCAGAGTTGGGCTCCGTGGTGGAGCTATAGTCAGTCTTTGGTGTGGACTCGGAGACAGAGTTGGGCTCCGTGGTGGAGTCACAGTCACAGTTGGGCTCTGTGGTGGAACTAGAGTCAGAGTTGGGCTCCGTGGTGGAGCTATAGTCAGTGTTTGGTGTGGACTCGGAGACAGAGTTGGGCTCCGTGGTGGAGTCACAGTCACAGTTGGGCTCTGTGGTGGAACTAGAGTCAGAGTTGGGCTCCGTGGTGGAGTCACAGTCACAGTTGGGCTCTGTGGTGGAACTAGAGTCACAGTTGGGCTCCGTGGTGGAGCTATAGTCAGTCTTTGGTGTGGACTCGGAGACAGAGTTGGACTCTGTGGTGGAGCCAGTGTTGGTGCTGGAGTCGGGGTCAGAGTTGGGCTCCGTGGTGGAGTCACAGTCACAGTTGGGCTCCGTGGTGGAGCTAGAGTCAGAGTTGGGCTCCGTGGTGGAGCTATAGTCAGTCTTTGGTGTGGACTCGGAGACAGAGTTGGGCTCCGTGGTGGAGTCACAGTCACAGTTGGGCTCCGTGGTGGAGCTAGAGTCAGAGTTGGGCTCCGTGGTGGAGCTATAGTCAGTCTTTGGTGTGGACTCGGAGACAGAGTTGGGCTCCGTGGTGGAGTCACAGTCACAGTTGGGCTCTGTGGTGGAACTAGAGTCAGAGTTGGGCTCCGTGGTGGAGCTATAGTCAGTGTTTGGTGTGGACTCGGAGACAGAGTTGGGCTCCGTGGTGGAGTCACAGTCACAGTTGGGCTCTGTGGTGGAACTAGAGTCAGAGTTGGGCTCCGTGGTGGAGCTATAGTCAGTGTTTGGTGTGGACTCGGAGACAGAGTTGGGCTCCGTGGTGGAGTCACAGTCACAGTTGGGCTCTGTGGTGGAACTAGAGTCACAGTTGGGCTCCGTGGTGGAGCTATAGTCAGTCTTTGGTGTGGACTCGGAGACAGAGTTGGACTCTGTGGTGGAGCCAGTGTTGGTGCTGGAGTCGGGGTCAGAGTTGGGCTCCGTGGTGGAGTCACAGTCACAGTTGGGCTCCGTGGTGGAGCTAGAGTCAGAGTTGGGCTCCGTGGTGGAGTCACAGTCACAGTTGGGCTCCGTGGTGGAGCTAGAGTCAGAGTTGGGCTCCGTGGTGGAGCTATAGTCAGTCTTTGGTGTGGACTCGGAGACAGAGTTGGGCTCCGTGGTGGAGTCACAGTCACAGTTGGGCTCTGTGGTGGAACTAGAGTCAGAGTTGGGCTCCGTGGTGGAGCTATAGTCAGTGTTTGGTGTGGACTCGGAGACAGAGTTGGGCTCCGTGGTGGAGTCACAGTCACAGTTGGGCTCTGTGGTGGAACTAGAGTCAGAGTTGGGCTCCGTGGTGGAGCTATAGTCAGTGTTTGGTGTGGACTCGGAGACAGAGTTGGGCTCCGTGGTGGAGTCACAGTCACAGTTGGGCTCTGTGGTGGAACTAGAGTCACAGTTGGGCTCCGTGGTGGAGCTATAGTCAGTCTTTGGTGTGGACTCGGAGACAGAGTTGGACTCTGTGGTGGAGCCAGTGTTGGTGCTGGAGTCGGGGTCAGAGTTGGGCTCCGTGGTGGAGCTAGAGTCAGAGTTGGGCTCCGTGGTGGAGTCACAGTCACAATTGGGCTCCGTGGTGGAGCTAGAGTCAGAGTTGGGCTCCGTGGTGGAGCTATAGTCAGTCTTTGGTGTGGACTCGGAGACAGAGTTGGGCTCCGTGGTGGAGTCACAGTCACAGTTGGCCTCTGTGGTGGAACTAGAGTCAGAGTTGGGCTCCGTGGTGGAGCTATAGTCAGTGTTTGGTGTGGACTCGGAGACAGAGTTGGGCTCCGTGGTGGAGTCACAGTCACAGTTGGGCTCTGTGGTGGAACTAGAGTCAGAGTTGGGCTCCGTGGTGGAGCTATAGTCAGTGTTTGGTGTGGACTCGGAGACAGAGTTGGGCTCCGTGGTGGAGTCACAGTCACAGTTGGGCTCTGTGGTGGAACTAGAGTCACAGTTGGGCTCCGTGGTGGAGCTATAGTCAGTCTTTGGTGTGGACTCGGAGACAGAGTTGGACTCTGTGGTGGAGCCAGTGTTGGTGCTGGAGTCGGGGTCAGAGTTGGGCTCCGTGGTGGAGTCACAGTCACAGTTGGGCTCCGTGGTGGAGCTAGAGTCAGAGTTGGGCTCCGTGGTGGAGCTATAGTCAGTCTTTGGTGTGGACTCGGAGACAGAGTTGGGCTCCGTGGTGGAGTCACAGTCACAGTTAGGCTCCGTGGTGGAGCTAGAGTCAGAGTTGGGCTCCGTGGTGGAGCTATAGTCAGTCTTTGGTGTGGACTCGGAGACAGAGTTGGGCTCCGTGGTGGAGTCACAGTCACAGTTGGGCTCTGTGGTGGAACTAGAGTCAGAGTTGGGCTCCGTGGTGGAGCTATAGTCAGTGTTTGGTGTGGACTCGGAGACAGAGTTGGGCTCCGTGGTGGAGTCACAGTCACAGTTGGGCTCTGTGGTGGAACTAGAGTCAGAGTTGGGCTCCGTGGTGGAGCTATAGTCAGTGTTTGGTGTGGACTCGGAGACAGAGTTGGGCTCCGTGGTGGAGTCACAGTCACAGTTGGGCTCTGTGGTGGAACTAGAGTCAGAGTTGGGCTCCGTGGTGGAGCTATAGTCAGTGTTTGGTGTGGACTCGGAGACAGAGTTGGGCTCCGTGGTGGAATCACAGTCACAGTTGGGCTTCGTGGTGGAGCTATAGTCAGTGCTGGTGCTCGACTGCGAGACAGAGTTGGGCTCCGTAATGGAGTCAGTGTTAGACTCAGTGTGTTGGGGTTCGGTGACTGGACTGAGGGCGACAGAGGTGTTAGCTGTCGCTAGTGCCCCACCGACGTCTGAACGAGGAGCTGCTGTTGTGGGGTAGGAGAGACCAGTGAGTGGGTGGGATGGAGATGACGGAACGAAAGACTGTACTGTGTATTCGTGTATTTCTGTGAACTGAGGCTCGACGTGAGTCAGCGAGGGAAGCCGCTATCGAGAGTGTGAGGATAAATGGACCTGTATTAATGTTCGCTGTTATGAGTATCGTCCTGCTGTTGAATACTGTTGAGCTGTTTAATTGCACACTGCATGTGACTGTGTGAATTACTAGACTCTTTGTGGAGTTGAACCAACGAACAGTAATCGTGTTTCGAGTGGCCCGTAGCCCTGTGTTCAGTTCCAGCTGTCTACACACAGCTGCTGTATGAGGTGACTGGACTTGGGGAAGTGAAAGTAAGGATTAACTGTCCGCAGGTATAGCAACGGGATGGACCGCCTGCTGTGCGATAAGGAAGAGAGACTTTTAAATAGACAGTAATTAGTAAGTGTCACCATTCATAGTTGAACAGACTAATGTGTGTATATATGTGTGTGTACATTTATTTGGTCATCTTGAAATAAATTAGAGTAATGAAACAGATGGAGTTTTATTTGTAACAGTATTGTTTCGCGGATGCACACTCGGCTGACTCCCCCACAAAACATCTAGTCGTAATCTCGACTCCAACGTATCACAACGACGCACTCGCTAAAATCAATTAATTCAGATTAGTATTCATCTTCCTGAGTATTGTAGAAATTCACACTAAACTCTTGAGAACTTGGACTTGTAGCTAACTTTAACCTGTAGTATGAAATAAACTGATTAACCTCGGATTATGTTGACAATCGAAACGCCCTGATTGGCTGATTTGAGCTATTTTGGAATAGTCAACTCTCCCGCCAAGGATAGTATGGGTATATATCTTTATTTCGCTCGCACAATCGTCTTTCTCCGTAGTCTCATTTGCGCAGCAGGCTTTGGAGAATGTTTTCCTCACACTAGCTCCTCGTCTATCAAGCAAGCAGGTGCGGGTCGGTTTATTGCTATACCAAAACAAACCGTTCCTTAAAGCTTGTTCGCCGACTTAGCAATTCTGCAGGGTGATCTGTACGTCGTTCTGAGTTGGAAGACATTCAGCACTTCATATATGCAATGTATGGCATTTTATTAAATTATTTAGAAACGACACACTCAAGATATGGATGCAGTACATGTTCTCCCATCCATTAGCCCGAATAACCGGGAGTTTACTGTAGGCCTACTTGGTAACCTAAAAGGGAGTTCACCTCCATAGTGTAACGGTTAGTGACATTGAGCTGCCGTCCTCGGGGGCCCGGGATAGATTCCTAGTACTGCCAGTAATTTAACATTGGCAGGAGGACTGGTATGCGGTTGGAATGGTACATGGAGCTCACCTTGGGATGAGGACACGAGTTGACTCTTGTCCGCTTCCGTAGCGTAACGGTTAGGTCTATTTGCTGCCGTTTCTCGGGGAACCGGGTTCGATTTCCGGTACTGCCAGAAATTCTATAATGGCAGGAGGGCTGGTGTGGTTAGAATTAACATTAATTGAATTGATAAGGACATTTTGTGGATCACAGAGGTATAAGGACCACCTGGTGTGAATGGCTGGACAAGGAATTCTGCCAGAAGGAGAAGGAGAAACCGTTGGGGGGGGGGGGTCTAGTTATTATTGCATCACTAGAATTAACAATAATTGAACTGATAAGGACATTTTGTGGGTCACAGAAGGATAAGAACCGCCTGGTGTGAATGGCTGGACAAGGAGTTCTGCTAGAAGAAGAAGAAAAAAAGGAAAAACCGTTTTGGGGGGTAGTTATTATTGCATCAATAGAATTTACATTAGTTGGATTGATAAGGACATTTTCGGATCACAGAGGGATAAGAACCGCCTGGTGTGACTGGCTAGACAAAGAATTCTGACAGAAGAAGAAGAAGAAGAGGAAGAAGAATAAACCTTTTCTTGGAATGGGGTAGTTATTATTGCATCAATAGAATTAGCATGTTGAATAATAAAATTTAACACACTAATCTAAACCTACTTTGAAACGTCGATTGTCATGTTGTCATGTTGTACATTCTATAATCGTTTTTATTGCAATCTCTATATTTTCTATTAGTACTATATTATTTTAAAATATTTGTTGTATTTAAATATTATATGTCAGTTAATTATTTTAAAAATTGTGGTTATGTGTAAGAGAGGGCCTTGAGCCCTAAATTCGCCACGAATAAAGACGAATGTACTTACTTGCTAACATGAATCCACATCCAGTATAGATTAAATGATGAAAATGAAAATCCACAGCCTGTTTCCAGTCATTCGACCGGGTCAGGAATGGAATGAATGAAGCCCCATCTAGCGGCGAGGATAGAAATTGTGCCGGCTGCAGAAGCCTGTCGCAATCCTCTGGGGCAATGATTAATGAATGACAGATGAAATGAAAATTATAGTGGAGAGTGTTGCTGGAATGAAAGATGACAGGGAAAACCGGAGTACCCGGAGAAAAACCTGTCCCGCCTCCGCTTTGTCCAGCACAAATCTCACATGAAGTGACATAATAAATTACACCAAGAAAACTAACAGTTAACATTCATCAAAATATATTATCTAATGACCTATTGTTATTTATATCTTCAATTCAGGTCTGTAAACTCGGAAGATATTTCAGCATACAAACTTAAATGTAAAGAACAAACAAGTCCTCCATCCTTCTACCATGAATGTATTATGTTGCCTAGAAGTTGTAGGTTAGACAGAATGGTTGTAAAATAGTGTTCAACTCTACAATAGTATTAGACTGTAATAAGTGTAAACAATATAGGCTTTTCAGAACGACAGATTTTCAGGGAATCTAAGTGTAGAGTATATTTGACATTCTGCTTCACACTCGACTTCACATCTGCTAGAGGGAGCAGGCTTTCTCACGGAGAGGGATCGTATGTTGTATACCATACCCCATATACGATCGTGTGCTCTTAGAGAAACGTGTGTTCTGCAGCTGTGAGAGTGACTAAAATTCTCCTTCACTCTCAGTCAATTTATAATGTCTGAACAGAATTATCCTACCTCAGATTCTCACATTTATTTTTGAACTCCGTAGTGGCCAGCTCACCACAGTTTAGCTTTCATTTATATGTCAGTCGCAATCCTTCCCCTCCATTTCTTCTCCGACTTCGAGATTATTAAATTTCCGAAACATAAATTTACTCTCGATTGAGTTTTGCTTTCTTTGTGCTTTCTTTTCAGATGATCGAAGTTCTTTCCTTTCGTACTTTGATGTTACAACTAAAAACTCAGGTTAATCTTTACGTCACATAGAGTGATCTTGCAATACTTCTATTCAAGTAGTTACAATCGTAGCAGCTCGCATGTAAAGCAGTGCCACTTATCGAATTGGCATTTTCTTTATCGAACCAGGTAAGAGGAAAACATATTATGTTTTGTACTTAAGAAAGAGTAGATCCTGCTTAGTTCGAAATATATCGAATTGAACACGTTTGTTTTAACACGAATAGCCAATATGGAATCGAATTCTAGTAACCTAGTTCGATCCTAGTATGTACGGACTTTTCGATGCCATTCCTGAACGCGTTGAATGGTGTGGTACGGTAATACGCCGTATAAGACCGTTCTGCTCGCAACTGTATTTTACTGCTATATCTTATAGCTTAAAGAGAATGAAATGTTTCTCCTCTTCTACCTTGAATTTGAAGACACACGACCACAGGCAGGTACTGATGATGATGATGAGTATGATGATGACAGTGGTGGAGATGTGGTGGTGGTGATAGTGCTGTGCACTATAGTTGGTGTTGTTGCTATTGCTGTTGTTACAAATGGATCTGACAATTAAATCCTGTAAGTGAAAAAAGTAAATGGTGTTGAAGAGGGAAAAATGCAGTGTCTTTCATCCTTGAAGAACACAATCCTTTTGACTTGGAAATAAAATAGAATGCTAAGTGATCACACCACGCGAACGCTCCAACCATGAGGTACTGCAGATGTAGGCCTACTGCCCAGAGTACTGCTTTCTTTTTTTTACGGGGGGCCCCCGTAGCCCGCTCCCCCGCCGTGACCATCGACTCAATCTACATGGCCTCCGACATGCTATTCATTTCTAAGAAGAAAGAGATAGCACGGAAGAGTGGGAAGTGATACAAGGTGTATCTGCCGGTTTCATAGTTAGACTCGCTACCACGGCAAGAGTTTGTGTTAGGTAAAGTGGTGTTGAAGTATGGTATTGAAGGGCCAGGGAAAAACCACATAGGCAGAAAAGAGAAAAAGCCTACGTGTAAAATCTGACATCTTTTGATAGCACATGCAAGGATGTGGGCTGGAAAAGTCCAGAGGTTGTGTTAGTTAGGAGATGTGTCATGCAATCATAACCATTTCGTTGCTATTGTTTGTTATTATGGGGATCAGTCCATTTTGTCACTGCCGGGACGGCTCGGGTCCACTAGCGTCTGGACTCTGGGCCACAGGTTCGTCCCTGCCCAGCAGCCAGTGGTCCCTGGTGCCAAATCTCCGTTTGGAGAGGGGGATATTAAAAGCCAAGCCTTACTTGGTACAAGGGGCTGTCTTCTTCTTCCGCCTGGCGATGTTCCTCTGTGCGGTGTTGTTGGAACACACTTGTCACTGCAAATCTGCAACTATGCTAGGGTTATTAGAACAATATATATACAGGTGCTCCTTGGAGTGCCGGCTTGCTTGCCTGCACTCACGTCCTATAGTGAAATGACACGAAATAAATAACTATATTAGTACTTCTGTCTTCGTTATAGGGCGCGGGCTGGTGTTCCACTCCCGTGTCTTTTTCGGGGGGCGGAGGTGGATTGATTCGTCCTTGGCCGTCTGGCTGCGTTGCCGTCGTCTTTTCCTCGTGTTGTGTTTCTTATCAGTCTTTCCTCGCCTGGTCCCTGGGATTACAGCTGTAATCAAGGAGCATATTTACGTATTTACATAGGTACATTTTGTCTGCAGTGTGTGGGTTGATGTGTTGTATAGGTGTCAGCTTGGGGAGGAGCCAGCTATCGGCCCCTCCTCCCCCCAACCCTGTGGCTGAACAGAATGTGTTTCGGTGTGGGGTACTTTTTGTAAAGATCGACGTCGTAGCGTCCTATCCCGCTTATTAGCGGGTTGGTCTTATTACCCCATGACTTTTGTGTACATTCTTAGTGTTTGTTTACGTATGTGGCGCCTAATCGAGCTGACTAGCAATATCGCGTAGTTGGCGTATTGGTGTGTCGAAAGGAAGTCTGGCCGCTGCTCGAATGCATTTATTTTGTATTCGTTCTAGCTTATCCAGGTTCGTCTTTGCAGTGAACCCCCACGTACATGATTATTGACCTGATTAAGGCCTTATACATATTTATGGCTGCGTTTGTGTTTATACTGGACTTTTTGTTCAGTATAGGGTATAGCCGGCTGAGTCTAACGTGAGCTTTCCTTTGGATATCTTTGATGTGGTGTAGCATGGTGAGCTTTCGGTCTAGGACTACTCCTAGGTATTTGGCTCCAGAGTGCTTCGTAATCACCGTTTTTAATTACCTGCTACGACGGACGGGTATAAAGGGGTTGCCTAGCCAAAGTGATAAAGGCGTTCTCGGTTCATCCGGAAAGATGTGGGTTTGATTCCCCGTTAGGAAGTCGAAAAATTTAGAAACGAAATTTCCATTTCTGGAGGGGCATGTGGCCCTACGCCAAAAATGAGAACAAAAGGCAAAAGGGTCCATTTAGAGAGCTAAGCACTCTTCAACTTCGTGGGGAAGTTACGGATAGTGGAAATATTTACCTTCCACTCCTATGTCTTCACAGCCACTACAGAAAGGGTTTCGATTTGGCTTTGACAGTCAGAAAACAAAAGTGTTCTAGTCGCTATAATAGCCTATGTTTATGGTTTAGAACAGAGAAAGCTCCGGAATGGAGAATTATATCCTACAATCATAAGAGGCCGAGGAGAACAAGAGTTGAGATGGTTTGGAAAGATGAAAGAGAGGAAATCGGAACGACTAAGTAGAAGCAAATCTAAACCCAATTTTGTGTCCCGTGTTGACCAAGCATATATCACCAGTCTTGTAAGACTAGGGCCTAAGCCCTTTTCCGGAACATTCCCCAGCATCTCTTGACTTAAATCACCTCTCACTCCATGTTATGGTTACTTCTCGTGATACTACCTTTCAGGTGCAAAACAACGATTTCTATTGTATTTATTTATTTATTTATTTATTTATTTATTTATTTATTTATTTATTTATTTATTTATTTATTTATTTATTTAGCATATGATGCTAATTTGGAGCTGATGCACACAATATTCGAGCATTATATAATATACAGTGAACATACTCTATATCCCTCCACATAGAGTTGGTGTCATGAAGGGCATCCAGCCGTAAAGCTGTGCCAATTGACCTGAAGTATCTACCCACAATTGGGAAGAAGGCCACAGTAAAGGAAAAACTGGACTGGAAAGTTGGAATTCTTCTCTATGAATTCCTTAGACAATCCGAGCTTCTGATATGCGGTAGTGCTATTTTAATTAGAACTGATACGCCCTGTAATAAGTCGCGAATGGTTTCTTCCCTCATAGGAAATCTATAACGATATATATTGTTCCTGTACTGTCCTTATTACTATCATCAAGGACCGTTTAATCATTACGTATACATTCAGTGGACGGGAAGGTCTGGTGCGTTACACGACACGGGGAGGTTGTGTGACAGCTGGGGTATACAGTAGTCCAGACCTACAGTAGTAGCAGTGTCCCTTCTATACAGAGGGCGTGGACGGGGGTGACAGCCTGGAAGGGGTGCTAGCGGGACAGTTGAAGTACCAGTAAGCTCTCTCTCTTTTTTAGGATAAACCCAATGATAGTTCAAAGAGAGCCATCCATTGTTCGCCTACCCTCTATGAAGACATAATAAATTCTACGAAGAGGGAGAACAAGAAGAAAATACTCTCAGGGGTAAGGAGAATAGTTGTTGCGTATGAGCAGAAGAAATTTTCCATTGCATTTTTCTCAATGACACCTGATTTTGTTCAAAGATACAGTAGGTGATAATTTTCTCTTTAAAATGTCGATGTAACAGAACGCATTTCATGTCGTATCTGATAAATTATTATTTTAGTCAGCTTTTCAATAAGTTAATTATTTGAGCTAGATTTAACTGTTTTAGTTTGGCTCCTTGGCTGAATGACCATATGGCCTTTGGTTCAGAGGATTTCCAGTTCGACTCCAGGCCGGGTCGGAGATTTTAACCGCGTTTGTTTAGTTCCTTTGGCTCGGAGCGTCAGTGTTTATGTTTGTCTCGATAAAAAGCTCTATGAAGTGGAATAAATATTCGTTGAGAGAGTTTCTTCAACCACAACAGACATTCTTTTCAGGGGTGTAGTCGTGCCAAGGCGGCCGCAAGTATAGGACTACTTTAAAATATCGCAAATTATTCTTCGAACATCAGCGAAAATCAACACGTAAATCAGGTTCCGAAAGAAAAATTCTTTCACAAACTACGCAAAGACTAGACAATAGCGCTTGCATTCGTACAAGGATTAGAAGTTTTCCACCACACTTGCGGCACATCTTCGCGTGAATGTAGTTTCAGTGTTATGAACATAATCGTAAATGAACTTAGAACAAAACTGTTGATAAGTTATATTTCGTCTGTGTTGTTCATAAAACTCAACGGACCGCCAGTTTCTAAATACCATACGTTAGGTGAGACACATTCAGCAGACGAGCACGAGTCACGAAATTCAGAAAAACGCGAACATGAGGAGGACAAGAAGGTATGGAAACTTTTGATTGGAATGTCTAGGCTACATAATTATGTAGACCTACTTTATTTGCATGTGATAAGTGTGGATTGATATTTATAATACTACTGCTTCTAGACCTATACCACTACTACTGCTGCTGCTGTTGCTGCTGTTACTAGGCTACATTACTGTCTTCTGAAGTGCCCTGGTACTATTATTTTACGACTACACCCCCATTCATCCTTCGAAAATTCAAGCAGGGTATTTGAAGAAAATGTTCTTCGACCTTGTCACGTTTGAGTTACGGTATCTAAATCTTCACTCTGCTTGAGGCGCTCATACTTATATTGTGGGCGAGCGATAGCCGACCGTCAGCGGCTTCTCACCCAAGCGACCGCGGTTTCAGATCCAGCCAATACACCTGATTCTTGAAATGAAAGTAGTGTTCCTGTAGCTAGGATTTACTTAAAACTGGAAATCTTGACGTTACAATTACGAAACCCAATCACATAAAAATGCCGACCCCGCGGTGTAGGGGTAGCGTGCCTGCCTCTTACCCGGAGGCCCCGGATTAGATTCCGGGCCAGGTCAGGGATTTTTACCTGGATTTGAGGGTTGGTTAGCGGTCCGCTCAGTCTACGTGATTACTATTGAGGAGCCATCTGACGGTCTAGAAAACCAAAAATTATGGTCGAGAGGATTCGTCGTGCTGATCACACAACACCTCATAATCTGCAGGCTTTCGGACTGAGCAGCGGTCGCTTGGTAGGCCAAGTCCTTTCGGGGCTGTTGCGCCATGTTTTTTAATCACATACAGTAAGACTACAAGCTTGCCTTTTTTAATGTGTGTAAATTCCAAGCACCCGATGTTAACTTAGGCCTATAGAATTAACAGTATTAGTATATTATTTAGCTAGCAAAGAGTCCGGCTCGTTGGATGAATGGCCAGCGTAGTAGCCTTCGGTTCAGAGAATTTCGCGTCTGATAAATTCCCCTGGATTAAGGACTGAATTGTATATTTGTCTTTATACCGTACATACTTTTTCATTTATACACAGCAAATCACACTGCAACTGCCAAAGAAACACCCATCCCTCCACATAGCCTAAGGTTCGCATCCGGCTGTACAATTGGGCCAGACACAGATCACTCCCGTGACCAGAACAGGGTGTGAAAAAAGTGTCTGAAATAGAAAGAAAGAAAGAAAGAAAGAAAGATGCAGTTAACCAGGACTGCTTTAAAGTATACCACTGGATTATGGGAATAACTTGAATATACTGACCAGTATTATTCAGTGAGAGAGGTGTAGACACTCCTCTTCTCAGTGAACGATTGAGACGAATAGATTTCCGGTTGAAATAATATTGGTTTCCCGTTCTCATACCAAGTAAATATACCACAGCTGTTTCCTTCTCAATCCTAGCCCTTTTCCATCACATTATCGCCGAATTCCTAACAGTACTAGTGTGAATTCAAGCCTCAATGTCTCTTGAGCATTGTAATCGTTCTGAAGACGGCATTTTGAATACGGATCTTGTAAGAGTCTTTTGGATAGGCCAGCGAGTAGTTGTATGCTTGCAATCTTACCAACATAACCCGTTAGCGATAGTTCCGACAGGTAATCCAATATAAATCGTACCATAAAACATAGGCCTACCTCCTAAACGAAACATTTCGGTCAAGGAAAATACACGTTCAGGCATGAAATACTGTACCCTTGGGAGGCAAATTGGGTGCAATACCCCGTCAAAGAACTCTTTTTGTGGGGGAGGGGATCGTAATAACAGAGTCACCGGCTTTCACGACAAAAGTAAAATTTTTGCTTGCCACAAGAAAGGACATGCTCAGGCAAATATAGGCCTAAGTTAAGCTAAATGGATAGGCCTATACCGGTACGTTAGGAGAAGTTCAAGAGTTTGCACACTTGGAAAGTAAAATCTAAACGGGATGGAGAAGAAAAACTGAAACTGTCAATAGAATATACTAATCAAAATTTGCATTCTATAAACGGAAAGATCTATTCATCTATCTATCTATTGGGGAAAATGCTAATAAAGCCTTTACGTGGAGTGTGGCAATATATGGATGAGAAAAGTGCTATGCGAAAATGATAAAAATCAAGTTAACAAACGAATACGAGATTAGAAGAGAAAATAGATGCTGTAAAGGGACGAATGCAATTAATTGGACACACGCTGCGGCACGAAAACTTGCTGAAGGAGAAGCTGACGGCAAGAATTGCAGCCCAATTGATAAAAGACGCTGGATGAACAACGTATGAGCGACTAAAACGGAAGTATGGAAATAGATGAGAGTGGAAAATTGTTGCAAACCAGTCTTCGGATTGAAAACTTTTGATGATGATGGAAATGAAATGTTTATCTAATGCAAACTCGCACCCGGGATTTGATTTCCCCTTGAAGTATTGCCTATGATGGCTATATCAAAAGTCTTACAAAACTATTAAAATAACGGGTTTTTTATTTTCACTGGCAAGTGTGAGGGAACTCTTGGAGTCATCCTCCCAGACAATCAAAGAATAATTAATTATCTTGAAGAAGCTTGTGATTTTGTAACGCTATAAGAGTTGTGAGACACGAGCAGGTACGGTCTACTAGGCCTACATGATAGATCAATGTAACTGTAGGCTATCTAATGAAAAGAAATGAATGTTGATTCGTCTGCAATATTCTCAGATAGCTAATAATAATAATAATAATAATAATAATAATAATAATAATAAACCAAACCCATGGCGCAATAGCCCCGAAGAGCCATGGCCTACCAAGCGACCGCTAGTAAGCCCGAAGGCCTGCAGATTATGAGGTGTCGTGTAGTCAGAACGACTAATCCCCTCGGCTGTTACTGTTGCCTTTCTAGACCGAGGCCGTTATCTCACCGTCAGGTGGCTCCTCAATTGTAATCACGTAGGTTGAGTGACCTGGAACCAGGTAAAAATCCCTGACCTGGCCGCAAATAGTACCCGGGGCCTCCGGGTAAGAGGTAGGCACGTTACCCCTACACCGCGGAACCTGCAATAATAATAATAATAATAATAATAATAATAATAATAATAATAATAATAATAATAATAATAATAATAATAATAATAATAATAATAATAATAATAATAATAATACAATGGTCTGAACTATTGTGTGCGGACATCTTGGTCTGATGTCATTTAGGCTGTCTGCGTGGCAATTTCGGGTTCTGGCTTACTTGACCAGATGATATAGGAATCAGAACTCTACCGGGTGACGTACTGATGATTTTAATCAAAGTCCTTAGCTTAACACTAAATACGACACAAGATATCTTTTTTTCGCCGACACCGTGGTGTAGGAGAGCAAAATGGCTTCTGCCTTTTCCCATCCTCACGTCGCCGAAGATCTCTACATGTTAGTACAATCAGCGGCAGAACAAACAGGAGAGCTATGCTGAAATTACCCACATGCCTTAGAATGTCGCCAGAAACCTGTCACTGCAGCGACAGTCCATGCAGCAAAATGGAGCCACAGCGCACACCGCGAGGGGATCACTCGCCCTTCTGAAGCAACACTTTAGAGATCGCTTAATTCCCACTCCCCAGATATCACTGCCCCAGAAGCCTACATATGGGGGGGGGGGGAAGGAGTGCTGAAAGCATTTTTCGGTTAGATGATCCACCCCGGAATGTTTCCGAATTACGAGAGAAGATAATCGTTCGTGTCTTTGCGACGACCAGTGTTCATCACGATGTTTGTAATTTCAGTAGCCTACTGTTTGATTTGCCACATAGGCTACTGTATAACATCAAACAACTTGTAATATTTTGCCCCATACTTTGGCTGGGTCGCAGCTGCGAACTATTTCGTATAGGCCTATATGGGAAACGGTACCTTACGGCCAGACGCCCTTCCTATGTGAAAGGACGTAGGCTAGTCTATTTACATATCTATTTACATACTCCTGTAGCGTATATTTCTTACCCGAGTGAGAGGAATTAGCCAGACGTGGTTAAAATCCACGACCCGGCTGGAAATCGAACCCGGAGCCCTTCGAAGCTAAGGCCAGTATGCTGTTAATTCAACCAAGGAGCCGGGCACTGGCAAAACAGGAATTTTCAAGAATATCCATACAGAGTAATCTGAAGGAATTAGAAGATAAATTGTCAAAAGGCCTACATGAGAGGGGATGTTGATTCCCTGATTGTTGGCTTTGTGTTTAAAGCCGTGAGAGATAGCTAGCGGTTGTGAGAATATGAGGTTCTGACGGCATTGTTAAAGTTGCTTTCCACTTTTATCGCGTTTAAAATAGGCCTATAAATGGACTAAGTGCTGAATATTTGTGTTTTAGGATGTTCTAAACACTTTTTTTTCTGTGTAGGTCTACCTATAGGCCTATTGTAGTCTATATAGACCTACATCCGCAAATCATCCTTTCTAAAAATGTGTTAGGGCCTACTAGAAAGTAAAATTCTTATGTTTTATTTGGATATTTGAATGAGTAAAATTAATAATCTAAAACCAGTCGAGCTTGTTGAATGAGGGGGATACCGTAATTATGCGTATGTTGAGTAGGCCTATTGAGCCCGAAGGCCGGTCTGATCCTCAACAACTCCACCATCAGCTTACATAAATGGTCAACGCGTCACAGAAGAGACATGCTTGGGAAATTAGGAGTGAGATAGTTTCCCGTTGGTTTTCTCGGCGAACCAGCCGATGCTATTACATATCAGTCTGTCAACTCCACTGAAATGCACGCATTAACCCACCCTATGAACGAATTGTACACACAATTCGTAACAGTGATGGGCTATAGTCTATAGAATAAGGAATGGCATTAGGCTACTAGCATCGCTCATACCTCAGTCACTCTCATATCGTCAAAGCTACGGATGAGACTGAGACGGGTCAATGAAAGTAACAGATTTGATCTACTCCATACTAGAAGACAAGCACTGTAAGCACTAGACACAGGACACAGAGGGATAATTACCATTTAGGCTATTAACATCATATTATATCGTCGCTCGACCGGTAAAAGGTTGTATTCCACAAAGCTCTTCCTATCAGTTATTCTCCTTAAGACTGGTCACGCCTCGCAGCCACGTATGGATATATGCAGTCCATCAGAACAAATTTTGTTGTGTTCATTTTCCCATGCCCATGTGTAAAGGAAAATGAACCTTACAGTACCGTACTATGGACTGCGTATCCATATGTGGCTGGGAGGCGTGACCAGTCTTAAGGAGAATAATTGATAGGAAGAGTATTGTGAGATACAACGTTTTACCGGTGAAGCGACGATATCAGAGATATGAGTAGACTAATAATGCAAGCAAAATTATCTTCTGCTAACGGCTTCCCTATACAAAGGTATTATAAATTCCGTTTCCACATGCAAAACATTAAGCATCATTAACAAGCAACATTTCTGAATTAAAAATGAATTCTGACAGTAACCCCCAGATTTATCGCCAACGGTTCACACCATGTGAACTTGCACGTAAACGTTTGAGGCAAAATTCAGATCAATGGCAACACAATGTCTGCAGAGAAGAAAACATCTACTCGATCAAATTACGATAGTTCAAACTCTTAACCGTGGAAGTGCCCTCGTATTTCTTGGAATTTCTTGGTCTTTATTAGTTTTAGGCCGTATTAATTGATATTTCTGATATCTAACTTAACGAAAACTCCGTCTATTTAATTCCTTAGTCTATAACCGTAACGTAAACAGATGTTTATGAGCGAAGTTGTCCAGTTTCTTTGTGCTGACTTGCTTTCGAAATAAAAATAACTTATGCAGAGTCCGGCTCCGTGGTGTAGGGGTCAACGCGTCCACCTGTCACCCGGTGGCCCGGAGCTCGATTCCCGCCGGGGTCAGGGGTTTTTAATTGTAAATGATTAATATCCCTGGCCTGGGGACTGGGGCTTGTGTCGTCGTTAATGTTCCTTTCCTCACATTCAACACTTTACACTTCCGCCATTTCCAAATACACGCAGGTTCACAAGACAAGGTGCAAAGTAGGGGCAAAAGATCTTGGGTCGATGCCTCGAATAAATAGAAAAAAATAAATTAAGCAGACCAATAGCGAGTTGTGCTTTATAATGAAGCACATGTGAAAACAAGGACAAACCATGACTTCTTCTCCTTCCTGTCTTTATATCCCAGTTATCTGGGGTTAGCACAAATGAGAATTAAGCACAATTTTACGGTCGGACGATGCCTTTCGTGACGCCAACCCCATGTATTCACTATTGCATGTTTCTGTGATGCTTGACAGTGTAACGTGTTGTGTGTTCTGTACGTTAATTGAAAAATGTGTATTAGGATGGAGTGACCAGACGTCCCGTTTTAACTGGAGATAAAAAGATAACATAATAAAACGTCTAAAATCCCACATTGGATTCGTCGTTAAATTATGTATCATTTTTTCTGCATTTACTAGAACTGTGATGTAACATATCAGTGACCTTATGAAATAATTACATCGAATTGTTCGAGAAAAGGGACCTTCTCTTTTTTTTTTCTGATTCTAGATCTATATGTATACCAACAATCAGTCCTCAACCTAGAGGAATTAACCAAACTCTGCTAAAATCCTTCGCCCGATCGGAT
This sequence comes from Anabrus simplex, assembly GCF_040414725.1. Lineage (NCBI taxonomy): Eukaryota > Metazoa > Arthropoda > Insecta > Orthoptera > Tettigoniidae > Anabrus > Anabrus simplex. Next base: position 264,781,558 of record NC_090265.1, on the reverse strand, counting down.
ATCGACCCGGGAACCCTCTGCACCGAAGGCCAACAGGCTGAACATTCAGTCAAGAAGCCGGATAAGGACAAAACAGAACAACCTAATTCAATTTAACATTTGATTACACTGATATCAAAGTTTATGTAGACCTGTACATTATTTTCTTGGAAAAATTGACTTTTCGATTAATGATATCTAAGTTTATTATTATTATTATTATTATTATTATTATTATTATTATTATTATTATTATTATTATTATTATTATTATTAATTTTCTAAACTATATCAATTCTACACCAGTACAGAAATGTGTTTGCTGAAAATGAAACAAAGATGGTTTGTTTAACGATGAATTATACCTTTCCCAGCTCTGCTACTGTAAAGCAGGAACACAATGCATGCAATGATAGAGTTTACTGCTGTACATCACTGATATCGTGTAATTGCTGTAGCAGGCTTGATAGTTATCGGTTATTCTGGGGTCGAAATGTAGGCCATGCATGAAGAGTCTTTTTTTTTTTTTAATCCATGCAGAGAAAATGGTTTGCGGGAGGAACTATAAAGTAAATACGTGGTGTATAATATCTTAGCATTAGGTTGTATCCTGATGGATCTACAGGCATTAGTATGCCAACCTTTGTTGCCTGATTAGCCCGCCTCACAGCCTGTAATGTTTGGATCGATGTGCGGCCATTTTCTTTTCACCTTGAGCCCAGGGGCGGAACTGGGGAGAAGTGGCCAATGGGCGTGCGCGGTGGGTGGAGCAGAAGCGCATGCGCGACGGGAGTGGCGGCAGGGGGAGTGTGAGTTGGGCCCCGCGCGCGCAGTGTGTAGCGTGGTGTAGTGCCGGTAGGACGTTGCGAACACAGCGGCTGTAGCGAGTGAGCAAGCCGAGCCCCTGGTAGCGAGTGCTGGTGCAGTGTAGCAGCGGTGGAGCGCGTGGCGGGCTCGGTCGCGGGTGGCTGCGGCTGGTGCTGGGGGCCCGAACCCGAGCCTTGTAGCGGGTGTCGTCTTGCCGGGAGTCCCAGCCCAGCAGCCACCCTGGCGCAAGAGCATCAGCGCCACCGAGTGGTGCCGTCCCTCGTCGTCAACCTCGGCCCCTCCAGAACCATCAAGATCTCTCCGGTCAAGACCGAAGACATGGCGGAGCAGCCGCAAAGTAAGTACTTTACACCTCTAATTCTACGGCCAGCCGCTTGTCGATTTCGTGAGAGAAAGACGACACTTCTCCTATTCCAAAATCGTCGGGAAATCTTCAGAAGAATGTGAAAACATTTTGTGAGACGTTGTTGATAACCGATGTTTCCTTCTGTTCCGTGAACCAACTCATAACTATATTTTACACTCTGACACCAGCGTATAGGCAACCTGTGACACCTGTCAACGAAGTTGTTATTGAAGTCAATCACTGAAAGAAATACCTTCTTTATGTTTTTGTTGCAAATACTTTAGGGCCAATATTTTATGCTATTCTGAGAAGATATTGCACGGATGCATTTTTAGTGGAGGGGAGATTGAGGCGGGAGTCTAATAAGGCTAATTATGTGCAGCCTCTGTTCACAACTAAGCTGAGAGCAGGTCTTCTACAGCAGTGACATCCCCGATGTAAACAAGCAGTTCGATCTTCTCCTATTACACTGTAAATCTTACATCGATGGCACAAAACAGGTAATGGTTTGTAAAACTATTAGGCCAAATTCGGATGGATTCATTTACAAAATTGTATATCACTCAATTTAATAACAGTAGACTAATAATAATAATAATAATAATAATAATAATAATAATAATTTTGTTTTTACATCCCACCAACTACATTGACGGTCTTTGGAGATACTGAGGAACCTGAACTGTGTTCATGTACGAGCTATAAATCTACCGACACGAAGTTGACGAATTTTAGCACTTTCAAATACCACCAAACTGAGCTGGGATCGAACTCGCTAAGTTTCAGTCACTCAACCGGACACATTCAGAGATATGCTGCCAGTTGCATTGTTTGATGTAACAGTTCTGCCCTAAATCACGTCTCCTGCTGTTAAATAAGAGCAAACGAAGTATGAACTGTAATTCGAAAGCGAAAGCTATCCGGGTCGTCCGGTAGACCACCCGTTTACGGTAGGAGTGGGGTGGGGAAAGGACTTCTTGTGTTTGACGCAGACAGCGCAATAATCCCTATACAGGCCATTTCAAAAGACGACAGAAAAGTGTGATATACCTCTAGTAACTGCAGAGAATTGTACGGTAGTAATTATAGGCCGTGGCATAGACGTTAACACGAATATGTTTTTTATACTTTCAGGTCGAAGTTTAGAGGTAGGGTTCTTAAAAAATATATTTTTCAAGCGAAATACGATTGAAGAAACGAATCAATTCGCTGAACAATTACTCTGAAAATTATACTAAGAAACTATTAAATGACAGTTGATTTACTTGTTTCTGACCAGTCGTAACACAATAGGCCTATAAAAGAGCAGGACGTTCTTAATTATGATATAAAATAAAATCTATCTTCGTAACATAATGTTCAAAAATGTCTGATGAAACGTGTTCGATGGATTTGTGGTTTATATCTCAGGCCGTAGTGATTTATAAGGGTTTGCCAAATACCACGGAAAATATTACGATTAGTAGTTTTCAATCCGTAATAGGCTATTTACTGTCTGAATATTCCTACTCAACAGTAAAGTGTGATACCAGCACGAGTTCCACAAGCAAAGTACACGGAGATGCTGATGAATTATACCTTTGCCCTCTAAAGCGAATCAGTGACAATAACATCATGACGAGACGTGAATAGAACTATGAGCTGGAGGGGTTCGAGGAAGGGGATTGCCAGCCACTGCCTACCTGCATTTCCAGGAATACGTCAAAAGGGATTGCAGCTCCTGCTGAATGTGACTAGCGAACTTAATTCCTCCTATAATGTTTATCGTTCCCAGTTTTATGTTAGAAATTAGGTTAACATAATGAGTTTCTGAATTTAGCCAGGATAGGCCTATCTATATTATCAGGTAACTCGGACTTTGCAAGTTTAAAATCAATTCCTCGTAAAATAAACAGAATGTTGTATTTATATGTTATTGAATATCCCCCAAATAAGTCTTCCTTGTATTGCTATTTTCTTCCCTTGAGAGACAATAACAAGGAAAATGTAAAAATATTGTTCTGTGATTTCGCTGTTTCCGTTTCAGCATGTCTTATGCTTGTTGTAAGACACACAGAGTAACATGTCTCACTCCATATAGGCCTAAAGGAATCTTAACTAAAAATATAAATACTACTAAGAGAATTTGCTTGAAAAGCCTTCACAGGTGAGATTATTAGGCCTACATTTCTTTGTTATGCTAATCTTTCTTATTCTCACTACCCGAAAGAAATTTTGTTGCTGATAGGACTTGCTTGGTGAAGTGATAATTAGGTAAAGAGGATTCACAGTTTCAGATCCTTTCGTCCATTGCCAAAGCAGAAACTTGTCAGAAAAGTTCGAGTTGGTAATGTCAATGATCCAACTCTTCTGGTAATGTAGACCTAGGCATTTCCAGATATTTATTTTATAGTGGAAGGCTTTTCGCGTTCCTCTTGGATTATTTATTTCAAGAAAGATATGTTATTTTTACCATTTCTTACGTTCAATCCACACAATCTGCTCTTTAGATTAACGGTAATGTGTTCGACTAGCAGATATCCACATAGGCATCGTAAGTTAACCTTAACAGACGTTTCGTTTTGTTTTCTCTGAAGAAACCAAAACTATTTTAATAACGATAAAATGTTTGAATCACATGTCTCAAGTCCCTAAGGTGAAAACAGAGCAACGAATTAATAATTCCAAGACAAAATTTAACCGTTGTCATAGATGATTAGATAAATGTTTAAGTATGCTATTTTATTTTATACTACACTGCAAGTTATAGCATTGCTTTTGACAAAATTGTGTATGTATGTATGTATGTATGTATGTATGTATGTATGTATGTATGTATGTATGTATGTATGTGATACCAACATGGGTTCCACAAGCAAAGTACACGGAGATGCTGATGGATGATACCTTTGCCTTCATAGCCTGAGTTCCACCATGTAAAACAAGACAATAAATAATAAATAAATAAATAAATAAATAAATAAATAAATAAATAAATAAATAAAGCGAATCAGTGACAATAACATCATGACGAGACGTGAATAGAACTATGAGCAGGAGGGGTATCACTTACATACAAAATCTTGTCAGAAGCAATGCTATAATTTGCAATGTAGTAAATTAAAATAGTATATTTAAACATGTATCTTAAGATCTAAGACAAGGGTTAAATTTTGTATGTATGTATGTATGTATGTATGTATGTATGTATGTATGTTAAAATGCTCTGAAGGAAGGATTTGAACCTTCCCCTGTCGAAAGCCTTATCATAAGTTAACTTTCAACAATTGCATGCAGCTGAGAAGTTTACTTTTGCGTTGCGTGATTTACTGCTTTGTTATTAGGCTGTTATTGCCTATTCTTTCACCGCTTCAAATTAAAATACATAATGGTTCTCTATTTGAAACAGCCTTTTGTATACGTTCGCTATATGGCCCAGCACAACAGATTATAGGATAATGAAACGGATTAACGCTTTATATTTTTGTAGGGAATAAAATTATAAAGCATAAAAAATTATTGGTCTAAAGCTGATTTATTAAGACAAGTGCAGTTTTTGATCAATTTCAGGACGATTTGTTGATAAAATACTTAGAATTAAGAAGTGCACTCCTTTTCCCTAGGAAATAGACAAAACAGTTAAGTTTATGGATAACAAAGGTCATGCCAGGACCTACTGTTACGAGCAAGTGAAATTGCGAAGCTTATAAAAGGCAATTAAGCACTTTCTTTTGTAGAAAAAATTGGTTAATTTTTGACTCCCCTGAAGTTGATGCACTGCCGATATTAACTTTATACCAGCACTCATCCGTAGATCAGTGGAAATACCCAGTATCACATAATTGTTCCAAATTTTATACTACAATGAGTGCTTCGGAAATATATTTAAATTTACATTCTGAATGTCAGAAAAATGTAAAAGCTGAGTATCTTCGTCGATTTTGCTTAGGAGCCTGTAGCCAGTATTTCACGGCATTATTGACTGGTCAAGAAGCATTAATTTTCCTCAAAATCAAGGGTTATTATTCAATATTTGAAAGGAGAGAAATAACTGCTTCTAAACAGCTAAACAGGGCTCTGCTGGTAAACTGATTTATAAACGGCAGTAATTTGTCTTCGAAAGTATGGTAGTACTGCATTTACTGTACATACGCAAGCGAGTCATGATTTCTTAGAATAATAAACTTAGCTGTAGACTAGTGGGTCCTATGACCTATACTGAAATATTTCAAATCACTGCCTTTGATGTGAAAAACATGCAGGATGTTACTTCACATGGACTATGTGGTTGGCGTTATCGAAAGTAAAATATCAGCCATATATAAAGAAGAATTAAGTTGAATAGAACTTTTTGATACTTCAGGAAAACTTAGGCGCGAATTCAGGATTATTTTTGGGGGGATGCTCAAGCTATAAATACAGTGGAGTATACGTTACAATTTCGTGATTCTGGATAAAATTTGAAATCTTACAGTACTGTATTGGAATGAAATCCAGTTCAATAAAAAGAAAATAATCATTGCTGCATAACACGAAACATATCGTCGTCAGTTTCTTAACAGTTTCCTTACATCAGAGCAATAGTGCATATTTTATTTAGACCAGAGAACGAAGTTAATATTATAGCCTACAATAGGCAAAATATTTTAGGCTAAATTTAAGAACAGTTTAGAAATTCATGATGTAAGGAACAGTATTAAAAGAATTAACGTGCTGACCTGAGAGGTGCAATCGGTTAGCTGTTTTTCTGTTCCCAACATAACGGATTCGATCCTGACTGAGATCGTTGGTATTTGAGGGTGTACAAATGCGACAACTCAATATCTTTAATTTCCGGTACTTGCAAAACAATTATTTCAATATCCTAGCGCTCGTTATACACTAGAGCAGTTGAAGGGATCTTAATAAATTATTCTTATTTTTACTATTATTATTATTAGGCCTATTGTTGAGTAAATCACTAATTAAAATATTGATACAACAGCTGTAAGATTTGATTCTGACTTAATTCTCCCAAGAATTGTTTCAAGTCTACCGTATATTCATAAAAATGAAAAATTAAAAAACCGAGCGAGATGTTCGTGCGGTTAGGGGCGCGCAGCTGTGAGCTTGCATTCGGGAAGTGGGTTCGAACCCCACTGTCGGTAGATGGTTTTCCGTGATTTCCCATTTTCACATGAGGCCATGCCGGGGCTGTACCTTAATTAAGGCCACGACCACTTTCTTCCCACTCCTAGCCCCTTCCTATCCCATCGTCGCCACAAGACCTATCTGTCGTCGCGCCGTAAAGCAAAAACAAATTGTAAAACAATATATAGGCCCTAAGTTATATTATATATAGGCCTATGTTTGTCATGATCATGAAAGTTGCAGCAGAAAGTTAGTACTTAACAACAATACCCCTGTTTTAAAAGTACCGTAAGCTATTTTCTTTTCCTTCAGGATTTCGGAGAAGTGGGATAAAAATCAAAATAAATTCTCGAAAAAGAGTATACCGCTGTAAAGGTCAAAATAATCTATAATTCACCACCTCTGTTATACATTATACAGGAGTATACGCCTACATGGCATGAAAGGATAGGGTGGCTAATATTTTGAAATGCATTGCAAGGTAAATCATCAAGTAAATATGAAATAACCTGCCCTGATTATTTGCAGAATAGTTAAGTCGTTTACATTTGTAGGCTGTAGAAAAGCAAAAGAAGGGTATTTAACACACAAGACAGAATCAGGTAGGCTGTAGGGATTGTCTGCAATAACACTACAGTACTTGTAAATGACGTTAATCTTCAGGCCAACACCAGATATTCAAAGCACCCATTTTTCTACGCCTATATGTAAGAGTGTTTATGGCAGGCCATCATTTTCCTCCTACCCCCATACTTAAAATGTCTTGCCAAGGCTATATTTTCGTAATTGATTAACTGAGCAAACGGAGTTGCAGTTATATTTTATCTAGAGTGATCGACCCTTGGCTCAGTCCTGGTTGATCAACGCAGCAAGTTTCTTTTCAGCTTAGTAATGCTAGAAGCGTTACCCGGCTTAAGTGACGGTGCCTATTACTTGATTTACTCCTTGAAAATACCTACATCAGAAATAGGCGAAACATCGATGTTTCAGAGAAGTATAATGTCTGGAAAAAATTTCGGTAGGTATATTAATAACTGAGTTGTTGCTTCCAGTACTCTAAATAAGACGTTGCATGTTCACCGTTCAAAGCTATTGTTGTCATGTAAGCCGTTTTATTGTACAAGTAATCCTCGAATCTAGCCTGGGGATTTTGCCACCTAAGCTGTTGCCTCTATCGATAGCTAAGTGGAAGCTAGGACCCCCTACTGGGTGGGGCTTCAGTCTGATGTTTCAATTGACTCTAAAGAATGAGAGTCCCTCCCCTTTGCAGACGGTCGTGGGTAATTACAAGCTAGCCGCTGGGCTGCCCCCTAATTGGGACTCTCTTTGTTGTTTATCAAAGAGTAAAATAGCATGGCAACAAGGGCTAATTCAGCCAAAGAGACCGCCGAGCTACCGTCCCAAGAATGTGAAGTGATGGGGGTCCCCGAATTGTTACGACCATTATCACGCCTGCCTTGGAATAGTGGGAGGTCTGAGTCATGGACTCGTGATATTACGCCCTTTTTCAAAAGTTGTTGTGTTGTACGAAGCATTAGTCAGTAATGACTATCCGAACTAGCTAATTTTCTCTTTCAAACTGATAGGCCTTCTTATGTGACCTAAATTATCTTCCTGAATTCAACATGGACTTTATTCCATATTCATATTATTTAAATAGAGGTTTTTCTGACCAACTAGGTCATCCTGCAGATATTTGCAGATTAATGTGTACTGTTTCAATTTGATTGACGTCGCAAATAATATGCTTGAAGGTTCTCGAGACATTTCCATTGTAAGACCGTAATGAGTCATTTTGAATGCATCTGACTCGTTCGTTATTATGTTACGGAGATATAATTGTATTTAATAGTAATGACCGCGGAATAGTGAAGCAGTAAGAAATAAATAATTCGCACCGCAGCATAGCATTTTTTTTTTCATTGTTGATTACCTTTCTGAATGGTAATGTTATGGAATGGAGATGCGCTATGCTGAGGATTAGCAGAGGGTCTTCCTTGGATTGATGGAATTCATTAGCACACGCAGTATTACTGGACTACATAATGGAACAATTCTGACTTCACTACACCTCTTTAGGATTGTGTTACGACAACGACTATAGTGGCAACTGACACACGAAGCGGGATCTCTTGAAATCTTCAATAAAATAGATTCAGAAACAGCGTAAAACATTGAAACAACAGTTTATAAATCCATTCAAATACTCCGTTTTCCTCAATAATAAGGAAAGTTTTCAGAAATATTCATTTCTATAATTTACTTCTATTATCACTGCAAAAAACGTTCAAAAATATTTAATATTGCACAGAAACATCACTTTTAAGCAGGACTAGATACAACACGCGCAGCGCAAGACCGTTGTGGACTCTACATTAATACTGTTAACTGTGTGAATGAAACCTGTCGGTACACGTTGTTTTAATGACATATGGATCTAATTATGTCTCTGTGTAAATTTATCAGGGAAAGTAAAATGCTGCGCTGCACAGAGACGTCATTTCATGATGACGTTGAGACAACTCTGGTTCAGATTCACTTGAACACCTACGATTGACCGGGTATTTAATGCAAGTAAACAGAAGTTCCATCTTTCCTTAGAATAACTGTGCAATCTGGAGACACACAAGATAATCCTTTAAAAAACGGTTCGGTGCATCATAGTAATCGCTAAGAGAGCAGTATCGGATGCATCATTGCATCTTCCCATAAAATACCGTGTATCATCCGAGCTGATAACAGGCATACTTGCTTCTTATCGATGGCTTTCTTTTAAAACCTCGTATGTCCAAATGTTCTTACTACCTATTATATCCCTTAAGACTGGCCACGCCTCCCGGTCATATATTTGTATGCAGTCCATCAGAATAATTTTCGCTTTCATTTTTCTTTGCTGATATCTAAAGGAAAATGTACCTTAACGTACCGTATTGTAGGGATGTTGATTGCATGGCAAATTTACACACGCCTACAGTATAATGTATTTAAGGTTCATTTTCCTTTACAAATTGGCAGGGGAAAATGACCATAACGAAAATTATTCTTTTGGACTGCGTATAAGTATGGGACTGGGAGGCGTGGCCAGTCTTAAGGAATATAATGGATAGGAAGAGTATTCGGACTTACGAGGTTTTTAAAGAAAGCCATCGTTAGATTTCTTCAGTATGCAGCGTATCATTAGATTTTAAGTAGTTCTCTTAGGCTACAAGATGCTACTTGTTAGTGGCATTTCTCCGAGATTTGTTTAATGTATAGGCCTACTCGCCTATTTTGGACAGCATTCAGGCGGAATATCCCGGCCACGTGCGTGCTTTGCTGTCGTAATGGAAAGAATCACACCACCTTGCAGTTTTGATTGTTATGAATGTGTTTATATAATAATAATAATAATAATAATAATAATAATAATAATAATAATAATAATAATAATAATAATAATAATAATATGACAAAGGGTTGTCTTAAGAATATAGGCTACTTTGTTTTCTATTGTTTGTTTTGATTTTTTATTTTCGCTAGTTAAATTGTACCTGACACTTTTGACCAACAGCTGGAATACTGATCTGTTATGCCTCATGGCCTGTAACTCGAATAGTACACACACTTCCGAAGAATCAGATTCTTGCATTTCTTCTTTCAGTTTCAAGTAAATTTTACGTTCATAAATAGGTTATTCGAAAACACTTCTACGCTAAGAGTTAATTTTCAAAGTGTGGACAGAACTTTGCAGATTATCTTGTAGGCCTGTTTGCACGTAGACCCATGGTACTGGGATTTCTTGCTGCTATTTTATCATTTTTGAAGTTAAGTGATAGGCCTAACTCCTTTACACTTTCCTTTAAGGTGCTTATTCTATTCAACTTTTACTTGCTGGCGTTAAGCTATATATTCATGAGCACTGCTGAGTTTAAAAAAATAGTGTTTCCGTGGTAAAGTTGAGAAAGGAGGATGTTTTAAATACTTTCCACCAAAATTCAGTATGTTAAAACACTTTACCATAAATAATCTTCATTGTGTAGTATATGTTTTGTTCCGTGATGTTATACGGAATGCTAAGGTAAATGTAATGATCCGATATTCGTCTTCTCATTATTCCGCTCTTCTGCCTGTTTAGTCTATATTTACAAGTGGCAATGGGGTAATTAACTGAGTAAGACGCTAGAGGCACCATAAACTTGTTGAACTGGATAGCGTTAGCAAGACAAACTTTGGCAGTGGTTTATTGGCGCAATGTTTCAACTAAACTCAGTAACGGGTTCAGTTAAATACGCTAAATACGCCGTGCCCAGCGATAAAATACCTACTTCTTCCAAACTTCAACCAGGTTATCGCTTTCTGAGTTGCTTTGAATTACGTTATTCGTTTATAACAAGCTTTTTTATCTGCGGAGCTGTGAAGTATTGTGCTTTGTGACAATGCTTTGCTGTGCCGCAGTAGATAAAGTAATATTTATTGTCTTTATGCTAAATATACAATATCTGTTCCTTGCTCACTATACTAAATGGCGCGGAATGGGAGCTTGATTATAATTTCTGTCATGTTCATCAAAAGGCAGGATTTTATTCATTATTCATCTTGGCACAATCACACCTATATCAGTAAACTACAGCTACTTCTTCTTCTTCTTTGCGGTGTCGACTCAATGTGTCTTCCTTGAAATTTGTGACTTCATAGTTTTAGTGTAAATTTCAGGGATTTTATTCATTGAATATCAACCTCCAGCCACGGAAGGTTCAGATTTGTTTGTTTCACATGTTTCTCGGATGTATTGCGTCAAGTTTTCTTCGAGCATTCGTAGATTTTTACTCACTACTGGATAGCGAGAAACAGAAAATTTCATTTGAAGAAACTTATGTAGACTACAGTAAGTTTTCTCCCTTAAATTGTGACTATCTATTCTGGCTAACAGTGGTGGTTCTTCAATTGAACACTCGCCAATTATTCCTCAGGCGTATTCTGTTTCGCTGGTATATTATTTGTGTCAAATGTTACAGAATTCCTATTTGCATCCAAAGCAGGAAAAAATTCTAGCCTTTCAAGCCGTTCTTTGAATAGTAATATTTGTTTTAAAAGTAGGCTATACATCGGAAGAATTGTGTACTCATGCGCTCTATATTATCTTATGCTTTTTGAATATAAAGAGAATAATTGAAAGTGATATTTTATGACGGAAAATAGGTTTAGGTGATTTTTGGTAGAAATGTAAGTTCCAGGGTGAATTGGTACCTTCATCTGCGAGTAAGTTTTCAAGAGACATTCATTTTTAAATAATTATCAATCTTCCCAACCAGAAACACTGGCTTTGTCCCAAAGTACAATCACGATTCAGAGGAAGGATTACATTATCATAGATATATCATGGCTAGTTAATACAGGCATGTTTACACTTTGTCAATAAAAGGGTAGACTCCCATGCTTAGGCTATATAACGAGTTTAAATGATAACATTTGCTGCAAATTGCCCTAAACACTTCTTGTCACTTTACTGACATAATAGAATTAACATAAATTTTTACCGAGCGGGTGGCTGTGCGGTTTGGGTCACGTAGCTATCAGCTTGCATTTGGAAGATAGTGGGTTCGAACCCCACTGTCTGGAGCTCTGAAAATAGTTTTCCGTGGTTTCCCATTTTCACACCAAGCAAATGCCGGGGCTGTACCTTATTTAGGGCCACGTTCGTTCCGTACCCACTCTAGCCCTTTCTGAACCCATCGTCGCCATAAGATCTATCAGAGTCGCTGCGACGTAAAGCTCACCGTTGCAACCCCTAAAGCAGTATTAGACGTGGCTAGTGTCTGGATGGGTCACCGTTCAGTACTACCACACTGTAAACTCTAGATTACTGTGCCAGCTACCACGAACTTGAATGGCGATGTCCTGGTAACACACACACACATTAAAACCACAACATAAACACACTGAAACACATGAAGCCTAACACACAACTAATAATACTATCTTAAAATATCACATAACCTAACACAGAAAAACACGCACAAATAAGACCGACAGAAGAGCGCCAAAGGACACACCGGTATCTGTACTTCACTTACCACATATCTCTTCGGGGATAGGTGCATATAGGGCCTATGGATGACCACGGTGCGACGTAAAGCAGATTATAACAATGATAATAATTATAACAACAACGTAAATCTATTGGCAAAGTGTGTATTGGACAAATATCGAGAAGTAAGAGAAGACATAGCATGGGACATGGGACAATTTTAGAAAGTTTGCGTACGTACAAGGGTCCACTCAAGCGTTTGTGTCGGACATCATCATCCAGACTATAGTGGACTCCTGCTATAAAAAAAAAAAAAAAAAAAAAAAAAAAAAGTCGTTGGCGATTGTTATATACCATTTGTTGTCCCTGATCTGAAGTAGGCCTACCATATATTGCACTTTTTTTTTTTTAATAAAATCACAAAGGGGAGGTGCCTGATGGCTTACAATTTTGAGTCATAACTCAAATCCCGCTTGCATCTGAACAATGAATGAATGAAAATCCGCAGCCTGTTTCCAGTCATTCGACCGGGTCAGGAATGGAATGAATGAATGAATGAATGAAGCCCCATCTAGCGACGAGGATAGGAATTGTGCCGGCTGCCGACGCCTGTCGCATTCCTCTCGGGCAATGATTAATGATTGACAGATGAAATGAAATGATAGTAGAGAGTGTTGCTCGAATGAAATATAACAGGGAAAACCGGAGTACCCGGAGGAAAACCTGTCCCGCCTCCGCTTTGTCCAGCACGAATCTCACATGGGGTGACCGGGATTTGAACCACGGTATCCAGCGGTGAGAGGCCGGCGCGCTGCCACCTGAGCCACGCAGGCTCTAAGCAATAGGTATAGTAATTAAATATTGTTCACACAAATTGATTAAGAGGCCGATCATTTTGATTTCCTAAAAGGGGTCGCTATCAGGTGGATTATCTAACAGTTTTACATGAACCGATCCCGATAACACGTAAATCGTGTGTTACTATGAAACGTTGAATACAGCAATTTTTCGATGTAAATTAAAATCAGCAAAATCTCACAACAAACTCGCTGCATGGTATTACTCTAAATCTATTCTCAAAGTGTGTAATTTCAAAACAGAACTTCCCAAATCGAACATTAGTATACAAAAATGAGTCGTTCTGTAAGTGAATTATAGCCAAAGACTGTTCATTTACATTTAATATTTGTTGTTTCGGAGAATTTAGCAAGCGCAAATTAATATTTACGGAGAGCCTGTGTTCGTGGGTTATCCCCCTGTGGAGCATGAATGAATAGCTTGTCTAGTTGAAGATAACAGATACGTTCAGAGTTGCGTCAAGGCGTTTCCCTCAACGTGCTAGCTATTCACGGGTGTCTTGAAGCTTCGTGGGTACCTACGGTACCACAAATACTGAAACCCACTGTTCGGAAAACATTTTTAGTACATAAGACCGCCTGTGAAACTAACACTCCCGTTTTCTGCTATATACTAATATTTGCGTAACACCGGTTCCGGTAACATAAGTTAAATAGCCAACTGAAATTCTGTATTTGATCGATTTGCCTTCTCACTTGCGGTTTTCAAATAGACTACTAGAAGTCTGTTAATTTCACACTTCGTCTAACTGATGTTCTAAAACTCAAAATTAGTTGTGATCTTTATTACAGAATGGAAGAGATTTTGTTCAGAATATCAGATGTATTGTAAAACTGTATTTCACTGTGGTTCAAGCGGTCCCGGGTTCTGTTCCCGGCCTGATCGGTGATTTTAACCTTTATTCGTTAATTCCGTTGGCTCGGAGACTCTCTCTGTGTGTGTCTTTGTTTGTTTTCTAGGATGTGTTGTTCTTCTTCTTCTTCTTCAAAACAATTGATTAATTTGTTTAAGTCAGAATTAATTGCACACTTCCACCACTGAAAGTTACAGAAGAGATACTGGTAAAGAAAATTCATACCGTAGGGAGAAAAAGGTAATGGACTTGTGTAGATGATGAGAAGTGATTTACGCTACTTTATCTCCATTTAAGAACTGATGACCGTGGTTGTATCCTCAGAGCTCCCTTTTCTTTTTGACGGAGGCCATTGCGGATTTTAGCACACAAATTATTTATCATCTCTATCATAAGTTTCATGATGGGAAGATATTCAAGACTTTTGGCAAATTATTGACATGGTACTAGGGTGTTCTGCCGGACATAGGACTTACTGCTAATCCAGGTTTACCAATGTAACGGCCTTTTAATTCCTCCATTGTACTGTTTATTCAATGACTTAGGCCTATAGTTTCCACGAGCAAAGCTTAGAATCGTTACTTTTAGTATATAACATATTATTCATAATGCATAGTAATTATAATTAATAATAATTATTATTATTATTTTATTCATAATTGAACGTCATTTTCAAGTAGAAGTATCTTACCAAAACCGTAATCAAAATGGTAACTTTTCAAGGAGAAGATATACATACTGTATAGGCCTAATGGGACGGAATTCACAGAAGGTAAGGCAACAACTCTTCACTATAATTCCTGAGTTTTATTAATATACTAGCTGATGTGCCCGTGCTTCGCTACGGAATTCTACATTGTATACAGAATTCAAGGTTAGGTAGTGTAAACGTTGTGAGCAAGATTGTCTTACATTGTATAGCTGTTAACGTTACCCTAGAAACGCGACGGGAGGTCACCAAACATCTTTTCTCATATGAAGACTGAGGGAATTTTCACTGTAATGGTAGACCCAATTTCATACCATTAGTGACAATCAGGTTGGGAGGTTTTCATTATAATGCCTTTTTACATCCTCAGAAAGACTGTCTTAGTGGTTTTCCAAACTGAAATGAACATACAATGACGTCTATAGGAATGGTGCGATTAAAAGCAATGCTTTCATATTACGAAATACTCGTTCAAATGAAACACCACACATTTTCTCACTTTTAAACAAAGGACTACGCTGCCTGTCTAACAGTCCAAATTTCCAGACCTGGAATGACCAAACCGCAGACAGCCGTGATCCGTGAACACTATTCGGCTTTCTTCAGGGGGGGGGGGGGGGTTGAATAGTGGAGACTCCCAGGGCAATAATTATGCCCAATTAGGAGTACCCGATGAGTCGGAAAATATAAATTCACTACACTGGCGTCGGAAAAATCTATCTGACTTGAAGGCAAATTTTTCCTCCAAGCCTGAAGAGAAACCCCCCTCTTCACTGCTAGTTTGGTTTGGAATAAATTGAATGTAGAATTTAATAAAAGTGAAGAGAAAGAAGCTTTTCTTAAGAAACGGCTCTTTTCAGAGTTGAATTTTGAGTTATTTAGTGAATATTGTGGTCTACAATTTGGAAAAAGCCTAAATTGTTATTCTAGACCAGGCCAAAATACTACTACTACTACTCCTAACCACTAAGCCACTAAGTGAGGCTCTGCCTTGTATGCACACTGCTCATTCAAAACAGCGCGTCAGAGTAGGGATCGAATAGCTGAAATACTATGATGATCCAGTGTGTTACGTACCAGTTGTATCAGAAAATGAGGAATGGCATGTTAAAGAAGAAAGCTTTATAACTCCCCGGCTATTTCCCGCCAATATTCAGTCAGGCTGTTATAATCGGTACGCAGCTGTAATCCCATCTATCGGAGTTGAGAGGCAGCGTAAGAGACAAAAAACATCACAATAAACAATGGCCAATGTATTGTTATTGTTGATAAATGTTATGCGCTTTCAATATTGTAGGCCTTCACATTTCGTTTTCTTCCCACTATGAAATACCACTCTTATCATAGTCGGTACGGTAAAACTGAATAAAAGATAAATGATCGGAAATTGTATTCTCTATAAAGTTTTTATATAGTACTTTTCGATAGGACCAATAACATTGATATTTAAAAATAATATTTTAGGCGCCTTCCCCTAAACTACAATTTATCCAGGATGAATAAAATTGTTTATAGCTTAGACTGTAGTTTCTTATTCCCCGACTCTATACTCCGATCTTCATTACATTCTGCTAACCCATGTTCTCGTGGCTCGGCCTTGATATGGATTTAGCAACAAAAATACAAATTCATGAAAATCTGTGTTATCATAGCCGGTACGGTAAAAATGTATAAGACATAAATGGTTGGAAATTTAATCCTCTATAACTTTGATTATGTAGTATTTATCGATATGACAACTAATAATATAAATATTTGAGAATTACATTTAGGCCTTCCCCTAAACTACCATTTCACTCAGCGTAAATAAAATTAATTATAGCTTAAATTGTAGTGGCTCATTCTCCGACTTTGCATACCAATTTTCAATTAAATAGGACCACTAATAACGTAAATATTTAAAAATTAAATTTTAGGCCTTCCCCTAAACTGCCATTTCGCTCAGCGTGAGTAAAATTATTCATAAGCTAGATTGTAGGGACGTATTGCTTGACTTTTCATACCAATTTTTATGAAGACAGGACTACTAAAAACATAAATACTTGAAAATTAAATGTTAGGCCTTCCCCTAAACTGCCATTTCTATCAGCGCGAATAAAATTATTTATGGCCTAGATTGTAGCGACTTATTCCCCGACTTTGCATACCGATTTTCATTAAATTCTCTTTGGCCATTTTCTAGTGATGCGTGTACATACATACATACAGACAGACAGACAGACAGACAGACAGACAGAAATTACGGAAAAGTAAAAATTGCATTTCCTGGTTACTATGGACATGACCGATACAGAAATACCAATCTTTTCAAATTCTGAGCAATGTACAGACAAAACTCTTATTTTATATATATAGATTCTAGAGTATATCCATAACTAGTAAAATGTTATATTCAGAAGAAGAGAAACTTTTCTACGTATGTAAAGTTAATTAGGTCTCGTTTGTATTTATATCACTGTAATCAGCCGGAATGATCTAATTCTTTGGTCACCTTTTCTGAAAAAGGCAATCTAAGTGAACTGAACATCCTGCATTCTGAACAGGCATTAGGGAAGCACGGATGGCCTAAAAACAGTTGTACTTTTAATTTTAACGATAATGTCGTACCAATTCGTCCGCGCCGTGGCGTTAGACAGGGTTGCTGCTTATCACCAACTTTGTTTAATATTTACTTGGAGGAAATTATTCGTGAATGCTTGGATGGTAAAAGAGGTGTCAATGTTGGGGGTAAGACAACTGAATGTATAAGATTTGCTGATGATATGGCAGTGATAACTGAAAATATGAAGGACTCTGCAAAATGCTGAGAGAATTAAACAAAAAGTGTGTGAAGAGTATGGAATGAGCATAAACAAAAGGAAAACCAAATTCATGATACTTGGAGGTAAAGGTGAAAAAGCGACAATCAAGATAGGGGGAGGAATCATTGAACAGGTAAATAAGTATCTTGGAAGTACAATAGAAATAGAAATAAGTTCGAATTGCCTTAGCCAAGGAAAGCTTCAACAAGAAGAAAAAACTGTTTTGTGGCCCGCTAGAGAAAGATCTGAGGAAGAGGCTCGCAAGGTGTTACATATGGGGTATATGGCGCTGAAACATGGACATTAAGGAAAGAAGAACAGAGAAGAACAGAGGCATTTGAGATGTGGATTTGGCGGAGAATTGAAGGTGTACAGTGGGAAGATAAAATATCAAACGAGGAAGTTCTGAAGAGAGTAGGAGAAGTAAGGAGCATGCTGACCGTAATCCAAAATAGGAAGAAAAACTGGATAGGGCATAATGTAAGACACAACACAACACCTTACTACGAGTAGCAATTGAAGGGATGATAAAAGGAAAACGAGGAAGAGGAAGGAGACAATATCAGTTATTAGACAGCATTAGAAAAAGAAAGAAAGATTATGCAGAAGTGAAAAAAAGGGCACAAGATCGAGAGATATGGAGGTCACAGCCATGATTGGACCTGCCGAATGGGCAGAACAACCTATGATGATGATGGTTCCAACTCAAGCCTGTACCACCTTCTTGAGTGTTCTTTACAGTTCATTGTGCGGAAAATAATAACTGATTTCTAAATAGCAAAGTTAACATACATTCTCCTTTCTTCCTTGAAATGCTATAGTCTAAATATTTTTTTAAGTTGTAGTTTTGTACACTAGCCTACAGGATTTGTGAGTATCTAGAATATATATCGTTGCTGCGGGAACAATACCGCGTATCTGACAATGCACTTTCTGTCCATTATTTTCCTTAAGACTGGTCACGCCTCCTAGCCAGTTATGGATATTTAGTCCATCAGAACAATTTTCGTTGTGTTAATTTTCCTATGCTAATGTGTAAAGGAAAATGAACCTTAAATGCATTTTACTATAGGAGTGCGTAAGTACGTCGCGCAAACATACATTCATACAGTACAATAAGGTAAATTTTCATTTTCGTGTATGCAAAGGAAAATGATCACAACGAAAATTGTTCTGATGGACTGCATATCCATATGTCGCTGGAAGGCGTGACCAGTCTTAAGGAGAATATTGGATAGGAAGTGCGTTGTCATATACTGTACGCGGTATTACTCCCTCAGCGACGAACTTCCAGAAATATGATAAGATCTTGCGGACAAGGAAAGAGATGTATTAAAGGATACTTTCTGCAACTAGCATTGAATGTAGGTTAACGGAATGATATCGGAATGAATCTCGAAAATTATACATTCTATTTATTCTAAGTATTCTATTTCACAGCAAGGTTATTAATTTATCATTGTAGCCTACATATTCCACTAGGTCAAGATTGCCTTTATTATTCCGTTACAGTACAAACTACCGATACAAGTCTTACAGAAGTCTCCACGTCTTGCGAAGCACAAAATATAATCTACTACTATGAGTTTTTGGTTGGAGGAACAACATTTAACGTCAAGAATTATATATCATGGCCCGGTAAAACAGCTATGTTCTGTCGAAAGTCTGATATTGAAGTGCGAAGTGTGATCGAAAACATCCATTAATGAATGGGTAGGTAATGAGAGTGCCCCGCTCCTTGAGCTAACACCATGAACTCGAAAAGAGCCGGGAGCAGCTAGCTTACTTCTGATAATTTGTGCTGTAAAGACTAGATGGCGATATGCGGAGACAAGGCGCAAGCAGTGTACCTGGCTGAGTATTACACAGTACAATCGTATACAGATAGTTCTTTTGTCGTTCATTGTTTATGCAGTATTCCCAATAAAGCTTTATGTTGGCCTGCAGTATTTCTATGAGTACAGGTAGTTAGGCAGTGGAGTATTAAGTTATTCCATGTAGAAATAATTAATTTTGTTTCCTACGCATAACCTCATGAAATGAATGTAATTAAACGTATTTGCTTAGCACATGGCGTTTGTATACAAAACTTGTTATGTTTCCTCACCCTAATCTTATGTATTGAATAGAACGAGTGATTACGTACAGTAAAATTGTTAAAAGTTTAAATCTGTTAAGATACGCGCCCCTTTACTAGTTGTAACTGAGAGCCGTGCAAGCAGCTGTTAGGCTGTACCTTCCGTCAGAGCGCATACTTGCTCCTTTACCTGTCTGAGCTGGATTTTAAGACGATGATTTAATACGATGTGCATTTTGTATATTGTATATTCTTTGTTCATTACGTTCTTTTGGCCAGGGCATTTGAAGAAAAGCACCCACGTACGTACCCACTTTGGGCGCGGACTGATAGGCCTTAAATAGATAATAGTTAGAACTTCGAATACTTGTTTCCAGAGTATGTCTTATGTGAAAGTCACGAGATCTTATTAATAATAACAATGGCGTGTGGCTTTTTTGTATTTGATAGATAAGTTAATCGGCACGAGTGGATTCCTGGCTTTTCTTAGCCAATGAGTTTTTTTAATGGAGCTTTACATTTGGATCATGGATGAGAAGAGACTAACGAAAAGGATTTTCACAATACTAGACAGCAGACCTAAAGTGTCGGACAAATGGTTCAGGGAGATAAGAAAGGATCTCAGACAGGTGGGACTAAATTCGGAAGACATCTCAAACCGAACAAAGTTTAGGTCAGTGATCGACAGATTTCAGGGATTCCATGACGAACCAAAACTTAACCGTGGGTGGACGGACGAAAGAAGACAGGCTGCCAGAGAGAGGATGCTGAAGTTCTGGGCTGTGAGGAAGGCTTCCAGAAACATGTAATTGTTATCTAACGTGGTCTCTAATGGCCGTAAACGAATATATATATATTTGCTTGACGTCGCACCGACACAGATAGGTTTTATGGCGACGATATATATATATTTGGATCATATATTCGTGTCCCGCCCCCCACCCCCCTCTTTTAGATGTTTGTTAAGAGCGCAAAACTTTAAAGTAGTATCTTTTAGACAAGTGTAGGCCTATTTATTCATTTCATTTCATTACCCGTTTAACTTCCAGGGTTGGCTTTTCTCTGGGCTCAGCGAGGGATCCCCTATCTACTGCTTCAAAAGCGTGTCCTGGAGCGTGAGACGTTGGGTCGGGGATACAGCAGGGGAGGAGGACCAGAACCTCGCCCAGGAGCCCCACCTGCTATGCTGAACAGGGGCCTAGTGGGGGAATGGGAAAATTGGAAGCGGCCGTGGCCTTGAAATAGGTACCAACCCGGCATTTTCCTGAAGGAGAAATAGGAAACCACGGAACACCACTTGGAGGATAGCTGATGTGGGAATCGAACCCCCCACCCTCAACTCACTTGACCTCCCGAGGCTGAGTGGACCCCATTCCAGTCCTCGTATAAATTTTCAAATTTCGTGGTTGATCCCGGAATCGAACCGGTCCTCCGGGAGGTGGCAGGTAAATACAGTCATCAGTACACCACAGAGGTGGACAAGTAGCCAGCCCAAATATTGGATGGTATTAAAGTTCAAGCTAAATATATTGCAAGCTATGCATTCCGACTAGTCTTGCTTAAAGTTTATCTGTTGATGAGATTATGGTTATAGCGTTGTGTTGTATGCCAAATGTCTCCCAATTTATGTCGCGTCAGTTACTTTACAGTGCTACACAACGAAGGTCGTGAGTAGTTCGTACTGAAGGAAGATCCTATGATCTCACAGAGCTGGAATTAAGATGGCGCTAACTGACCTGAGTATCAGGTTGCTCCTGTTCCAATATTACCGGGCGAGTTAGCCGTGCGATTGGAGTCGCGCAGCTGTGAGCTTGCATCTGGGAGATAGTGGGTTCGAACCCAACTGTCGGCAGCCCTGACGATGGTTTTCCGTGGTTTCCCATTTTCACACCGGGCAAATGCTGGGGCTTTACCTTAATTAAGACCACGGCCGCTTCCTTTCCACTCCTAGGCCTTTCCTATCCCATCGTCGCCATAAAACCTATCTGTGTCAGTGCGACGTCAAGCAAATAGCATAAATAGCATGTTCCAATATCATGCGTCTACCATCAAGACCACTGATTCAGTTTGTATTAAAATTTATAAACGAAGTTAAGTGAGCTCAGTTTACAAGGTACAGTTTTTGGAATCCTGAAAGCAACTTCTCTTACTGTTACTAATGAACGAATTCCTAAACATTAACCTTTCAACAAAAGGTACATTATTATTATTATTATTATTATTATTATTATTATTATTATTATTATTATGTGGGAAATTTGACATTAGTCACACGGAGAGAAGAATGCACAGTTGTCCGGCTTCTTGGCTAAATAGTCAACGTAATGGCTTTCGGTTCATAGAGCCCCGGGTTCGGTATCGACTGGGTCGTGGATTTTAACTGCGTACAATTAATTCCCCTGATTCGGGGACTACAAACTACCACAGACACACGCGATAATGAATACATTCTTCCGTATAGAGTTGGCGTCAGAAAAGTCAACCTGCCGTAAAATTCGTCCGAATCCATTCAAAGGCGGACCCCAGGAAAATGATTAAAAAAATAGGCCAGGGAGGAAAAGAAGAATGCACCCATTACAACCGAACGAAGCATGGTCTTTTGCTTCAAGTTTCCCTTTAAAACATTTTCCAAAAGAGTCTGAACAAAAAAAGTCTTAATTCCTTTCTCATGTTCTATGAGCCGTACAACTACAGTATTATTATCCATCAGATTAACGCGCAGTAACCTGTAAACATAATTTAATAATTCCAAGTTTTTGAGATAATGTACTTTATTTTTATAAAAAATGAAAGCTGTGGAAAACAGCCATCGAAAAAGTTGCAACATTTTAACAACAATTTTGAAAGCTGTAATGTTTTTTCAGGAAAGTTATAGTATTAAAAATTAACTATCAGCCTTATTGTGAATCCGTTGCAGGCGATGAAACGTGATTATTTTCACCCAAACTTACACTGATGAGCAATTGAATTAGAGATGGAATAGCTGGCTGGTAGCGTGTAGCACCTCTCTTCGCCCTGATGATGTCAGCGATGCTCGTGGCTTTGGACAGTACCAGACACCAGAAGTGATGAACTGCCATAGTGATACCTGACCTCTGGTCAGTCTTACATAACACAGTATCCTGGATGTGCTCAAGAGGATTGAGGTCGGGGGACCAGCAAGCATCCTCATGTCCGTGGAATGTTCATCGAACCAATCGGCCACAATTAGTGGGCGATGAGCCTGTGTATTTTCCTGCTGCAGATAGGTTTATAGGTCTTCTTCAACGTGCAGAAGGTGAACAAATAGGTAGATGTGATATGATAGCAGATTCCTGTATGGTTCGCCGATGAGGGGCGTTGGCAAATATACCAGAGATCCAATTTCATTACACGTCAACGATCCCCTATCACCTGGCCTACCACAGTACCATTGCTTGTCGAACTCAGTTATTCATGTGTGTAAGTTAAGAGGAAAACGTCATGAAATTATGTTCGAGAGGTAAAGGTCTGCGGACAAATCGAGGAAAAATTTCGATGATACAAGAAAATTGTTTATATTTTTTGTTAATTACAAGTTGCTTTACGTCGCACCGACACAGATAGGTCTTACGGCGGCGATGTTGCAGGAAAGGGTAGGAGGCCGTGGCCTTAATTAAGGTACAGCATTTAATTAGTGTGAAAATGGGAAACCACGGAAAACCATCTTCCGGGCTGCCGACAGGGGGGTTCGGACCCACTATTTCCCGAATACTGGATACTGGCCACACTTAAGCGACTACAGCTATCGAGCTCGTTTAAATTGTTTATTCCACGAAAGGGAATTTATATACAATTATAACTTACGTTAATAATGATCGTAGGTTTTCGTGCTCCATTGTATTAAATAAATGAATAAATATGATAACTGGATTTAATTTGGGGGAAAACTCGGCGTTGTTAAGTATATATAAGTGACTTTAATCCAGTTGTTATGTTTATTTATTTATTTTGTTTATTTATTTATTTAGCCTATTTATTTATTTATTTAGACTGTTATGTTAGTTTTTACGTAGTTGGGAGCATCTTTTCTGTTTCTTTTGTTGGTCAAGTTTCCAGCTCTGCGTGTTGCTGCTCGTTTTACGAACAGGTAAATTCAATGTTTAGAATGTCTTGTACGCATTTATGTCTATATGACAAGTAATTTATGGAGCCTCCTTGAAAATGAACTCGTTTTCCTGTATCTTCCATGTTTAAAACTTGATGGAAGCGTCGGTAACCTAGTGAAGAAGTTGAAATCTAGCAGTAGGTGGGAAGAACATTTTGTGACAAGCTGGGCTATTATGCAAATGATATGTTACAGCGTATTGTTCGTATTTTGAGATAGTTAAAAGAGCGCTAAACACTGGTAATTGGAGACAATGAAAAGCGTGACACGTTGAATAACGCATTTGGCGGCTATTTAACAATAATTAGACTGCCCTAGTGCATCGTGCAGTTACTGTACCCGCTTCACGCACTTATGCACGCATACGAAGCTGAAGAGATAGTTATCTTTTCATATTGTTACTGTCATAAGATACACTCCAACTACTGTGTAGATAACGATTCCCTCTATTGCTTGTTCTCCTTAAACAGTGAAGTGTAATCTAACACACTTATGACTGCCTTTGCTGGCATGACCTAGTGTTTACAGTGCATAGGCTAGAATAACTTAGTCATTTTCACAGACTTGTTTCATGCTGGACTTTGACAATATGAAAGTGATTGAGGTACGACCGATGTTAGTAACACCATTTGTCATGCAGCAAGCACACGTTATGAACGGTGTGAAAATATCACTCACAGGGTCGTTGGTGCTTGCATGGTTAGCGTGCTGGCCTTTGGCCACAGGGGTTCCAGGTTTGATTCCCGGCAGAGTCGGGAATTTTAACCATAATTGGTTAATTTCACTGGCAAGGGGGGCTGGGTGTATGTGTCGTCTTCATCATCATTTCATCCTCATCACGACGCGCAGGTCACCTACGGGTGTCAAATATAAAGACCTGAATCTGGCGAGCAGAACTTGTCCTCAGGCACTCCCGGTACTAAAAGCCATACGTCATTTCATTTCAGTGAGCTTAGCAGAGTGATACGTAATATAACTTCTAGCGTGGTGAGGAAAACAACTGGAAATTACCTCACTCCTCCTTTCCCTTGTAAGCCTCTTCAGTGACGCCTAGGCTATCTATGACAGCTGATGGCATAGCTGTTGAGGGTCCACGGCCTGTGCAGCTCTCAAGGTACTGTTGCAAGGTAACATCACGTCACACATTTTCCTACACGACACTATTCGGTTACAAAAATGTTCAGACGTAGCCTACAGTAGATTGAGCTTAACATTTACATGGACACCATTACATAGAAATTTGCGCAAAATGTACAGGTCACTGGAGTCTGTTCTTTGCTTATTTGCTTATATTTAGGGCCCGGATATTTGTAACCAAATGTTAGAAATTGCGAGCATTTATGACCTAAACATGTATTAAAATATGACAATAAATATGACGTAAAAGATTTTTGGTCGCTTTTTTCGAAATCTTCAAAATCTTGCTGCTGTTTAAATTAACATACTATTGAAAAATATACTTTTAAAATGTAGAACATTCCATAATCATAAATAAGTAAAAATGTCCGACTCGTTGGCTGAACGGTCAGCGTACTGGCCTTCGGTTCAGAGGGTCCCGGGTTCGATTCCCGGCCGGGTCGAGGATTTTAACCTTAATTTGTTAATTCCACTGGCACGGGGGCTGGTTATATGTATCATCTTCATCATCATTTCATCCTCATCACGACGCACAGGTCGCCTATGGGAGTCAATTAGAAAGACCTGCACCTGGCGAGCCGAACCCGTCCTGGGATATCCCGCACTAAAACCCATACGGCATTTCAATAAGTAAAAATATTAATTTTATTATTACATTTCGTATTTATTTAATTACTCAATCCAGAGGTAACTCTCGACTCTGCACAGAAGGAAATAAATGTCACGTTTTGATGGGCGATCAGAAATAATTAAAATAGCAAACACATATATTTTAAAGTTTCCAAATAGGAACGATCTCTTATTTTCAAGCAACATTGACTTGAAAGAGGAAACAGACCGCTCAACATCGCGGGATGTTATTGAGCCATATTTGAAGTATGTAAAATCATTAAGAGTTCAACTGAGGTTCACTATTCTATCGCTTTATACGCTTCTGCCTCTTTCTATATAGCTTATTCTCCTAATTCACATAAATATATCGTCGTTGCCGGGGCAAAACCTCCTGTGTGATAATATTTTATGAGATATACTGACCCGCAGCACATCCATTATGAAGAGCGAGAATGCCTTGACAGTATGCACACAATATTGCACCTTAGACGACAGAACCTTACCGGCCAAAGTTCTAAGCTAAAATATTTCACATAGGAGGTTTTGTCCCGGCAGCGACGATATATTTCTAAGAAATATAATTGTAAGAAATTACAGATAACAACTAGGAGATTTCAAAAATCCGTCTTTAAGACGACTGCAAACAGGTATGCAAAAGCGGAATAAAAAGATAAAAATATGACAAATGCGAAACTTCACGGGAAATATGACCATAACATGAACAATTACCGGAATGTGACAATAAACGTTAAATGAGCCAAAATATGACTGACTTTGTATGACCCGTGAAAATTTCATAATTTCAGTCAGTGTAGATAATATCATGCTTAACATGTATTTTGCATGGAAATAATAGAAAAGAAAAAATATGACATGTCATAAATATCCGGGCCCTGCTTATAATTACTCCTCAACAAGTAAAAAGTGGCTTAGACAGTTGAGGCCCTGGCCTTCTGACCCCGATCCTGGCTCAGTCCAGTGGTATTTGAAGGTGCTCAAATACGTCAGCCTCGTTTCAGTGGATTTACTCCAGCGGGACTAAATTCCGGCACCTCAGCGTCTCCAAAAACCGTAAAATTAGTTAGTGGTGGAACGTAAAACAAATGGCATTATTATTAAGAAGTAGAAAATCCTTCGGCCTTAGATCAGTCTTTCTGCGTTCCTTCCTGTCCTCAAGTGAGATTACGTTTCCTTATTTTCACATGGGTAGAATATATTTTCACAGCTACTGAACCTTCAAACATTGTTTGTAATTAACCTAATTATTTATTCTTAGTGATCTCTTTCGCTGCTTCAGCACGAAGGACTGTTCGAACGTTGATTACAAAGTAGTTCGATGTTGTTATTGTTCCTGTGTGAATTGATCTGTGTGAGTAGGCTATTCATAAATGATATCTTCCATCAGTCAATACAGCCATTAACTCCTACAGCATATAACTGAATATAATTTCTATAAGACATGGCTGATATAAATGAACTCTCTTCTATATAATTCGTTACACCTCATTGCAGAGGAAAACAAATAACTTACGTGACTTTTTTCTTCTTCTTTTCTTGACTTGAGTAAATTTGGACATTTACTGATTGTGATTCCCAAATAGAATGCGTGACAAAATCCTGGATTCAGTTCCAAACTTCTCCGCAGTGTTGATATGGAGTGATAATTCATTCGTCGGATGGGGACATTAAGCAGATCTCTTGTGCTATTCGACAGCAGTAAGCAATGTGCCGGCACAAGGTCTCCTCCTCTCCCTTCCTACTTTCATATATCACGCCATTCATTTCAATTCGTTAACTCCTCCGATACGGTTGACGTCAGGAAGGGCATCCAGTTGTAAAAAATCGCTGCGAAGTTTCATCTCACTTTATTCCCGACCCCGCAGAGAAACGGAACAAGGTTGGACACACACTAATTGTGATCCCCAGATATTAGTTTCTTGTATGATGTTCTCTTAGGCCCAATATTTAATAGCCTATGTTTATCTTCACTCAGTTATTGATTAACTTTTGCGGTGAAGAGTGTAGTGAGACTTCTTTAGTCATCGCTGTTATAATATACGTGTCGGCACAAGGCTGGCGCATTTGAGCACCTCCGAACTGTGTTGAGATTGAACCCGCCAACTTAGGCCCTGAAATCTAACACTACTGTCTAAGCCGCTCAGACAGGCTTCAGTGATATCTAATTTTTGTTCTAAATCTGTTTTCCTTTCCATCCTATTGTAAACTATTATCACTTTACTGAATGATGTGTATTGTTGCACTATTGCTGGTTCCCTAGTACAGTATAATGGTGTTTACGTTCGGCATTATCCTCTTAATTAATAATTTCGTTTAGATCGGAAATAATATTATTAGTATTACGTTCCATTCACTAATTTCATGGCTTTCGGAGACGCCAAGGTGCCGGAATAATTTTGCGTAGGAGTTATTTTACGTCTACCGATACGAGACTGAAGTATTTGGGGACCTTCAAATACCACGAGACTGAGTCGGGATCAAACCCGCCGAATTGAGAACTCAGAAGGCCAGCGCTCGTCTGAGCTACTCAGCCCAGCAAATCGGGAATACACCATATTACACGCATATCTCCACGCTTATTAAAATTAAAACAGTCTAGGTGTTCCAGCCATTGTGCTAGTGTGGAGTACCGCGTGAGTTATGATTCCTCAAAGGGAACATGATTGGGAAAGGGCTCTTGCAATTCGCTTACTGGTTTATAATATATGGTGGAACGTTACAAAACAAAGCGAAACACAGAGTTGTAAGGGATGCAATTATTTACAGGTAATCTAATATGATCAAGAGTGCGGTAGCTCAAGTTATGTCATTGCTAGCTTCTCACCAATAAATAAATAAATAAATAAATAAATAAATAAATAAATAAATAAATAAATAAATAAATAAATAAATAAATAAATAAATAAATAAATAGGTTGAATAAAAAAAACAGAACATAATAACTGGCAAACCAAATTGATTCAGCCACAATTGGAGGGATTCGCTATCATAGATCAGTTCATTTCGGCTACAAAACTGTCAACCATAAATACCTTTGTAATGCTTTTTCCGGTGATAATAACTGGATATGCAGTTGTTGTCATTTTCGTATGTCAATGTGTAAAGGAAACTTTACCTTTCTGTACTGTACTGCCTAGAACCTAGGGAAGGTTTTCATCTAGAAGGTAACGCCTTCTCTCTCGACTGTAGCAATGTCTGTATACGTGACGTATTTACGTACTCCTGCAGTATAATGCATTTAAGGTTAATTTTCGTTTACCCGCCAGCACTGCGCATCCATATGTGGCTGGGAGACGTGACTAGTCTTAAGGAGGATAATGAACAGGAAGAAAATTGTGGGATACGAGGTTTTGCCGGTGCAGCGACGTTGTGTACAGTAGACGAGAAATCAATAAAAAGAACTCAACGCAACGTAGTACATATTTCACATTCGGATACCCTGAAACATCTCATCCAATGTTGTGGAGTCATTAGTAAAAAATAATTCAAATTTTCTTCATTCGATTCAGGTTCGGTTCCCGGTCGGGTAAGGATTTATTTATATATTTGTTGTTTTTATTTATTCTGCGTCTTGTTAATTACTCTGGCTCCAGGATTGGGGTATGTGTTCGTCTTAGTAGACATCTATTCATTTACACACATCTCATCTCACTACCAACCATCACAAAAAAACACGCAATAGGGATTAGACCGTCATCTCCCGACATAGAGACTCAGAGGAAGGGTGTCCGGTCGTTTAAGGGGACCAGGCCCACATGTATAACAAACATTGCACCTGAGACCCCACCGGGGTGTGCGAATAACGGTGATAAAAAGAAAAAGAAATGAAAGATAGAAAATATCATTAGTTACCTTTCTTATCATCAAGAGAAGTGCTCTGGAACTGTCGATATAAGGGACCTTCCGTTTATTCTACCCCCAATAATAATGGATCTATTTCCGGGGGAAATATTCACAGGTCTCCAACACAAACATGTATAAAAACTGTCGTCTGATAAACTTTGTTGTTTATTATTTTTGTTCCTTATATCTAGGTTGGGAGATATATTTCAGAAGACCAAGTAAGATACTATCCCAGAATTTATTTTATATTTTACATAAACCTAAGAGAATGACTCTCATGGTAACCTTAAAATCGTGACACAAGATTAAACCACAAAAACTTGGTGTACCGTGGAGTTCGTCTCAACGCACTTGTCTCACGATTGTGGTCAGGATGTAACTGTCGTTGATCAGTTAACATTATGGTGGGCAATTTAATGTAGAGAACTATTACATACTGTTTGTCATTATTTTAGTAACACAAACATTTAGTCATTCTGTCCCCTCGTACTTCCTTACGTTGATAAATAAAATCTCCCTCCCAGGAGTGATGGCGCGCTGAGAGACGGTTCCTTGCAATGCACCAGCCGCGTGTGAACTTCCCTCCGCTGGAACAAACAAGGGGTACTACTGGCTTCTCGGTTATTTTTCTAGGGTGTGAGAGTAGAGAACTTCAGAGACAGATTTATTATAAACATTGTTTTACAGAGACGAGCCTTTTTCTCTCTGAGGGTGGGATACCGAATAGGAAATCGTTCGAGGGTGGCGTGACTAACGACCGAAGTTAATAAAATTATTAACCTAGGTTGTACGACAGTTTTAAATAACACCTAGAGCAAATTCTAAATTGAACGTATTTGGTAGAATTAAGCTTTCGAATACAGAAAATTGAAGTAGGCCTACCTTTATTAGAATTGCTTGCTCTCGTAGACAAATGAACATAGGTACCAAATTTGGAAGGAAGAAAAACATCAAACAAGATACTACGTGATGTTTACTTCTAAGGTCATCGGTAATGAAATGAAATGTCGTATGGCTTTTAGTGCCGGGATATCCCAGGACGGGTTCGGCTCGCCAGGTGCAGGTCTTTCTAATTGACTCCCGTAGGCGACCTGCGCGTCGTGATGAGGATGAAACGATGATGAAGACAACACATACACCCAGCCCCCGTGCCAGTGGAATTAACCAATTAAGGTTAAAATCCCCAACCCGGCTGGGAATCGAACCCGGGACCCTCTGAACCGAAGGCCAGTTCGCTGACCGTTCGGCCAACGAGTCGGACTAGGTCATCGGTACTCAGCCATTGCTCTCGTCATTTCTGCTGCTGAGTACTGAGCCCCTCTTTGGTTAAACGGTTCCCAAACCAAGAACATTGATGTACTGCTCAACAACACCACGAAGTTTATTTCAGGCACTATGAAGTCCTCCCCAGCTCGGTGGTTTGATGTACTGAGTCACGTTGCTCCTTCATATCTCCGAGTTCGCGTTCTTCCCATAAATTTCACAAATTAGGAGAAAATCTACACTTACCGATTCATAGTGACATCGCTGATCTACAGCCTAACAGGTTCAAATCAAGGAACCCACCTCATGCACAGCTCAGAGACTAACAGCAGAGAACGTAACTCTCATTATCTAATAGTCACTCGACTGGAACTTGATTGTTTCTCCAGAATTTCGCGATATGCGTTCTATCACTACGAAAAATCCTGGATTCGATCTACCCAGAAGGCTGTGGGCTAGACTGAAAAGAATTCGGACCGGCCATTGTGTACGCACTGATCCGTGTATTTTGCTGGGTACATACTGATGTGTCATTCCACGCCATACGTTTAATAATAATAATAATAATAATAATAATAATAATAATAATAATAATAATAATAATAATAATAATAATTTCATAGGATCATAAGCCATAGGACAAATATACTTTCGTGTGATCTGAACCCATGGGAGATAGATTTCTATTTCGAAATTCTCGCGTACATTTACCGATATTTGAGTAACAGCCGCGCTGGTGTGAATCTATTAAGGATATCGCCTGAACTATCAAGATCCTGACCGAGGACCGAATTTGGTAACATGTAACCGATAGAAATCCTTTTAACTGGTCATTCATCAATTCTCGTTGCAACTTCGCTTATCTCATGTACTGTATTGTGTAATGTCCCTCCATGCGTGTGAAAATATTCAGCAGATTTGAATGAATGATTTGTTCTTTTCAGTCCGTCTAACATATTAGCTAAAATTCGAACTACTCTCTCTCCCCACGCTCAGGGTTTACTGCTTCCGTGGTGTCTTGTGCCGACTATGGGGTCCAAGCCGTGCGTATCATTGCTTCCACGTACTTGTTCTGGACTCCTCCGCGCCTGTCAACATCCCTTAGTAAATTCTTATTCTCTTCGAACCCGATGATGGTAGGTTTGCATGACCTAAGGAGTCTATTTTCATGCCCTTCATGAACCTATTATTTTCTTTAGTTGATGTCCTCATTCTTCCAGGATTGGCATTCTCCCGAGTTCATCTCTTAAAATTACGATCACCACTTTTCTATTTCTTGTGTGGGTCAAGAAGGTCTTTTGCTGTTACTGTAATTTATTTTATTTGATTTCTTTCAATAGTAAATTTATGCTCCTTGGTTGAGTGGTAAGGCTTCGAGAGCCTTGATTCAGTCGATCCCGGGTTTGTTTTCCGACTCGGTCGGGAATTTTAGCGATGTCTGGTTAATTTCTCTGGCTAAGGACTAAGTGTAGGCCTCTATGTTTGTTCCAGTACATTTATCTTAATATAGTAACACCCACCCCAGAAACACGTCATAGTGTTGGGGTTGGCATCAGGAAGGGCATTCGACTGTAAAAAGAGGGCCGAAGTTCATATGTTCGACTCAGTTCGCACCCGTGACTCCACAAGTGTGTGGGAAAAGGGGCGGCGTAAAAACAACAGTAGGTAAATTTATATTCATTGGATCTGTTCTGTTTAAAAGTTTATCCATGTGTTATTCTATGGTACTTCTGATGCGTAGGATTACCAATAATAATAATAATAATAATAATAATAATAATAATAATAATAATAATAATAATATAATCATCATCATCATCATCATCATCTTTAAGTCACATCGTATTATAACAGTGAAGCTTTATTCATCAGCTCTCTCTAACACTGTAACACTGAGCCTCCTCAATACTGAAACAATTAAAGAGCATATGGATTTTATGTTTTTTTCGGAATTGGTAATTGAAATAATACCACGGCAGTAATAAACATTCTACCATAAATATGTCATAAAAAGTTACACATGGATTTAGTGTTAAATCGTTCATCCATTTTCGTAACATACTTCCCAAAAGTATCGTAAGATGATAGGAAAATAGTAAGCTGCATACCACTACCACCTGCTGTTGCTCAGTCTAAGTTTCTTGTGCCATAGCATTTGTAAACCCGTCTCCTCAAATAGAAACTCGGTTCTTGATCCCACCTTTCCTTCAGTGATCGATGGGACCGCGTGTTGGTGCTCAGAAATAGCCGCTCGTAGTATAGTTAGTGCCCGTGTTGCCGAAATTACGTCCTTACGTTTTGTGACAAACTGTATTGATTCTTTTTTTACGAGTAGAGACTTTTCTGTATCCGGAGATTTATTAAAAAGGACTAGGTAAGGTTCAAGATCCTGATAAGAATGGTTTCTTATGTTTCAGGTAGTGTGTGCTTTAAGCAAATCTACAATGCTAATATCTTATATATACTTATATATATGGAAGGCACTGGAAAATCTTCTCGTGCCATTTTCGTGCCCACGAAAATGTGTGTAGTGCTTGAATTATATTCCTGAAGCTACCGCAATAATGAGAAACCTCATTAAAAATTCTCTTCCAAAGTTACGTGTGGCCGACGATGGAACCACTCAACGCAACTTTCTGTATTAATATCATATTAAATTCACTGCTTACTGTCCGTTTACTTTGGAGTTCTATAGTCCTGTCCTCTCCATTCCCGAGTGTTTTGTAAGACAAGCATAATTAGAAAACACCGAATTCCCCACAGAGTTTGCGGAAAATTTGATCCATGATTATCACAGCAATTCCACGTTATTAGGATATTTATAACTTTTTAAAATATGGTCGGTGTCATTTGAAGGTTTTTAAATGCGGCAACTCCGTATTTTTGGTTTCCGGTAAAATTCTGTTAAAAATCGATGGCAATTGAAGAGACGTTCAATAAATAATATTACCAATGACGATTACATACATACATACATACATATATACATACATACATACATTATCATTATAGACTGTTATGCCTTTCAGCGTTCAGTCTGCAAGCCTCTGAGAATTTACTAAACGTCGCCACAATCCTCGATTTGCAACTAGTGTTGTGGCCTCATTTAGTTCTATACCTCTTATCTTTAAATATGACGATT
Organism: Anabrus simplex; assembly: GCF_040414725.1. Classification (NCBI taxonomy): domain Eukaryota; kingdom Metazoa; phylum Arthropoda; class Insecta; order Orthoptera; family Tettigoniidae; genus Anabrus; species Anabrus simplex. Next base: position 264,747,850 of record NC_090265.1, on the reverse strand, counting down.
ATATATGAATAGAATTACAAGATAAAAATGTCAGTATTTTATAAATTACTAACTTTTCTCTACTCAAGATTTTAAAATTAAACATGATATTATTGTTTACAGACATGTATTGGCATTATTGAATGCGCATTTGTAACTTTTATTTGCTGTGTGGAAGCGTAGACTAAATATCCTCAATATTTCCATTCTCTCGTCGCCTTCTACGGTTCTTAAATCCTATGTATTTATTTAATTTATTAATTTACTTCTGGCTAAGTTAGGGCCTCCGGTCCTCTTTGACACTTAACCACGTAAATTACAACGTGATAAAAGTAGTATTGATATTCAAATATAAAACAAAAGAAAACTACGGTTAAAATAGATTGAGGAATACATAATAGGAAAAGAAAGCAATGCACAACGTACAAAAAGAGATATGAAGTGTAATAGTAAAAGAAAATCAATACGTCATCTGAAAACAGTAAAATACTAAAACGTACGCGAGTGCATAAGCGGTAACAATACAATCATAATAATGAAAAAAAGATTCCCGAAAAACCATAAAATGTTGTTAATGGTACGCAAAACCAATAACATCATTATTATTATTACGAAAAGAGAAAAGAATTGTGGCGATGAACAGTGACATTACTTACTCTATGTACGCTCATCCGCACGAAAATCTGCTGTCGCAGAATATGACTTTGTTTCAAAATCCTCTTGTTTGAAATAAGATGAACATTGCAGGCGGTAGGTCCTGTCATCTCTTCGTCCATCGGCTGTCCACAGTTTACGAATATCCTCCCGTTTCTAGAATGTATAAAATTAAATATTTATTTGCAGGCCAACTTTTGTCTGGTTGAGGGTACATGAGATAAATGAGAAATATGCATAAGTGCTGTTACAAATAAATCATGGAAATCAAAAACCACCGAACTCCACTTTTGTTATTTTCGAGGTTATGATGGAAAAACGTAGCCTACTTTCCATGTATAGCATAAAACTCCCCAATCCGAGGATAACTATTCAGTACAAGCTGTTTATTATTTCGGGAATTCACAAACCAACTTATTCCATGGAATTAGGGACTTTCTCCATTCCGCTAGTTGGCAGCACTACCGCATGCCAACAGAAGATGAGAATGACACAAAAACCACAACTTTCGACTTCCAGCGGTATATCCCTGTTCCCACCACAAACGTTTGTGATAAACTCTACCTCAGGCAAATGTGGGTGTATAACTTTGGCAAGGCCTACATCGAATGTCAGACAATAAACAAGTAATGCAAATGGACAGTGAAATAGACAGCCACAAAGTGTGTTCTGATGTTTGCAGTTTGTTAAGACACTCTGGAAATAAATTAAAAAAGCACCTCATTTCAGGCACATATATTTGTTTTAAATAAAAACCTATACAACTATAGTAATTTTGGTATTCATATTTTGTTTGTTCTAAGGTAGTAATCAAGATGATTTAATGGTAAACATTGCCATAAAATAATTTTTCCCCTCCTGTTAAATTTGGTTTACTGGAGTTAGTGGGTATTTTATTTCCACGATTCAATTAAAGAAGGAATCTGTTGTGTATGGAATGGTCGTTGACAAAAATTGTAAGGCAATTGCTAGATCGAATGTCACATTATTATGGAATGAGGATAATAAATTCAATTTCGAAGAAATTTACTGGCAGAGATTTTCATTCAGAGCTGGATACATCAACGTCATTATATTTGGAAAGAGAGATTTTTCATCATGAGCAAATGAACAAGGAATGTAGAAACATGTCAGTACTGCTCACGTAAATAATTAAAATTAATTTAACGTCATCACCTTAGAAGCTACCTAGTAAGTGTAAACCTTTTGATAATTAATTGGCACGGTCTAATAAACACTTAAAGTCCAATTCAAGTTTGATCAAGCTAAAAATTAACCGTCTTTTGCGTTAATATTGTTACTTGAGCTATTGTTCGACAACGTGCGTACAAAGTACAACCACCGCATTATCCCTTGTATAGCTAATGCGGAAAATCGTTGTCGGTGAAAGAAAGTTGTTAACATAGTTCGTTCTATAATGAGTAGAAGAATCAATGTTCCCTCATAGACCTTTCTTCTATGCCGTAGATGTCGCTCATGCATGAAATAGCGTGCATGGTTTTTATAAAAAATATCGAGGTGGAAGCACCCTAAAGTATGCATGAAAGCCTGAGCCATTTCTCGTGAGGATTTGTGAAGTAAGTAAGAATATACAGCAAAACATTTCTTCAAAAATGTTTGTGACTGAAAGTTGATGTAAAAATAACATTCTAGCGTAGCGCTGTGCAATAGCTGCGCACCTGTGTGGGTGTTTATTACTTTCGGAATTTCAGTTGTCAAGGTCCACCTCAGAGGAACATCAAAGGGATTTTTATTTATGAGCACTTCAGCCGTTACTTCACTGCGTACTGTATATCTGACTGAAGTAGCGAATCGTAAATTCTCGAAAAGATATAACACATCTGACAGCAATACATATGAAGAGAACGGATGATAACGACCGAGGAACGGAATGTAAGGACGATATTTCTAGTAACACCTCTCTTTCTTTCTTTCTTTCTTTCTTTCTTTCTTTCTTTCTTTCTCTTCCTCCTTTACCTAAATCAGTAATACTCTACTTGAAACTTAAATGACTGATATTTCAAAATTACAAAAACTAAAAACAAAAAAAAAGTGTTTGAACGGTTTCCTTCGGAATTACTCGTCCACAGACTTGAATCTTTCCCTCTGTAGGTATCTGTTCTGGAAAATGTTTAAACATTTTTAAGCACGGGTAACATAGTAATAATTTGTTATATGTGTACCGTAGTAATCAAGCAAAGCTAAGTCGCCTCCGTACACTCTAGGAAGGCCCTTGGAGGAGGGGAAGGTAAAGGCTTTCACTATCCGTAACTTCCGCACTAATTGGAATAGAGGGATTAGTTCTATGCCTGGCCACCGTTTTTCTCCTATGTGCCTTTCTAGTGGTGGAAATCTCGAATCTTAAATGTTTCGTCTTCTTGAGGGAGAATCGAACCTACGTCCTTCCTGATGTAGGCCTACCCAGCACGCCTTTACCGCATCGGATAGGCTGTAAAAATAAAGTACCTTCGTCTAAGATATTAGTCTAAGTCACTGCCTTTGCTCAGTTGTTCTTAGTGCAAGTTGCTACGTATTTTTCAATACATTATTCTTGCAACTTGTCATTTCGTGTTCATAAATTCAATGATATTCATCTAGTACCCTTCAAATGAAGTTAGAAAACTTTACACTTTTGCACCGAAAGCGTAATACGAGCAGTTTGGTACTGAGCAGGTCACTTCTCTAACATTTTGACATAATGCTGGAACGTGTATCTTTACAGTCATGTGCTCATTAATATATTTGCATGAAACAAATGGTGTGTTTGAAGAATGCAGGGGCAGTTCATTACGTACGAACACCTCGTCTTGTTGGAAGTTCGCGAGCAACAATCATTAAACTTCGTTAACTTTACAAGTGGACACCTGCCCGGGAACTCCACTCCTACTGTACTCGTAAATTGTTTTGTTCATTTAAGCATCCTATCGCTTTATTTTTGGAATGACGAATATAAATCAGATGTATTCTTTTTATTTGTTGTTCCCATTTTCAACAATGCAATATTTTTGGCTACTTATTTGCTGAAGCTGAGTGTTATCTACGAGATCTTAAAAGTTTTGTCATGTTTCATATCAGCATTACATAGTTTTTCCTTTTCCTCTATCTTTCCTTCTTTTTTTTTTCTTGCTACTCACCTTCCTACTCCCATTCTTTAGGTGAACAGAGTGACCGTCGAAAATCAGATAACTGCCGCTAACTTCCACTGTTATATTTAATTATTTTCTCAACATTTATTTTTTTAATAACTACTGTGCAAAGCTATTATTTTTTAGATGAAATGAAATGAAATGGCGTATGGCTTTTAGTGCCGGGAGTGTCCGAGGACAAGTTCGGCTCGCCAGATGCAGGTCTTTTGATATGACTCCTGTAGGCGACCTCCGCGTCGTGATGAAGATGAAATGATGATGAACACGACACATGCACCCAGCCTCCGTGCCAGCGACTGAACCAATGATCGTTAATATTCCCGATCCTGCCGGGAATCGAACCCGGGACCCCTGTGACCAAAGGCCAGCAGCTAACCATTTAGCCATGGAGCCGGACTTTTTTTTTAGATATCAAATGGTAACTCTACGTACACTTCGTATGCATTTCTTCTTTTTTCGTTATTATGAAATTTATTGTTCGTGTTTTTTATATAACATATCGAAGTGAGCTCACATAAAAATTAACCTTTCATCCGTATGTTCTCCGTCGAAATTTGCTATTCGAAAGTGAAAACTGAGTAGGCTCATGAAATCCTACGCATAAGCTGTAACTGTAAACTGCAAATATCGAGGATGATAAATGCGACAAACTAGTGGCAAAAATGGGAGAAGGATAAAGTGATGAGGATATCAAGTTGAAGACAGATACGAGCACTTCGGTTGCAGTCGTGAATATGAGCAGTCTTTGGTGATATAAATATGCGTGTTAGCTGAATGGAGGAGGTTGTGTTACGCAGAAGCATAGTGGTTGATAAGAGAAGTAAAAATAGATATGGAAGTCGGTGGCAATGAATTTTAAAGTACGAGGCTTAGGAACAATACACCTGGCTGCAAATCGAGGATTATGAAATCGCTCTGGTGCTAGCAGAATAAACGTTGAAGAACCTTAATAATAAAACATGTAAAAGTATACAGGCCCAGCTGTTCCACCGCGGTTTTAAATTTGCAACAATATCGAATCAGACTCATAAGACACTAGGTTAGATACCAGGAGGATTTAGAATCGAGTGTTGAAGGCGTAAACATTTTCAACTTAGTCCTAATAAGAAGTGATGGCGTTATCGAAAGGCCTCCCAAACTATTAAAAAATGATGGTATTTTCATAAATTACAGCAAGGTTACCTTTATATTTAAAAAAGAACTTTGAGAGAATTAAGAAATTTATAAACTACAAGTTAAGAGCCACACTGTCACGCACGCTCGTATACTGAACTTGAAGATTGCTTTAGAACGGTTTCTTATTTCCTACTATTGCGCCAGATGTTGGTGCTGATTTAGGTTCTGCACAAGTACAACATTATTTTACATGTGTTAGCATGATACGACCAGCACATGTGGTCATATTTTGTAAACAAACTTGGAGAATAGTCCATTAGTGGCAGTCATAAAATGCAACTGACCAGTATGCAAGGAAGACTGAAATTGATGTGGCTTGAAATAGCCTTAATGGGATCTGTATTCCTGAAATGTGTGGTAAAAGAGCGGCCATATTGGTCATATCTAAACCACATACCTGGAGCTTGCTGGCTGTGGAATGAGGAATCGCTAGTGACGTACGACTACAGATAACACAACATTCTTATTCGGGTCAGGTCCCTAGCTGGATGCTACATTGCCGCACCTTAGCAGACTGCTTTTCTTTTAATGACCGCTGATTCTGCATTATAAATCTGCTGCACGAAATGCGACGATATTTGCGTGAAAATAGTCAGTCTGTGGAGAGTACCGTACCTCCAGATCTCTCCTACAAGTAGGTGGTCTAAGTGGTTAAAGAATAATTTGAAATCATGACCTTCGAAACTTTAATCAAACTTGTATACGCTCCATAGAGATACGAGCTTCGAAATCATTAGTTCGTGTTCAAAGAAGATAAAATGGGAAATTAAATTCCATATTATTATTATTATTATTATTATTATTATTATTATTATTCTTTTCCTGCCGCTTTTTCCCACACCTGTGGGGTCGCGGGTGCGAACTGCGTCGCACAAGTGGATTTGGCCCTGTTTTACGGCCGGATGCCCTTCCTGACGCCAACCCTCTATGGAGGGATGTAAGCACTATTGCGTGTTTCTGTGGTGGTTGGTAGTGTAGTATGTTGTCTGAATATGATGAGGAGAGTGTTGGGACGGACATATACACCCAGTCCCCGAGCCAGAAGAATTAATCAGAATCGATTAAAATCCCCGACCCGGCCGGGAATCGAACCCGGGACCCTCTGAACCGAAGGCCAGTACGCTGACCATTCAGCCAACGAGTCGGACATTATTATTATTATTATTATTATTATTATTATTATTATTATTATTATTATTATTATTATTATTATTTGCTATTTGCTTTACGTCGCACCGACACAGGTAGGTCTTATGGCGACGATGGGACAGGAACGGCCTAGGGGTGGGAAGGAAGCGGCCGTAGCTTTAAGTAAGGTTCAGCCCCAGCATTTTCCTGGTATAAAAATGGGAAACGACGGAAAACCATCTTCAGGGCTGCCGTCAGTGGGGTTCGAACCCGCTATCTCCCGGATGCAAGCTCAAAGCTGCGCGACACTTAACAGCACGGCCAACTCGCCCGGTATTATTATTATTATTATTATTATTATTATTATTATTATTATTATTATTATTATTATTATTATTATTATGCTCCCTCTGCGGATTAGTGATAGAGTGTTTTAATCCGGATCCCAAGACTGAAAGCTTAAATCCGGTGAAGGAAGTTGGATTCTTGAAGGGCAGAAAGAGGTCCCTTCCACACACCCTGTTGTACAATGTCGGGATGTAAAAGATCATTAACATACTTGATGTTCACCCGACAAAGTTAATTAATACTCAGCTGGAGATCGCCCAATAGAGATCCATTTCTCTGTCATATGGTAGGCTACAGCAAAATGGAACGTCGAAATTGTTCCGCAGGTAACGTAAACTGCGTCAAATCAAAACTCATGCACACGCTTCCTGAGATCTTATAATAATAATAATAATAATAATAATAATAATAATAATAATAATAATAATAATAATAATAATAATAATAATAATAATAATAGCCTCCGTGGCTCAGGCGGCAGCGCGTCGGCCTCTCACCGCTGGACACCGTGGTTCAAATCCCGGAGGCGGTACAGGTTTTTCTCTGGGTACTACGGTTTTCCCTCTCATTTTTCATTCCAGCAACACTCTTCATTCTCGTTTCATAGCATCTATTTGTTATTAATAAATCACTTTGGGAGTGGCGACCCCGTCGTACTAATAGCCTATATATAATTCATTCATTACACCCCTGACCCGGTCAATGACTGGAAAACAAGTTGTGGGTTTTCATTTTCCAGTAATAATAGTAGTAATAATAATAATAATAATAATAATAATAATAATAATAATAATCCGGCGTAGGAAGTCGGATTTTGGAAAAAGTCATCCGACATTCAGTGTCGTACGATATCGACATGCAAAATACTGTATCTCTGTTGACACATCATTATTATTATTATTATTATTATTATTATTATTATTATTATTATTATTATTTAGTATTAACGATAATCGGGTAAGGACAGATAAAGGAGGAAAATGAAGTGGGAAATAATGGGATATTCTTGTCAGGTGTGAAAAAGAGTTATTAAACTGTGGAATGGGATTTTTTATTAAGAATTCAATACACCATGTAATAGAGTTTCTGTCAACAAACGTGTGCTTGGGATTTGTAGCTACCGGAAGTACACTGAAGAAAATGGAAAATAACACCCAGGAGTGGTGCTACATTGCTGCAGTTGAACATGCAGGACGAGTGTTCGGTTATGTTTCGATTATTACACTTTCAGGTCCCTCTGACCGCAAGTTTGGACAACAATCAATACAGGATGTGCCCACCACGAGCTGCAATCCATTGATGAATTCGTCAAGGGATGGAGTCAATAAGGGTGAGGATATGTGGCCCATGCTTGGTACACTACACGGGTCAGTTGTTCCAGAGTCGGGGTGGCTGAGGACGCTTGGCCAGTTGTCGACTTATCATGTCCCACACACGCTCAATAGGACTGAGGTACGGGGATCTGGCGGGCCATTCTAAGGTTGTGATGTCGTGGAGAGCTTCTCTGGAGATGCGTGCAGTGTGAACCCGGGCATTGTCCTGCTGAAACATCCCATTAGCAATGTTCGCCATCATAGGGAAAACCACTGGATTGAGTACCCTATCAACGTACTGTCGAGCAGTCATAGTGCCCTCAACAAGCACTAATTGTGATTTCACATTAAAGCGAATAGCTCCCCAGACCATAATGCTTGGTGTTGGCCCTGTGTGCCTCTCGACAATAAGATCTGGGCGGCTCCTCTCCCTGGTACGTCGGCGCACACGATTCCGGCGATCACTGCGGGCAAGACAGAAGCGCCATTTTTCACTAAAGACGACCCTATGCCATTCGTCGACCCACGTCGATCTTTCTTGACACCAGGCCAGCCGTACACCTCGCTGTTGTGGGGTCAATGGAACACCTTCTGTAGGGATACGGGCTCTTAAGTCAGCTGCACGCAGGCGATTACCAACTGTTTGTTGTGTAAAGTGGGGTGCCACAGCTGCTCGAATTTGCGCTGCTGTTGCATGGAGTTCCATCCGGGCCATCCGAATCATGCGGCGATCCTCTCTCACAGTTGTCTGTCGCACTGGGCCTGTGCCAGGTCTACGAGTGTGGGTACCTTCATTTGGCCACTACTGTCATACACGTTGTACCGTAGATGCCTGTCGGCCAACACGTGCAGCGACAGTCCTTAGCGATAATCCAGCCTCACACAGGCCAATTATCCGAGCCTTCTCAAACGGCGACAGTTGTTGATAGCATGCTCTTCTCTGTCGTCGGGGCATGTTTGACGGGGAAACATTACTGCACAGACTGCAAGTCAACTACGCTACACCAGAGTCCCTATACTGGAGTTGATTCCTCCGCGACCAATCACGTGGGGAGAACTGTAACAACAATCCAATGGGTCTGAAACTTTGATCGTTTACATACCTACATGGCATTGTTCCATATCTTGAAAATCAATACAAACGACCAATGCCTTCATGGTGTTGCAATTTCAATTTTCTTAAGTGTAGTAGGTTAGTGCATTCGCTAGGTAAAGTAGTAGATGTTGAGGAGGAGGTTGTAGGTGACGTGTGTATGCAGCCTATATATGAAGTTATGTATGATTGTTGATGTGGTGATTATAGCCACAAGCACTCCAGTTGAAGGCAAACCATAAGGATGTGACTTTTCATTAAAAAGAAACAGTCGTGCATTGGCCGGAATTCGAATTGCAGGTACCTGGAGAGAAGCCAGTGACAGTGCCACTCGGAGTGTGCTTATGGTGGTTGGTATTGTGATGTGTAATTGAAGAACATCCAGTCCCAGAGTCACAGGAATTAACCGGACAAGGTTAAAATCACTGGCTGGCCGGGAATCGAACCCAAGACTCTCTGAATTGCACTCTACTACGCTGATAAATTAATGTAGCGAGCCTACGTCTTACCCGGAGATCAGATGAAAGAATTTTACTTGGATCTGAGGACAGGATATGAAAGGTCTAGGAGTGGGAAGGAAGCGCCCGTGGCCTTAATTAAGCTACAGCTCCAGCATTTGCCTGGTGTGGAAATGGGAAACAACGGTAAACCATCTTCAGGGCTGCCGACATTCGGGTTCCGACACCACTATCTCCCGCATGCAAGCTCACAGCTGCGCGTCCCTAACCGCACGGCTAACCCGCTCGATTTACATCAGAACTACGCAGAAGCTATCTGAAGGTGAGACTACGCATCACCTCGTAATCTAGCTCCCTCAGTGGTAGTGTCGGCCTCTGGATTCCGAAATCGCGGGTTCGAACCCGGCAGAGGAAGTCGGATTTGGAAAAAGTCTTCCGATATTCCGTGTCGTACTATATCGGCATGCAAAATATCTCTGTTGACACATTTGGTGTTTGCCCGACAAAATTCTCAGCCATACGTCACCCAAGAGATATCCGTGTTACCGTGTTATCTGCGAGAGTAAAACGGTACATCAGAATTGACGAGCGGACAGTCCAAACAGCATCAAATTAAACTGCCTACACACGGTAGCTGAGGCCATGCTATTCTTCTTCTTCTTATTATTATTATTATTGAATGAAAACCTACAACCTGTTTTCCAGTCAATGACCGGGTCAGGGATGGGGTGAATGAAGCCCCAACTTGCGACGAGGATAGGAATTGTGCCGTCTGCCGAGGCCTGTCGCACTCCTCTGAGGCAATGATGAATGCCGGACAGATGAAATGAAATGATATTGGAGAGTCTTGCTGGAATGAAAGATGACAGCGGAAAACGGAGTACCCGGAGGAAAACCTGTCCCGCCTCCGCTTTGTCCAGCACAAATCTCACATGGAGTGACCGGGATTTGAACCACGGTATCCAGCGGTGAGAGTCCGCCGCGCTGCTGCCGCCTGAGCACGAAGGCTATTATTATTATTATTATTATTATTATTATTATTATTATTATTATTATTATTATTATTATTATTACACTGAAATCTTTAGGACCTCGGGCAGAGCAGTAGTCGCTCGGTAGGCCAAGATCCATCTGATCTGTAGAATTGTTATGGGGTTCTTTAAAGTGATTGTTGTACCCGTTGCTGAGGACTTAGTGCAATGGCGATGCTGTACCTAGAACAATTATAAGAACTTGTTACAGTAGCTCAGGACTGTTCCTGTCAATCGTTCTTTTACGACCGTGATGGTCTGAGTAAATAATCGAAGTAACTGCAGTATAGTCAAACAGAAATTGTAAATACCAAAGCAACCTTGATAAGACAAATCACAATAAAATAATGATCAAAACCTTGAACAACGACTCCTGATTACTAGCCGCGACCTACCCACATGTCAGTATCTTATCTTCACTTAGTCTGATCATTAGGGCCGGATGTTTATATCATGTCATATACTTTTTCTTTGTACAAGTTCATGATTTCATCCTCTTCTTCTTTTCCTACCGCTCTTTCCCACACCTGTCGGGTCGCGGGTGCCCTGTTTTACGGCCGGATGTCCTTCCTGACGCCAGGGATGTAAGCACTACTGCGTGTTTCTGTGGTGGTTGGTAGTGTGGTATGTTGTCCGAATATGATGAAGAGAGTGTTGGGACGCACACATACACCCAGTCCCCGAGCTAGAAGAATTAATCTGAAGCGATTAAAATCCCCGACCCGGCCGGGAATTGAACCCGGGACCCTCTGAACCGAAGGCCAGTACGCTGACCATTCAGCCAACGAATCGGACAAGTTCATGATTTCATCTACGGTGAGTAAAACTATGCAATTTCCACGGGTTATGTAAAGTCATATTTTGGTTCTTTTAACGTTTTTTGTCATTTTCCGGTAATTTTTCATATTATGGTCATATTTCCTCATTAATGTTCGTGTTTTTGTTTAACCTTAAACCCTCTCAGCATACGTTGGGTAATTCTTACTTACCGAATGGGTGGTTCTAAGGTGAGCGCAGTGTAACACTTAGGAGTTACAGTAATTGGTAGCTATAGGAATGCCGTTGCAATTTTCGTCTCTCTCTCTTGACAGCTGTGACAGTTCAGTAGGAATTTGGGAATTTCCCTCCTGCTGCAATGCCAACACAGTGAACCAAATCGCCCTGCTTTGACACGTTCTCTCTTTGAGCAGTAGGGAGTTTTCTGACCCTCGGCGCTGCCTCTTTTTTCTGCCTTTTAAAAGGGGAACTTGAAGAAATATACTGCACTGGGAAGTTAGAATCTTTGATTGTTAATGGTTCAGTATGTGGTAAACTACATTATCTTAACAATGCCCTTTCTGAAAGAATCCTCGCAGTTATCGACTTTGTCCGTGATGCACAATAAGTCACGCTCCTAGACATGTGTGGGAACTGTATCTTTGGAAGATTTTTCATTGGATCCTAACATGATGATTTATCTTGTATTTTCTGAATTTCACGGTTACTGTTGGAAAATGTTGCTGTAGTGCATTACTCCAAGTCTTGCAGCACCTCTAACAATTATAGTCCAAATAGTTGCATATATGGGGCTGATAATCACATCGTTTTGACCTTCAGAACAACAATCACCACCATCACTTGCACATATACTTACAAGCACGGACTTAATAATATCAGGTTATTCTACAATTACTTCGAATCTAAGTCCAAAGGCCACTGACAAATGATACCCCACGCTCCTATTATGAAGTATTCATCCTTTAATCACGGTGTATTATATCTGCTAGCTTGATTTCCGCGCCTTTGGGGGGAATTTCGTGAACTAATGCATGTTTCATAGATGCCCTACAACCTGTTTATAGAATGCCTTCGACAAAAATTGGTCAATGATTGACCACACAGTAGACTATACTTGAATTCATTTCTGTTGATGGGAGGAAAGAGGGTTCATCGTGTTGTAGGCCTATTGTATTCCTTCTTGGAATGTTGATACAAAAGTTCATTGCCATAAATATTCCGTATATGGCCAAGTGATCGTGCAGCTGACGCTGAATTCTATAGTGAGCAACTAGATCGAATTTGTGCAATTTTAATACGGTACTGTATTTAGGCAGGACAATGCACTTGCACATCGAGCATGATTAACTCTGCAGAAAATCGAGGGAGTAGGTGGTGTATAATCCAGATGTTACACCTTCTGATTTTAGTTTGTTCTGATCACTGGCAAAATGTCTTCGAGGAAGATAGTTTGATCATCTTGTAGACTTTGAAACGTCTGTTCAGAGGTCCTCTATGCAGAGGAGTGCCTTGCAATGAACAAAAAGATCTTATCGAGAAACTTGAAATAAAATAATGATTTTGAGGAAAATCTTGGGTCCCATCAAAGACAAAAGTATTATTATATCACTTACTTACTCCATGGCTCTACGGTCCTTTAAGGACCTTGGCCTCCTCGACCACAGCTCTCCAGTCGTCCCGGTCTTCAGCACGCCTACGCCACCTCCTGATTCCAACGGTCCTCAGATCAGTCTCCACATCCTCCAGCCATCTCATCCGGGGCCGACTTCTCCTTCTGCTGCCCCCAGAGTAACCTGTCATTGCCTTCCTTGGAAGTCTTCCCTCCTCCATCCGTTGCACATACCCCAGCCATCCAATTCGTCTCATTCTGACGGAGGTCACTAAGTCCGGCTCCTTATACAATAATATTATTTCTTCATTTGTTCTGATTCTCCATAAATCTCCCTCCTTTACAGTTCCAGATATCTTCCTCGGTACTTTCCTTTCCCACACATTTAATCTCCTCTCTGTGGCCTCAGTCAACACCCATGCCTCACTCCCATACATAGGCCTAAGTACTGGTTTAATTATTGTTTTTTAGAGAGTCAGTTTCAATTTTATGCTTACGTTTTTACTTCTCAAATAATAATAATAATAATAATAATAATAATAATAATAATAATAATAATAATAATAATAATAATAATAATAATAATAATAATAATTTAAAAATTGTACTTATAAAACAAAAGGTCAATATTCTTGAACTCCGCGTTCAGACACTACTGCACCGTCATTCGTCCGGAGGCCCTCTATGCAGTGGAGTGCCTTGCAATGAACAAAACGGTCTTATTGAGAAACTTGAAATCAAAGCAAGATTTTGAGGAAAATCTTGGATTCCATCAAAGACAAAAGTGAATTAATATAGGCTAAGCCTTGAAGACAGCACTACCACGAGTTCTGTTTCCATTTGGAAAAGATAACCGATACGATACGGAATAGAAGGATTGCTTTCTATGGTAACGTGACAAGAATAAGCCCTGTTAGGTCAACCAAGCGGATCTTCTCCTTCTTCCAAGATAAGAAGACAAACAGGGCCTAATTCAGTGAGTTAGAAACAGATCTACAAGAGGTGGACATCACACATGATATCCTGGAACGCAGACTACTTAGGAAAAACTTCAAGACCACAAGGGTTTCCAAGGAAAACCGAATGTGAAAACGGGAAAGGCGTGGACCAAACAAGAACGGAACAACACCGGAAGTGCTGGACAAATGTTCAAGCCCGGAGAACGAGACAGTTGAAATGACGTGGTCCTTAGTTGGCCGAATCGAACCATACGAACAGCCAAATAGCCGAACAACTATTAAAATCTAATACGAGAAAAACATTTAAAAACTCATATGTAGGCCACTAAGTAGTAGGCTATTGGTTTATGCACGCGATTCTTCAAGTGTGTACCGCACCAACTTACTACAAGTACTTAGAATATTTGTAGAACATCTGAAACTGGAAATATTACAATAAGTTGAAGCATCCCTTACTCGATGAAGTATAAAATACACAGGCATAGGCCTATCTACTGAGATTGACAATCAAATATTATTTTCACATTTATTAAACCTTGCACAGAATAAATATTTAAATATAACAAAAATCAGGTATAGGGCCTATACGTGTCAACAACAATTTCTCATGACTGAAGTAAATAAAAATCGCCAGGCTGAATGGTTTAGACGGTAGAACGCTAACTTTCTGAGCCCAGGTTGACAGATTCGATCGTGGATCATTCTGATCGTATTAGGAGATGCTCGAATACGCCAGGCTCGTGTCGGTGCGTATAAAAGAACTCCCGCGGAACAAAATTTCGGTACCTCGATATCTCTGAAAATCGTATAATTTGTCATCGGGATGTAAACCAATAGCATTTTTATTATGAAATTAAAAATGGTCATCTTTTTTGCTTTTTGCCATACATTTGCCTACAATCTATCACATTTTACTATGGTTTTGGATATTCATTACGTTGTTGCCGAATATAACAACCTGCGTGACAGGCCTAATGCCAATTCATTTATCAGCTACATAGAAGTGTTTTCTTCAGTTCTCACTAAATTTCCGGAACAGTTTGAGGTAGAAACACCAAAATCGAACTCCTTAAGTAATAATAATAATAATAATAATAATAATAATAATAATAATAATAATAATAATAATGGCATTGTCTTTACGTCCTACTAACTACTTTGACGACCACTATAGCCTACATGTATATTTTAGAATGCGGTTCGTTTGATAATTATCACATTGCATAGATAAACACTTCCATTGACGTTCACTCGAGCGTGGCTTGGCAGTTGATGTCAGGTCACAGAGACTGGGACAAGTGCCCGCAACTCAAGAGTTGGTCATCTCAAATGAACTGTCGTATGTTTTTCAAATAAGACGTATATTATTTAACAGCGGAATCAATGTGATTACATTTATTTATTTATTTATTTATTTATTTATTTATTTATTTATTTATTTATTTATTTATTTATTTATTTATGCGGCCAGCACCGTGTGTAGCATTAGTGTCCCTGCCTCTTACCCAAAGGCCCTGAGTTCGATTCCAGCCAGTCCAAGTATTTTAAATTCTGGACTGGGGCTGGAACAGAATTCGTTCATCCTCGTGAGACCAAATGAGGAGCTGTTGATACGAGAGGTGGGGACCCGGTCGTGTAAACTACGCTATATGGCTGAGGATCTAATCACGCTGACATCGTGACATTACAACACCTGCAGTCCATTTACATATTTGGAAAATACATCTCAAAACCTATTCCGCAAAATTTTGTCCCACAGGAGTTCTACCGACATGAGGCACCTTCAAATCCCACCGGACTGAGCCAGGATCGAACCTGTCAAGTTGGGCTCAGAAGGCCAGCGCTCTATCGTCCGAGCTACTTAGCCGGACGATGCTAAATGTAGAATCACCTAAATTCACTAATTCCTCGCTGTACCTGCATATTTATGACTGGTAAATTCTGTATTTCAAGTTTCGTTGTGATTCTCTGAAACGCTCATCATCATCGTCGTCGTCGTCGTCGTCTTCTTCTTCTTTCTGGCCTTTTTCCCAATAATTGAGGTCGATGCTACCTGTGGATTTAATCCAGTTTTATTACCGGATGCCCTTCCTGACGTCAACTCTATGTGGAAGGATGTATTCACTACGTTTGTGTGCTGTGTGTAAATTAAGATATGTGTATCAAGATAAATACAAACACACACACCCTGAACCTCAGGGATGAACCAAACATGTCCAGTCCGCCCGGGAATCGAACCTGAAACCTTCAGAACTGCTGACCATTCAGCCAAGGAGTTGGAACATTCCGTGAAAGGTAAATATATAAATCCTTATCCTAAAAGAAAATACTGTAGCACATGGTAGAAGTGTTTCTCTCTCCCCGACTACTGTATGCTGGTTGGGTACAAGATACGAGCGCCTAACCATGCCAGCTACAGAGTCAATTCAAAGTTTACAATACTGAAAATTAAATTTCAGCTGTCTGCATATTTTCGAGTGCGATATCATTCTGTCTCAGATCCCCAGGAATTGGTGGTGATAATTGATTTGAGAGGAAATAATAGTTTGTGACCTGCGAAGTGGCCTGGTGCAAGTTTTTCGAGTTGACGTCCATAGGTGACGTGCGCGTCCTTACCTAGGATCGAATGTTGAAGACGACACAAAGACCCAGTCCCCGAGCCAGAAGAAATAAACAATGAAGTTTAAAATCCTCGACCAGACCGCGAATTGCTTGCCTTTAGACTAAAGGCCAACATGCTAACCAGCTAGCCACGAAGCTGGCAATGTAATTTCGTGTCCTCGTCCCGAGGTCGTGTAGCTCTTTTCAGACACACCCCCGATCTGCGTGTACTGTTTGTTTAGAGCTGTTTGTCAGCCCTCCTGTCAATCTTCAATTTCTGGCAGTACCGGGAATGGAACCCGAGTCTCCGAGGATGGCAGCTACTAGCACTAACCGTTACATTACGGAGGTGTAAGAAAGGGGGTTTAAAAATGAGAGAGTTCCGAGACCCTGCAAGACTAATACCATCGCGGTTCGAAGAAAACAAGGCTTGACTAAAATTGGAGAGAAGAAAATGAAAGCAAGTTCAAACTCAGTTAGCGGCTTCGTGGTTACCAACCTACGCTCCAAAATTGAGAGCCTTATGGAGGAATACCCCTTTTAGTCGTCCCTTAATTATGGACGGGAAATACTGCTGATTTTAATCTTTGCCCTCATTATTCAGGGAGAGAAACAATTGTAAGAAAATATTTTCTTCTATTTGCAAATCTTTAAAAAAATACATATTATGATATACATTTTAAACACATGTAGAAGGAGAGGTATAAAAAAACATCCAAGCCCTAAATCATTTAATTGTTTCCTTTGAAAACTAATGAATATGACGACTACTTTAAGTAGTGAATTATTCTCCTTGCGCAGCATAGTCGGTGAAATACTGAAAATGTCTCAAGACGAACTAATTAAAGGGTGTTTTCTAGGCTTTATAAAAGTGCCATTAATGCTCTCCATTTAATTTCCCGAAGACCACCCGCGGCGATGATTTTACAAGGAGGCATAGCTCCCAAGGGATTCGCCTTGATCCGGCGGTCTCGGAGCTAAACTGTTACCCTACAGCTTGCAGGTAAACACAGGCTTACTACTAAGCTTCGTACTTACAATATCAACACACTTTTCAACGAGACTGAAGCAGCAACTGCAGTGAGTCTTCCTTTATACATACATACATACATACATACATACATACATACATACTGGTACATACATACATACATACATACTGGTACATACATACATACATACATACATACATACATACATACATACATACATACATACCGGTACATACATACATACATACATACATACATACATACATACCGGTACATACATGCACACTATAAAATTACTCTGAGCGAGTTGGCTGCGTGGTACGGGCCACTGTTAGCTTGCATTCCCGAGATGATGGGTTCGAACACCGCCATCGGCAGCCTTGACGATAGCTTTCCGTAGTTCCTAATTTTTACACCAGGCAAATACTGGGGATGTACATCAATTAAGACCTTGGCCGCTTCTTTCCCAGCCCTAGTCCTAGTCCTAGCGCGACTTTAAACCTCTACAAAGAAAACGAAACGTTGTATAACATTTGATTCATTAAACATCTCTCTTTGCTTCCTGGAGGAATGCAATAACTCATAGCTTATGCATTAATTGGGTATCGTATAGGCCTACGTTTATCTACCCACAGCATTAACTAAGAAATTGTTTTCAATATACTATGTTCACTAATAAGTGGCCTGAAAGCCAGAATTTGAAAAAAAATATTTGTAGTTTCTTTCCTTTCTATTCCTACTAAATACATTTTTTTTGTTTTTGGAAGAATTTGATAATTTACTAATTTTTTCTCCATACTTCGTAACCATTAATCACTGTCCATTATTGCGAATAAGTTACGGTAGCTCATTTGATTGTCCGGGTTCATTTTAATAGTCTAATGTAATAATGTAATTATTACTCTTGAAATTACCCATCCATAAATTGTCTTTAAAAGGAATTTAGATGCTGCTTTGTAGTTGAATATTTTCACCGTCATATTTAGACTTCGATGGTGATGTTTGTTGTTTAAAGGGGCCTAACAGCTAGGTCATCAGTCCTTTAGACTTCTTCTGGTTAAGTATAATACGGTTTTTATGAAGTCAGTGTGTAGACTATCAAACAAAATCATTAGCTTAAGTTTATCTTTGATTTTGCTTTAATTAATTGCTAGGTCTGATGTAGACGCTGCGTAATAAGGCCTCATTATAATCAGTGGCAAATTGTAATAAATTAAAATTCTCTCTCACGTATGTACCCATCTGTGGGTGGGGGTGAGGGTATAATACTTACACGGTATCCCTGCCTGACGTAAAAGGTGACTAAAAGGTGAAGCAGCGCCTCTGAACATGGGAACGTGGGTTGGCGACCATGGTTCCCGTAACTGAGTGTGACATTTCTTCCACTTTTTCGCCCGTCGTGGCCATTCATTTTCTTTTGCCATTGTCTACATTCTTCGAAGTATCGGACCTCTTTCAGTTTCCTTCCGATTAGTGTTAATGGAGGTGGTTGCTCAGTTGTAGTTCCTCCTAAAACATTAACCACCACCCCCGCTGCCACCTCCATTCTCCTCTATTATTGTCTCTAGTTAAAACGCCTTTTCTCTTAAACAAAACAAGTGTAGCATACTAAAAGATAGAATAAAAGTACAATTTCTAGAAAGGAAGTGTATTCACAATCTTAAACATAGCTTCCCAAATTCACGCTAAAACTACATTCCACATTACATTGTACACATTTTCATTTCCTGAGAGCAACCGGGAAGGCAAATGGTACCTGTACTGATGACCATGATAGTCTCCTTAAAGGAATCAACGACATACATTTTCAGTGTAGCCAATATTATGAAACTTCTTGTAGTTGAGGCTTGTATATCACCGAAGATATAGATGCTTCCGCTTTACTTCTATTCTGCATTGTACGTAAGTTTATATGTTATCAACCCTGTGTACTTAATACTGGTGTAAGCAAGCAAATTTATAGTTAATATCCTGATCATAGCCATGGGACCTCCAGTTTTACGTGAAATCCGAATCATAGGGTCGTTAAATTTTCATTTTAAAAATCTCACATGCAGAGGGCGGGATTTCTGCTACGGCCGCTTTGGTGAGTAGCTGGTGGCCTATCACGCCTATGAGTGTGTAAAACCTATGTTATCATTGTGTGTACAGTTTGAAGAAATGGTGAGTGCCAACGGCTGCACCTTGCCAGGTAAGATCTCTGAAGATAAGTAACACTGAGCATGGTTAATACTTGAAGAACTATCGCTTAGCCTACTATTGACCGTTGGAAGAACAGAGAGGTTATCAGCACCCTACCGCAATTAAACTAGCTCATGGTGCTTGGCTTAACCTGCAGTATTGACAAGGCTCCTAACGTCCTATGAATGACCAATTACGTTTACGATGTCTGGATTGATAAATATCTAGCCATCGCAGATATTATTCGATGGTATGTTCAAGAGGGTGTATGAGGCATGGAATTCTCACTACTCCTTCGCTATAGGCCACGAGAGTAACGCGAAAAATCACCTTTCATTACAGCAGGACGGGCCTGAACAACTCAGAGCCTGTGCTGTGAGAGCCAAACTCAACTAAGATCACTGGCTAAGGACCACATCACTTCAGACATTTAATCTTAGATTAGTCCACTGCCCTTGAACTAGTACGTAGATCTACCGTAAATATTACATTTTTAGAGAGTTACAATTCAAATAAATTGTAATCAAAATTATTTACAAACAAATATAACTGTGTTATTTCTCAATAAAAACAAGTTGAACATAGATGCAAAGTTTACGAATAATTTTTCTGAGAATATCTCACTTTCCTTAACAGTTCATTGTGACATTTCGTTTATTTATTGCCACTATTTTATCGCAGTTTGGTGTCATGTTTGAAGTGGACGTTCATAATATGAGATCTAAATTGATATCACTTAAAGATGAATGCTGATGAAGAACTTACAATAGTGCAGGTTTGGATTATAATAACAGTTATGTAGTGTATGCCAAAGCCAGTCAAGGCATGGCCAACTTTGTGAAATATGATTCGTTCTCATTCGCAAACATCAAGCTGGCCGTGAGATCACGGAGATATAACTCTGAATTTCAGCGCAGTGACACTAGCACCAACAGAACCTCAAAGCGATTGTGATAATTTATTATTAAAAATACTGCGTAGGGAATAACTCCAAATGCAATTTATTGTCGATTTGAAAGAAATATGATTGTGACATTAATCGAATGAAATTAGTAAACGTAATGAGTTTAGTAGTTTTTGTAAAAATTCAGTTCATCTCTAGGTAAAAATCGTGTAATATAGTGCACGCATTTTAAAATGATTTCTATCATGTATTCGGGCCAAAATGAATAGCATTGCGGGCCGCATGTTGTGGAGGCCTACATTAGGAAAAAAGTCAATTTTTCTTGAATTTACTTATAGCCTAAAGGTAATTATTAATGGTATTATATCATCATGGCTACCTTTGGGCAAACATCACTTCATTATCGCGAAAATAATTTAAACATTCAGGAACAGAATAAGAGAAGGACTACCTGCACTGAGTGGCTCAGACGGTGGAGCGTGTACGCTGTGAGCCCAAGTTTGCAAGCTCGATCCCGGCTATTCAGTAGTAGCCTATTTGAAGGTACAGTCCTCAGATGCAGTAGCCTACGTCAACTTCGTGTATGTCGGTAGGTTCATTGGCACTTAGAAGAAATCTGTGGGAGGTGTACCTTGACGTCTCCGAAAATTGTGAAAGTAGTTAGTTGTACAGAAAGCTATTATTATTATTATTATTATTATTATTATTATTATTATTATTATTATTATTATTATTATTATTTACGAATAAGAACTACGCAAAGTACTTAGAAACACTTGTTTTTCTTCCATTGTAGTCATATTTATTTCATTATTTTGCAGTGAACTTTTCTCTCTTTGGTCCAAGTTGTTTCGGTCATTTTCTTCGGTTTGTCCTCTTGGTCAGCTTACTAAGATTTTCGTGAACCTTATATGTAATAATCTCCTATTTTAGTGTGTTTATTCATGCTAATTTGACGTCGTTTTTTGTTTCGTCGATCCATTTCATGGTGTCTGTTTCGGCTTTGTTTCTGTTGTCATAGATTTCGACTGTTTGCATTGTGAGTCTTTTAGGCTTTTTCATTTGTCCGCAGAATTTTGATCTGAATTTCATAATGTCACTGTGAATGTCTGTGTATTGTTTGATTTCCTGTTTGTTTGAGACTTTATATTGTTCGCCTGTGAGTATTGGGCCTAGAATTGTACTTTTGATTTGAATTTTCTTGTTATTGTTTTTGAGGTCTACTTTCGTGTTTGAAAAGATTATTATTATTATTATTATTATTATTATTATTATTATTATTATTATTATTATTATTAGTAGTAGTAGTAGTAGTAACTCAAAATGATACAGTATATCCTTGGTCTGCCGTAGGCTTCAACTTGCAATAAAGGATGTACTGTATTTTTCATTAAAATGCATTTGCAAATATCGAAACTCAAGCTTTGTGAAGTTGCAAGCAGCTGGAGTATGTGGTATAATTTCTGTGGAAAGAGAAGTAGTTTCTTTGTGTATCTTTCTCTCCCTTGTGCTTGATTTACAGTCGTTGCTGTCATTGGGCTCTGTAGACCAGATAACGTCAGGTGCTACTGTGCAAAGACAGCAATAATTAATCTTTGAAACCACAAGGCAAGGCAATTAGGTTGAGTTTCTGAGACAAGATGAAAAATAATAATAGCAAGACGACTTCTCTCGTGTAGCTCTGCACAACACGAGGTGGTTTGTTCAATGTCTGGCGTCGAGTGGGTGGGGCACGGATAATAACAATCTACCACGATCATAATAAAATCGAAGGCGTGTCTATTCGATAGCCATATTGTTCTCATCAGTATCTAATGAGCGGTTGATTCATTTCATAGTAAACTAGGAAACGTTCGCATCTATTGTAATTTTGCTTTTAATACCCATGGCAGAATTAACTTCGACTTCGTTATTTGGTTACTAAAACACAAATCTTAGGATTATATTATATTATATTATATTATATTATATTATATTATATTATATTATATTATATTATATTATATTATATTATATAGGGGCTGCCTGGCCGAGGCCGTAAAGGCGTGCTCGGTTCGCCCGGAAGGACGTGGGTTCGAATCCCCGTCAGGAAGTCGTAAAATTTAAGAAACGAGATTTCCACTTCCGGAGGTGCATATGTCCCTGAGGTTTACTCAGCTTACACCAAAAATGAGTACCAGGTTAATCCTGGGGCAAAGGCGGCCGGGGGTAGAGCTAACCACTCTACCCCATCACGTGCCAAGGTTAACAATGGTGGAAGCCTTTACCTTCCACTCCTCCAAGGGTCTCATGGCCAGTACGGAGGTGACTGTGTCTATATTATATTATATTATATTATATTATATTATATTATATTATATTATATTATATTATATTATATTATATTATATTATATTGATCAGACTCTTCGGAATTGATTTATTTTGTTGTATGGCTTTTACTGCTTGGAATGCCCGAGGACTTGTTCGGCTCGCCTAGTGTAAGTGTTTCTATTTGACTCTCATGGGTGACCTGCGCGTTTGTGTGTGTGGGATGATGGTGATTATGATGATAATGAGGCAGGGAGAGGATGAAACCCGGTGTCGAAACGTAGCCTTCTCCTGTAGAGTAACACCAAGGGGTCTGCTCAAAGCTTTACGTCTCCATCCGACGGACGAATCACTATCAAGAGGGTCATATGCCCTCACTCCATACGAACACAGCGGAGAGATTTGGAATTGAATCCAGGCTTTAGGCACGCAATCTAGCGATTAGAAATTATATACCAGCACCTCTCCTAGCCTGCCGGCCAACATTCTGATGATGAAACATTTTCGACCAATGGAGCTCGAACCGGCTAACCACGGTATCAAACCATAATAGACATGGCGATCATGATCATCAAGCGGGATTGGAATTGAGTGAATGTAAGCGTGACTGAAGTAAAGAGGAGGTAGAAGTAGACGGTAAAAATGTTTTGATAGATGCAGAATTTTCTCACTGGTTCCAAAGAAAATAATATTCAGGAAGAGAAATATATTATGGAATTAAGCATTAATATATTCTCTACCGTAGAATAGTTTCATAGCTGGAGATAAAGAGATGAAAGTAAAGATTCCTTAATAGTTCTTGAAACCCAATTGAAATTGTTAGAAACATTAGTAATTTTAAAACTAAATTGCACGTTTTGCTTTCTGGGTTCTCAGTTCTCCAAGAACTGTAGAAGGGATACACGAAGGGGACAGAAAATTTGGATTTATTACGCTGTAAGTTAATGTATATAGGCCTATAATAAAATTGCTTTGTGTTGTGGGTCTAATTACTGCGAATTCTCTTTGACGCTCGGCCTACTACACATATCAAAAACTGAAGTTTTAGAATGGATATGACTCTAGAGGAAAGTTTTTCATACAGTGATCTTAAACTAAAGTAAAAAAGTTGTAAATATGTCCGCTATTGGGGCTCGAACTCCAACCACTCCGTTCTCCAGACGGTTGCTTAAGCGATCAATCATATTCATTGGCTCTTCGCCTTATACAAGAATCTGAACTTGATCTGTTGGTGCAGTATAAATCAATTTAAAGTATCTTTCTTGCATTTTTTCTTAAATTAATTTTCGGAGTACCTCACAGTTATCAAGGATCACAGTATGATTGAGGAAGTATTTACATGTGACTTCGATAACAAGCCGTCAACCGTATGGTGACAGGATCGCCAGTCTTTGACCACGAACACTAATAAGGTGAAATATTGCAATAGAAACGATTTAAAAAATTATAGTTACTTGAACTAACTTCAGGACGTCTATCATAGAAAAGAAAAAAAGTTTGTCGGTTGTGTAAAGACCGAAAAACCTACAAACAGCATTCGTGTATGAATTCTTCCTAAGTGCTGATAAAATATAATTGAAACATAATTCCATAGAATTATATGAATTAAATATTTGATCATACGTTACATAACAGAATGTGGCGTGAACTTCCTAATAACAGCACTAAGCTGTGGGGAAGTGGACCATTTCCAGGCGCACCAGCCTCTTTACAGACCAACTGCTGAGCTCTTGAGGTGAGGAGTATAGAAGATATTATAAATAAAACATTTTCATTAATGTAATTCTGGATCATATCATCGCTAATGGAATTAGTTGTCATGTACTGTCCCCCAACGAAGGGAAGCTGTGTGTGAACCAGGTCTGAACCGATAAGGGGCCGAGGATATATAATGTAATAGGAAGATCTGAAGTATCGAACACGAAGGATAAACGTGCTTGTTCATTTGCGAACTGTCAGATTCAGTTCCTTCTAGAATATACTGTACAAAGGTATTATTTACATAACTATTCCGCGTGGCATCCCTTATCACCACAATAGTTTTCTATCTTTGTCCTCAGAGATGTCTGCCGAGATACACAATATCTGGAATTTGCAATGTCGGCTATACATTAGATCGAATTATTGCCAGTTTTCATTAAGTAACCTAAAATATTAGGCAGAAAATCTCTGAACACGTTCTTCTAACCAGCTTATTTTAATTTTCATTATTCAGTCTTTGAAATATCTCCGTATCTTACAGTTCAACCTCCTGCTTACATCATTGGCAAATTTCCATCCAACACCAATTTTTAACCTATCGGAGACAAATATAAAGTTACTGTCCTTATCGAGTAGGTTTTATTACACACTTTGCCTAATCCTCAAAATAAACAAGGAAAAAAGGAACGTTCCCCGCGTAGGAGTGAGTGTGCAAGCGATTGGAGCCAATTGGCAACCTTGTACCACTTATTTACATGTCACTGGCTGTGACCGAAACAGTTTCCCATTCGTAAATTTAGGAACCCGGCTTCCTTGTACACAGGAACAGTACCAAACTAGGCGAGGAAGAAGTAAGTATTATCTCATATGTGTACCAAGTTTGGTTGAAATTGCAGGTTTGCCTACAGTCACGTATCATTTTTTAATCGTTTAGTTTGGCCGATATGTTTATGTAAAAATGTTGCCCCTTAACTTTTGCTCGCGGCTGTGAGCTTGCATCCGGGAGATAGTAGGTTCGAATCCCACTATCGGCAGCCCTGAAGATGGTTTTCCGTGGTTTCCCATTTTCACACCAGGCAAATGCTGGGGCTGTACCTTAATTAAGGCCACGGCCGCTTCCTTCCAACTCCTAGGCCTTTCCCATCCCATCGTCGCCATAAGACCTATCTGTGTCGGTGCGACGTAAAGCCCATAGCAAAAAAAATAATAATAACTTTTGCTACCCGCCAAGTACAGAATGCATTGCGGGCTAGGGCAGATTTCGCCTGCAATTATTGGATTGGTCATTTAGTTATTTGATTTTGGATTACTGAAACTTAGAGACCTATCAATGTCTGATGATTCACCAGGAAGTAATTCCGGAGAGAATGAAACAAATATGAAGCATATCGGTTCAGTAGAACGGTCGGACATGTTGGACAAAGTTGTTCTTAGTAAACGTTTTAATACACTACCAAAAAACTGAAGCACTCAGAAGAAATAGTCGGATGTCAATTTAACTCAGTACACATACACATCATCGGCGAGGATGCAAAATCATTAGAGTTGCAAATCTCTGTGACAGGTAGAACGTCCACCAGAGTGCATTAGTGTTGTTCATGTTTAGTGTTGTTACTAGGTCTGGTAGGGTATATAAGGGGCGTGGACAGCGTCAGATGTTGAGTGATCACTGTGAAGGACACGTAGATGCCGCGTACTCGTGTGAGAGACAGCGTTATTAGCGATTGACAAAGTTTGAAAGGAGCCTCATTGTGGGTCTCCATTCGGCCAGCTGGGCGAATCGTGCAATATCCTGATTTGTGGGGCATTCTGATGTGACAGTGTCCCGATGTTGTACTGCATGCGAACGTGTGGGCAGGCATACTCGTCGTCAAGGTTTCGGTTGACGATAACTGACCACCACAAGAGGGGATCGCCGTATTGTGCATGTGCATCGTAACCCCTTCACTTCTGCACCTGCCATCCAGCAACAAGTAACATGCTGTGTCATCCCTCACCATTGGTCGAAGACTAGCAGCAGCCTGGCTAGGGAATTACCGTCCCATGTGTAGGCTGCCGTTAACACCACAACACTGGAGTGGTGCCGTGACTGGGAAGCATGGACTACTCATGATTGTGTTCTGCACTACCGCGGTTGAACATCGGCTGCTACGAGTATGGCGGCAGCCTGGGGAGAGGTCTCGTTCTTCCAATGTTTTGGGGAGGAACAGCGGTGTTACTCCTGGCGTCATGTTGTGGGGAGCCATCTCATGCGACAGTATCGTGGTGCCATTTTTCAACCGTACAATGCTCGACCACACACAGCCCTTGTCTGCTTGATGTTGAGGTAGGCCTACTCCCATGGCAAGCACCCACAGATCTGTCCCCGATAGGACACGTGTGGGACCAACTGCGTCCCTGTGCCAGTATCCAGGATATCGGGGACCATTTACAACAGATGTGGGATTGCTTGCCTTGGGAGAATATACGACTTTATGACACACTTCCCAACCAAATCAGTGCATGCACCCAGGGCAGAGGGCGTGCAAAATCAAACTGATAACTGGTCTCGCACTACCAAGTTCTTTGTAAATTTCAATCGACTTTGGAATAATTGAAATAACATCACATACACTCTCAATACGAGAAGTCTCATTTCGTTTCCTGCTGGGTGCATAAATTCTCTTGTCAGGCAGTGTATATAGATCAATTGGTGATAATATGGAGATAATGGCTGCTTTGAAGTACCGCAGTAAAACACTTGATAATCAATCCTCATGAAGAATAACATTATCAGATAAAAGAGTGAAAACTCTGCAATACGAATTATTCGCGGAAGGACGTGAGACATCAACCGTTATCGACATTGTCACGAGATCGAAACCCCTCTCTCACATGTTAGGACACTGCACGTCTCGTACAATGAAACTATAAGTAAGGCCACACACCACAGTATCCATTGCATCCTGGCCAGGAGCTTGAAAAATTACAGCATGGTTGTCAATGAAGAACTTTACGGTACCTCCACGAGTTGTCTTCGACGGTAGAGGGAAAAATCAGGAACCCATTCGTCATATTCGAGATTAATGCGACACAGCCATTAGAAGTGGATAACTTGAAAACGAATAGGTTCAATCTATTGTATCCCCTACTCTCCTTTCCTGGACTTTATCCTGATCACCTAGAGTCGACATTTATATATATTAAGTCAAGTTTTACCGTAGGATGTCCTTCCTGACGCCAACCCTACTGCATGTGTCTGTTGTGGTTTGTAGTTTGATATGTCGTGTGTACATGGAGACGTGTGTTTGTCGTCCCCGAGCTAGAGGAATTAAACTTACGCCGTTAAAATCCCCGACCTGGCCGGGAATCGGAACCCGGGGCTCTTTGAACCAAAGGCCAATATGCTGACCACTCAGCCAAGGAACCGGGCTCATGGATTCCCTACTGTCCAAACAAAAACCACCTCAAGAACCTTAATTTTGAGGGACTGAAAAATAGTATTAAGTATCAAGACTCCGACTCCATACTAACTGATTATGTTTATCCTCAGCTAACGCATTCAGTATGCCGCATATCCGAAATCTTTATTTGATATTTTTATTTCATTTCCTTTGTTCGTAACTGATGTAGGGTGTTGATTTATAAATTTGTTGTACCGTAATATTTGGATACTTGTGGTCACCTGTAATTTCAGGCAGAGTAATTAGTTCAGATGGTAGAAGCACAAGTCTTCTGGGCCTAAGCGGGAGGGTTTGATCCGGACTCCATCGGGTGGTTTTCGAAGGTGCTCAAATACGCCAGCCTCGTCCCTGTGGATTTACCGGCACGAACAAGAACTCCTGCGAGACAACGTTTGGGCACCTCGGCTGCTCCGAAACCAGTAGGATTGTTTTAATAAAAATGAATAGAGGAGGGAAAATCAGTCTTCCTAGATCTCGCAAACTTAACACTATCGGCATTCGAGAGAAAGAGAGTAGACCAGGATGATCGGGCAGCAAATGTGAGTCGGAAGCAAGTTAAAGGAAGAAATGTCAAACTCAGTTGGAACGCAGTGATCACTGCACTACGTCTCATAAATTGTTAGCATCTGAGCGTGTACATAATAATTGAAAACATATTGTATGTAATGCAGTGAAGTAAACGTACTGGCGAATAATATTCTCCTCCTAGAATGCCTGTATTCATTCTTTCACTAGTCGTCCGCCGTCCAAGGAATACAAGCCTGTCCTAGGGTATAGACGACCTAAACACAAGCCGTTGTGTCGACCCCTGCTGACAAGGGAAGATGAGATAGAATTTGATCTTGGAGAAAACACCCGGAATATCTTGTAGCAGGGAAACGAAAGTAATCCATATACGATTCACGAGAGGCAGACGTCTAATGGACCAGATCCAGATCATTAATGCGCACCCTCGTGCTGGTCGTGAGGGTAAGAGGGTGCGATCTGTGCAAGTAATGGTAGTGAATTGTGCAGCAGGAGAATGTCTGGGCACGACAGAGCTTCTGTTCATTAAAACATTTAACAGTCGCTAATCGCAGCGAATGGACCGCCATTGTCGTGATTGTGTGAACTCTAAAGTTAAGTTGTTCCAGTCCGATCACGTATCGCCCTTAACTGATCTGGTCAGCTTTTATTTCTTTAAATTAGAGAAATAGGCTACATAATTATCGTTGGGTTTTTCTTTCTGTTCACGTATTGTATTTCAAATAATCTTCTTAACTTACTATTAGCAAATTGCCAGCTCGTGTGATGAAGCGCCCAGCTTACACCAAGGTGCCGATTGACAATGTGTTGGTAGTAGTTATTGTTTTAGTGAGAAATACAGCCATATAACCATCTTCTTTTAATACTAATCTTGGCAGGGCTGAGTAGTTCAGATGGTGGAGAGCTGGCCTTCTGAACTCAAGCATTTAGTAGAACATAAAACAAATGATATTATTATTAACACTAACTAGAGGAAAAATGGAGAGTTCTTCCCTTTGAAGAATGAGAGAATCGATTGGTTTTAAGTTTCACAACTTTACTCGCTTTTGGGGACGCCGAGGAGCCGGACGCTTGTCCCACTGGAGTTCTTTTACATCCTGATGAATGTACACACGTGAGGCTGGCAAATTTGAACATATTTAAAAACCAGTGTACTGAGCAGGGACCGAACCAACCTGCTTGGCTCAGAAGTCCATTGTTACTGTCTGAGCCACTCAGCCTGGCTAAACATAGGCCTCGCAAATCTAATAGCACCGGGGTCAGAAAAACAACGCAATGTGTGAAAGGAAAGATGGGAGTAAGGTGCGCTGCGCAGGTCGGACACAGCTGGGAACCCCGTGGTACCACCCAACGTTGCACACCACTCACCACACCCTGGGGTTTAAGCGGTGAATGCCGTGGATATATTCTCTTCTCCATCCATAGCGGTGATTAAGGAGGTTTGTCGCTCACTCTGGGGCAATAAATGTCTTCACCGAGCTCGATAGCTGCAGTCGCTTAAGTGCGGCCAGTATCAGTATTCGGGAGACAGTAGGTTCGAACCCCACTGTCGGCAGCCCTGAAGATGGTTTTCCGTGGTTTCCCATTTTCACACCAAGCAAATGCTGGGGCTGTACTTTAATTAAGGCCACGGCCGCTTCTTTCCCACTCCCAACCCTTCCCTGTCCCATCGTCGCCATAAGACCTATCTGTGTCGGTGCGACGTAAAGCAACTAGCAAAAAAAAAAAAGTCTTCAAGTGTTACTGGTATGAAAGAGACAGACGAAATCGAAGATCTCGGAAAAGATCTGTCTCGCCTCATTGTCGCCCAGCACAAATTTCACATAGAGTGGGTGGGAACTGAACCCAGAATACAGCTACGGAGAGTCTTGTGTTCTCTTGAGTGACCCCCCCCCCCCCCGGGGTGATCAGTCATCTCGGAGCACTGGCAAGTATTTTCGATTATACTAATGAAACACAAGATCAAGAGGTCATTGTGACCCTCCTATCCACAAAAAGTGTGGCTGATCGAAACGTCAAGAGTCATTTCCTAATTTCGTTACATGCCGTAGTAAGCTGCTAAGCTAGTGCAAGAGATACATTAACATATAGGACGAATCCCCACGTAATCTCCGAGTGACAGCCGTCACGCGATATCAAGATAAGTGACTCGGTGCGTCTGAACGTTACTAGGTTGCACCCACCGGCTGGTGCGACGCGACACTACATCCACTTTTTCGTGCATTTTTGGAACTCTTAACGGACAGTTTCGTTGAAAGAGAAGACTTCCTGCTACGTACAGTGCGAGGCTTTTTGATGGTGATGATATGAAATGATATTGGAGAGTGTTGCTGGAATGAAAGATGGCAGGGAAAACCGGAGTACCCGGAGAAAAACCTGACCCGCCTCCTCTTTGTCCAGCAAAAATCTGACATGTAGTGACCGGTGAGAGGCCGACGCGCTACCGTCTGAACCACGGAGGCTCAATAATAATAATAATAATAATAATAATAATAATAATAATAATAATAATAATAATAATAATAATAATAATAATACAGTACTATATCCTTATTACTGTATTTGATATATTTCAGCGTTCAGTCTGAAAGCCTCACAATAATTTATTTGTTGCTTGCTTTGTGTCCGTGTTTAGTAGTCTACCACATATCATCCTTCCGCCTGCGAAAACCGCTATGTGATAATGTTGTGTGAGAAATACTGACCCGCAGCACATATTTCATACAGAGCGAGAAATCTTTGAACCATACTGGAGATGACAGAACCTTACCGGCCAATGTTATAAGCAGGCGCAACGACGATATCTGCATTAATAGCTGAGCATAATCAGTTAATCACCATCGCCTTTCCTCTGCTTCCCGCGCCCTTCTTCGCGGATTCCACTATTCTGTTAGGTAACCTATCTTCCTTCAGTCGCCTCACTACCGAAGCTTCTTCACGTGAACTGCTTCGTCCATTAAACTTCGTCTTTATCTCCTCATTCCAAGTACCCTTCAGCCATCGTTCGTATCTATTTGTACCAACAAACATTCTACTACTATAATGTGTTTTTTCTTTCTTGTTTATGAATAAGATATCCTGGACCCGATCAAGCTTTCACTTCTGTACAGCAAAACAATGTATACATTTCTTCTGACAAGGGAGGTCGCCTTGCGGTTTGTTAGAAAAGTACCCAAATTTTGTGGATTTCCCTTCATTACAAAGTATTTTAGCCCTGTTCGAGCGTTTGTGCCAATGGGCTTTATTTTGTTCACAATTTAACGTTTAAAATTAATCCTCAAACTTTTCTAGCCTTATCTCCATGGCGTAGTCGCTAGCGCGTTAGTGTTGGGAACTGAAGTTTCCGAATTCGAATCAGACCTTGATCTTTTTCACTTTCTCTTTTAATTTTATGTTTTTGGTACAATATTTATTTTTTACTTCCCTTCCTTCTTAATCTGTTTACTATCCAGGGTTGGTTTTTCCCTCGGACTCAGCGAGGGATCCCACCTCTACCGCCTCAAGGGCAATGTCCTGGAGCGTGAGACTTTGAGTCGGGTGATACAAATGGAGAGGAGGACCAGTAACTCGCCCAGGCGGCCCCATCTGCTATGATGAATAGGGGCCTTGTGAAGGGATTGGAAGATTGGAAGATAAAGGCAAGGAAGAGGGAAGGAAGCGACAGTGGTCGGCATTTTCCTGGAGGAGAAGTGGGAAACCATGGAAACCCACTTCCAGAATGGTTGAGGTTGACCCCGTTCCAACCCTCGTACCACTTTTCAAATTTCGTGGCAGAGCCGTGAATCAAACCCGGGCCTCCGGGGGTGGCAGCTAATCGCACTATTCACTACACCACAAAGGCGGGCGTTTTTCTATTTACAATATTGATAAATATGTACAGTATTGTTTACATTATTTACAATATTTGTCACATTTTCACTGCTCGTCTGACAATGAATCTCTTGAACTTGACTAATTTGGGTGGTATTTTTCATGGAAGCATTTCGCGACAACGAGCACATTTAATAAATCCTGGTGCAGAGCAAGAATAATACTTTGACCTCATTACCTCACGCGAAGAACAGATGATGTTCACATATAAAATGAAGATCAAAGTCAGATTCGAACTCAGCAACTTAAATGTTCTATCCCAATGTTCTAGTGACTATGCCACGCAGACAAGTCACAGATATCTGCGGCGATAAGGCTACAAAAGTTCTAGGATAGATTTTAAATGTTACGTTTTGAACAAAATAAGACCCATTGGCAAAAACGCTCGAACAGGGCTAAAATATTTTTAATGAAGGGAAAATTCTCCAAATTTGAACACTTTTCTAGAAAACCAGACGGCGACCTCCCTTTCTCACAGTATAACATTGATCTCAATTATTGTGAGCTCACCGCATTAGCTTTTATACACCCTGATTACATTTCCGTTACTGCCCCGCTCCGTGGCTGAATAGGCAGCGTAGTGACCTTTTGTTCGTGGGGACTCGAGTTCGATTACCGGCCGGACCGGGGATTTTAACCACGTTTGTTTAATTCCCTTAGCTTGGAAGCTGGGTCTTTATGATGTCTTAGTGCACATTTTCACTTACACACAACATTCCACACTGCTAACCATCACACCGTGATGAAAGCATCCCTCCACATAGGATTGGCGTCAGGAAGGGCTTCCGGCCTTAAAACAGGGCTTAATCCACAATAATGCCGACCCCAGATAACTGAGAAAAAGGGAAGGAGAAGGAGATTATATTTCACCTACTATTACTAAATAATTTACTATTATCACGCCGGGCTGAGTGGCTCAGACGGTTGAGGCGCTGGCCTTCTGACCCCAACTTGGCAGGTTCGATCCTGGCTCAGTCCGGTGGTATTTGAAGGTGCTCAGATACGCCAGCCTCGTGTCGGTAGATTTACTGGCACGTAAAAGAACTCCTGCGGGACTAAATTCCGGCACCTCGGCGTCTCCGAAAATCGTAAAAGAGTAGTTAGTGGGACGTAAAGCAAATAATATTATTATTACTATTATCATGTCCAACTCCTTGGCCAAATCCGTATGTGCGACATGGTTCACACCCGCGACGTCACTAGGCTGTGGGAAAAGCGGCCGAAGAAGAAGCCTCGATCACTGTAAGAAATGCCCCCTGATTTGACTTTATCTGGACAACTGGGATGTCAGTTTCAATGTCCCATTCTCGTTATGATTTGTGTGTCCGAAATGAAAGACACTGCGCTATGGATTTTCCCGTCCCCCAGAATACCGACTTTAGCCAGGACGACCCAGGGTAGAGGATAATAATAATAATAATAATAATAATAATAATAATAATAATAATAATAAACTATCTATATTATAAGCATGTTTTCGTGCGGTTCAGATTGTTCGAGGTCCAGGGTGTCCCTTCGAATGTTATATCACGAATTGTCCTAGAGTATAGAAGCCGCCTTCAGAATAATCACCGGAGGATCGAACTCAGATACGCTCGACTAAGCAGGTTGGTATTGCTCCGATAGCGAGTTCCACAGCACGTGGAAAAATAACTGTGGAATCTTATCGGAGTCCAGCAAACGTCGCATGGAATCCCCTAAGGCAAGGCCGTGCTGTTCTTATC
The DNA here is from genome assembly GCF_040414725.1 of Anabrus simplex. Lineage (NCBI taxonomy): Eukaryota > Metazoa > Arthropoda > Insecta > Orthoptera > Tettigoniidae > Anabrus > Anabrus simplex. The sequence goes on along the minus strand of NC_090265.1, from coordinate 264,713,929 downwards.
TCCACAAGTAGCGTAATCACACTGCACGTACATTATCCATCTCCCTGGTCGAGCTAGACATTTCCTCTGTATATCTTTAATAACGTGTGCTTGTTTCTTGCTTAAATGGGAGTTTATTTAAGTTATAACAGCTGATCCCAACGAAGATAGGAGCTCTGACTGTGGAAATAGACAGCACGGAGATGTAGTTTTTATCGGAATTACGCTTACGTTTCTCATTTTTATATGCTCTTCAAGTTCATCTTTCCTTTTCGACATCCATTAGTCTGTTGTCTCCTTACCCGACGGTATGAGGTTTCCGAGGCCTAGCGAGTCATTTTCATGCCCTTCGTGGTCCTTGCCTTACTTTTGCTGATACCTTCCTTCTTGGACCTCTTCCCTTTTAAGTCTGGTTACTGTTAAGAGCGGTTGGTTGCCCAGTTTTACTTCCTCTTACAGCAGTAATCACCACCACCAGCCTATCATTCCTTCAGTATTCAGTCCGTGGTTTTCTATGGCCAGGAGTCAGTCCTGCTGCAGTCAGTTAAGAGTGACCCATGTCAGTAAACTTACTGACACATCAAACAAACCCTTTTCAGGGAAAAGTTTTGGGACTCCGACGTCTCTTGAGGAGGACTGTAACATGTTTCTATTACACCTATTTAAGCAAATTTCACTGAACATTTTGCACTTGAAATATAACATTTAAGAGTGGTACATATTTCTGACACAAAAATTGACAGAAAGGTTTTTTTAAGTCCCCGAGTGCAGGCACGACCGAAGGAAGGAATTCATTTGCATAGAAATGTCTTGGTTACTATACCTCTACACTAAAAAGGGGTACAACTAGACACCATCTGCCGGGGTGAGTGGTTTAGTTTAGACAATTGAGGCGCGAGCATTCTGACCCTAACTTGGTAGGTTCGATCCTTGCTCAGTCCGGTGGTATTTGAAGGTGCTAAAATTCGTCAGCCTCGTGTCGGTAGATTTATGGCACGTAAAACTCCTGCGGGACTAAATTCCGGCACCTTGGCATCTCCGAAAATCGTAAAATCAGTCAGCCAATAACATTATTATAATTGTTAGACAACCATCCCCTCTAACCAGAGGAGGAAATGGAAGAGAGCGAGTTGGGTACGCGTTTCGAGCCGCACTGTCAGCAACCTTGAAGATGATTTTCCATGGCTTCTCATTTTCACCAGGTAGATGTTGGAGTTATTCCTTAATTGAAGCCACGGTCGCTTTCTTCACAGTTCTACCACTCCCATCCCATCGACGCCATAAAACAAACAAGGAAAAAGTTAAAATTTGTGTCCTTTCGAAGAATGAGGTTATCGGCAAAAGAAAGTGAAGGACAAAGAAGGGAGTGAAATTGTAGTCCGTATTCTAACCAGAGTCACGTGATGCGCTACTCGAAGGATAAGAGCTACCCGGTGTCTCAAAGGGCAGTCACAGTAGCAATTCTACCTTTTGTATAGGCCTAGAGAAGCAGTCAATTGATCTGCATTAAGTTTACCTAATATTTTCTTAAACGATAAAAAGAAGTTGAAAATTTATCAAACTTCTCCCTTGGGAAATTATTTCAGTCTTGAATTCCTCTTCCCATAAAAGAGTATTTTCGCCAATTTGCCTTCTTGAATTCCAACTTCACCTTCATATTATGATCTTTCCTACTTTTAAAAACTCCACTGAAGCTTATTCGTCTTCTAATATCATTTCAAGCCTTCTCTCCACAGACAGATCGAAACATTTTCTTTAGACGACCTGTTCGTCACTCTACTCCCACGCTTCCCTAGCCCACAGTTTGCAACATTTTCGTAACACTACTCGTTTATTGCAAATTGTGATGCTTTCCTTTGGATTTCTTCCATATTTCGAATCAAGTAGTCCTGGTGAGGGTCCCATACACTAGATTGGGGTCTTACCAGTTACATATACGCCCTGTCCTTTACATCCTTACTACAAGTCCTAGTCGTCAGAACCGTATGAAGAGATCTGTAAAATGTTTTTACAATCTTGTTTATGTGATTGACCCAGTGACTCTCTTTATGTTAACACCAAAGTACATAAAGTTACTGTCACCCCATCAACACAGTTATTAAAATTGAGAAGATTGTTCTTGGTAAAACTTACAACCTGATTTTTCACCATACCATTCTCTGCTATACGTCTCACAACTTCTTCAAGGTCTATTTAGAGTTGCTCACAATCTTGGAACTGAATTTATTACTCCATAAAGTACAACACCATCCGCAAAATGCCTAATCTGTGTTTTCCAATCTTTACTGACATATATAAGAAAACACAGAGGTCCAATAATACTGCCTTGCGGGAATTTGACGTCTTATTTTTAAAACAATAATGCCGACCTGTGTATAGCGATCAAATGATGATACAGCGTCTTTATCAAAGGATAAACAATCTTGATTAGTTATTTAGTTTCACCCTCCTTGTCGCTGTCCGCTAAGGGTGGTAGGAACTCCCCACCCTCTCTTGCTTGTTCCGTTGAAGAGGAAATCTTCAAATTTTAGGCGAGAAGAATACATCAAATCAACGAATGGACTACAATTGACTCCCTAGGCTAGGCAAACCTAATACCGAAAGGTCATAAGAGAAGAAGAGTTGAACACGGGAGATGGGATACAAAAGATAAGTTAAAGGGAGGAACCTGGCGCAGAATAGTGACAGAAAGATCGGAGTCATCTAGGAGCCCCGGGATTACAACCCTACGTTCCACTCCAGTGCCCAAATCACCAGTTTTACTTCGGTTTAGAGGGAAGTTTCCTCGTCATATCAACATTTTTGAAATGTGTATCAGTTTTTGACATGTCTGGTAGGCCAAGCGGCAGTATCGTCGAAGTGAATTTAGAGTAAATAGACCGATAATACAAAATACAGTATAACCCTGATTTACGTGACTTAGATTTAACGTAAACCCTCATTTAACGGAAAAAATTTCCAGTCCTGAAAATTATTCCGTATGAACAATGCTATTTTCATTCGATTTAACGTAAATCACAGTAGGGCAAAACCCGCATTTAGTGTTATGGAAATGTTAAAATTCTCAAATATTTACTTCTATTCGTTTTGGTTATGGGACATTAAGAACCTATGAAAAAGACGTCATAAGGTTGCTAAGGATTATTCAAGGCAGAAAAGTAAATTAGAGCTTGGGCACTTAGGGCTAAAGTGAGATTTCGGATTCAGATGCTCATCTGACCGCGGCCGCTGTAGCAAAAGAGAACCACCGTTTTAATGACAGTGTTATAATGACCTTCGAAGATTCCTGTATTAAACTGTGCATTATCATTCGGTTACAATGAGAACCCTTTTACTGATTCATCCGTTATTAGGGCTAATTCGGGCGTGTTAATTTGTAACCGTTATCAATATTCATACACTGTACCAGATACAGTATATGACTCTACTCCAGCATTCATATTGAATGCGATCGATCATCTTCCGTATCGATTCCTCGCTATGCGCGAGCGAGTAAATCTTGAGCGAGCCTGAGGTCTCCTCACAACTCCGAGACTCCGACTCGTGTAAACAAACATCGGGATAATATGCTTTCACAATAAGTGCAGTTAACTCCATAGAAATAAAAGCTGAAGTAAAAGATTGCTTAATTTTAATACTATATACTGAAATAAAATAAGAACATGATACTTCTTCTCCAGATACATCAGTATACATAAATAATTTCAGAGGTTAGGTTATAAACTTTCGCGCCTTATTAAATTTCAGAAAGGCTATTCTCATGTAAATTTATAGTGAAAATGTAATCATTATTCTACAGGGAGCTTGAAATATGTTTTCATAACACATGCGCGGTAAACCTAGATTAGGTGACGCCGTTTGAAATAAAAAATGGAAATGTTTGTGTGAGTTTGGTAGCTTTCCCGACTTTTATGGAGAATTATGTATAACGCTATAAGAACAACCTTATACTGATGCAGTTTTGCATTCACCGACAAAAATTTGTCAGAACGAAGCACAAATCATAACTACAGTACAATGTGTAGGGTAGATATCTCCTTGTTTTATTGCTGTCACTGTGTAATATGCCTATATGATGGTGCAATTTATATTAATACAGGCAAAGATCTCTGAAAAAGGTGTGCTTTATACTGAAACCTCGATTTAAGGTAAACCCCCATTTAAGGTATCAAAATTCAGGCCCCTGTAAAAACGTTATATAGGGTTTGGTAATTTTATAATAAATTACCAGAACGTAGCCAACTTTGTTGACGATTTCACTGACATGTGCCCATCGTTGACGTGTAAAGTGCCATTTTTAAGATTCAGGTTACGAACTGAGTTTAATTAACAACTAAGTTTTCAAAGGCCTCTTTGTTGTGGTCAATCCACCTGGAGCAAGAACCAGCCAAGTATCGCTTTGGCCGGAGGGTGCCCATGAACACGTAAATTAATACGTAAAAGTGCAATTTCCTGGAGAATGATTGGAGTTGCAAAGAAAATGCATGCAACTTGTTTTTTAGAAAACTCAATTTTATGTTCACACGTTGGGCTTTATTTTGTGACAGGACTTATCATTTGCGCATTATTTTGGTACTTAGCGGATAAGGCAATCATACGTTCAGTAAACACTCAATAGTTTTCATTAACTACTGAAAACTAAGCCTGTCATTGAATCGAATATTTTATTATTTGTGCTTCATTGTGATAAATTTTTGTCGGTGAATGCAAAACTGCATCAGTATAAGGTTGTTCTTATATCGTTATACATAATTCTCCATAAAAGTCGGGAAAGCTACCAAACTCACACAATCACAATTTAATTTCAGCTCATTTTGCCCTGTAGTTTTGGTGTGATTGAGGGGGAAAAAAGAAACCGACACTTCCTCATCTTACGCTACCATGCGATCTTTTGGAAGTAACATACAATGTGTTTCAAACTACATGGAATAATTTCAGGGCTGGATTCCTCAGATATAGAGAAGGAAAAATGATATGTAAACACCAGTTTGGAAGTGCGTAATTTCTTGGTCTCCACTATCACCTGATCTAAACCCGTTGGACTTAGTTTGGGGTTATGCAACGTCTTTATCGTACGCGACTGTTATGGACTGTTATTAATGGCAGAATTGTAAGGTCCTTTCAAACAATGCGTACAGTACTGGTAGTAGCGGCGTGTTCGAATGTATTGTCCCTTCCTGTTTACATAGATGTAAAATAGTGACATTGCAGGGATACATCCGCGCATCCGGCGGGTTGATGTATCGATCAATGCTAACGGAGGGCATTTTGAACATTTCATGTAAGAGAAAGTTTCATGTGGTACAGGGGTTCGTTCTGTTCCTTTCTATTTCCCATGATTAAATGCAGAGTTGCAGAAAATGAATCTAAAGTTGAAATAAAGTGTTCTATATCCATGTCTATCTTCCACATGTGAGGAATGCGCACGCAGTACGCGTCGTCTACCTGTAAGATTACTTTCGAAAGGTGATGGTGGTGGTGGCTCTGAAGATGATTTTCCATGGATTCCCAGTTTCACACCAAGAAAATGCTCACTGTGTACCTTAATTAAGGGCACATCCGCTTCCTTCGCAGTCCTGTCCTTGCTGCCGAAAGCCCATTAGTGTTGATGTAATATTTATTTATTTATTTATTTATTTATTTATTTATTTATTTAGTTAGTTAGTTAGTTAGTTAGTTAGTTATATATTAATTATTTATTTATTTCAGTTCAGTTGGTCCTGCATGTTTATCATAAAATAAGTTCTCCCTTAGGAGGAAGAAACGGACACCACGTCATTTTAAGTTATTACGTGATTGGTTTGCAAGTAATTTCATAAACAATACATTTTAGGTCAATATTTTGAAACAAAACTTGGATGGTCTTGTCACAGATCCCTCCGAGAATGTGAAAAATTACATGAAGTTCTGCTCAGTATTTTAAGAGATGATGCCGTTCGGAAGGCAAACAGACATAGGTCATTTCATTTTTATATAAAGATTTTTACAATGTGTTAGGAAGAGTAAATCTTAAAATCCTGTCCCATGAGATATTGCGTGGAGAATTCAGTATCTTCAACGTAGTTAAGCAAGAATATCCAAAGTTATTTTTGCAATAGGTCTATTAGTAATCTGGGGATACTTAGGCAATAATATAAAAACACGTTTAACTTGTAACATTCCCTAAAGCCTGGAAGTCACTTCCCAGAAATACACAGGTATATTGGTAACGTAAGTTTTAAACAAGTACGGTATACAATGAAATGGCGTATGACTTTTAGTGGCGGGAGTGTCCGAGGAAATGTTCGGCTCGCCAGGTGCAGGTCTTTCAATTCAACTCCCGTAGGCGACCTGCGCGTCGTGATGAGGATGAAATGATGATAAAGACACATACACCCAGCCCCCGTACCAGTAAACTAACCAATGATGGTTAAAATTACCGACCCTGCCGGAAATCGAACCCAGGACCCCTGTGACCAAACGCCAGCACGCTAACCATTTAGCCATGGAGCCGGACAAGTACGGTATAAAAGTAAGACAACACACATATTATTACAAAGGATCATAGCATGAGACGAAGTTTCCATGTCTTTGTCGTACAAAAGTCCATTCGGGCTTTGAGTCAGGAAGTGTGCAATAAAAGTCACAAAGTTAAGACGTACAATTATTCGATATTGAGTTTCGAGACGTGTACACAGTATGATAGAACTGTCTTGCACTGCCGTTGACATAGCGATTAAACAAATAAGAAAAGACGTTTTGTCACATCCACCAACGAGTGAACATTTTCGTGTGTGTTCTGTTGCTCGCCCCATTACTCAAAGTACACATTAATTTCCGTAATGCTCTATGGGTTAGCAAAAGTAATCCTAATGACGTGTACAACTGTGGCCGATCGATACGTGGATGAAACAGACAGAAAGGGTGCGATAAATATAATCCATAGCAATATGTAATAAAGATATCCATTATTTTGTTACGAACGTAGTGGAATTGTTTGTATGTAGGATACTGATTAAAAGCTATATATTTCCCGTCATTTTCGTTTCTGTTATATCCGTGTTATGCACTAATTCATAAATTCTCGCCGTTAGTGTTTGTTGCATGGTTGGTTGGTCGGTCAGAGGACTCATCTATAAAGTCTCGGGTACAAGAAAAAAGCTTCTCTCTCTCTCTCTCCAAGAATTTGGGGAAGTTCTGCATTATTGATATGTGATGCGTGGTCAACGCGGAATTCTCTCAGCCGTTATCCTTGGCTTTCGAGATCAGACTAGTACATACACCACCAAAGAAAGTGTGTGCAGTAATTCAGAGTCCATAGAACTGATGACGACGATACTCCAGACTTTAAAAATACACAGTCTTGAATTCAATCATGACGCTATTAGAACGTCCTGAGTTCGTAAGTTTATTGCCGCTTCTCCTTTCATGCGACACTTTCCTTGAAGTTAGAGCCTACGCAATACGGGTCGCCTAGCTGTAAACTTGCATTCGGGAGGTGGTGTATTCGAACCCCATCACCGGCGGCTCTGAAGATGGTTTTCCATGGATTCCCATTTTCATACCAATTAAGTGCTCGTTGTGTACCTTATTTATGGCCACATCCGCTTCTTTCCCAGTCCTGTCGTTCCTGCTACCGAAAGCCTATTAGTGTTGATATAATATTTATTTATTTATTTATTTACATTTTATGCCCTTCATTAGACCACTTTATTCACTTTTATAAAAAAGAGTTTTTCAGTATTCTGTCAACCCAATACTTATTTATTTTCTCGGATCTTAACACATTCACTCCCATATCCGACCACGGTCGGATTACGCTTCAAGTATGTAAAATACCATCCATATCCGACCAGAGTCGGATTAGAATTCGAGCAAACTTTTTTACGTTCAATTATACAGTACATCAGATGACATAGTAGACCCGTTTGTTGGTAGATACCGGGCAGATGAACATTTTACTGCAACTTCAGGTAAGTTACCTTATTGTGGGATGTGTGATCTAAATAGAACGTACCAGTCCCGAGATCTCTCAAGTGCGTGGTTGGAATTCAAGTGGCGCTGCGTGATATAACGAATTTGTCATGGCAAGTAAAAAATCGTACTAGATTATTCTGAAGGTATGTACAAATTTTCAAATTTTTAGGGTTTAGAGTACAGGAGTGATACTTGTGTTACATGTTACTTAGTGAGTCAGGGTGGCATCTAAAATCGCTGGGCTACACGTGGAAGGAGGTGGGAGTGAATGTGTTAACTTTCTTTCTTTTTTTCTTTTTTGCTAGGGGCTTTACGTTGCACCGACACAGATAGGTCTTATGGCGACGATGGGATAGGAAAGGCCTAGGAGTTGGAAGGAAGCGACCGTGGCCTTAATTAAGGTACAGCCCCAGCATTTGCCTGGTGTGAAAATGGGAAACCACGGAAAACCATCTTCAGGGCTGCCGATAGTGGGATTCGAACCTACCATCTCCTGGAAAAAACTTTCTTCTGAAATCACCTGTCCCTTGTCTGTCCGTTAATCTTGGTTTATAGTCTCGTTTGTTTGTGAGTTTCTTGATTTTGTCTGTTTTTTAATCTTCTATTGAAACTTTTAGTTCCCCCATATATTCCTTGATTTTTATAATCCATCTAATGTTGCCCTTACTGTTCCATAATTTTTCAGCAAGTCTCCTGATCATCCTGTTCTCTGGTGTTCTGAGTAGATGTCCAAAGAATGACTTTCGTTTCTTCCTCAATTTACTCATTACTGGTTCCATTTCCTTGTAGACTGTTTCATGAGAAGCTACTCCAGTGCCCATTTTCTTGGTAGGTTTTGTTATACACGTTCTAATTCTTCTTCTTTCAAATTTGAGTAATCTGTCTATTTGTGCAGTGTTAGTTCTTTTGAAAATGCTTTCACTTGCGCAGGTTATTTCTGGTTACGTAACTGTTTTATAATGTTTATTGCTATCGAGAAGCGTATTTTATTGAATGTGATCTGGTCAGTTTATTTATTCTGTTATGCCATGTTTACTTTTCGTTCAGGTTATATATTATTATTTCTCCAAAATATTTACATTTGTCAACGTATTTGATTTCCTGTTCATCTATTATGGTTTTATTTACGAGTAGTGGACCAGATAACATGATTTCTGTCTTTTCGAAGGATATCCTGAGGCCGATTTTCTGCGCTATTTCCTGTAGTGATTTAACCTTCTCGGGCTTCTTGAATGTTGTTAGACAGAGAGCAAGGTTGATGTAATAGTCAGAAATCTAAGGTCTGTTAAACGGTTAGGAAAATATGGCGACTGCTCAAACATTTAATTAATAGATTCTATGGATAAGTGGAAAAGTGTCGGCCTCCGAATCCAAAGATACTAGGTTCAAAACCAGTAACGGTAGTCGCAATTTTGAGGGGTGGAGAAAAATCCATTCGGCTCTCGATACCGTACGATGTCGGCATTTAAAAGACATCTTTGTACACATTCGGTATTTACCTAACGATATTAATTAAAATCTCAGCAATCGGTCGATTAATAGAGTCCCAAATTTTCTTCCATCTTGTGCAGAAAAATCGAACGTCGAAATTGACTCGCACATGGTAGCGAATTATTATTATTATTATTATTATTATTATTATTATTATTATTATTATTATTATTATTATTATTATTATTATTATTATTATTTAACGAATTAACCATTCCTTAGTGGAAGTCTAATGGCCGTTGTTTGATCCCGTGATTCATCCCTAATTAAAAAGTCGCTTTAGAAACGTATTGATACTCTTGGATTTATCCTACCTGTGATTTAACATCTAAATATGAAGTGCCCAGAAGTGTCCAGTCAGTTAGATGTATGTGCCCATCGTAATATTAAATTAAAGATAACTCGTTTTATAAAATGAAACTTGAATGTAAAGTGATATATCTCAAATCATCGCACTAGATACGTAAACTAGACCATCCGTAGCTATGGAGAGGAAAACCTATTGAATCTAAGTGTTTAATGGCATTTTAAACGCATTTATTTGGCTTCATTAAAATCAAGATCATTCATCATTGATCTGCATTTAGGATTGTCACCCAGGTGGCAGATTCCCTATCAGTTGTTTACCTAGTCCTTTCTTAAATGATCGAACATTTTCCTTGGTAATTTATTCCAATCCCTAATTCCTCTTCCTATAAATTAATATTTACCTCAGTTTGTCCTCTTGGATTCCAGTTTTATCTTCATATTATGATCTTTCTTACATTTTTAAAATATTTAAAAATATAAAACAGTATATAACCTTAACAACCACAAGTCGTTAATGTGTTTGTTTAAAAAAATAGAACACGGTAAGCTGTGAATTAATACTGTCTATAACATACAAACTATCTCCTGTTGTATAACAACCATTATTGTCTGTTATCAGAGTAATGTTCGAGAATTATTTCTCAGACCACACACTATCGGGAAAAAAAGGCACACTCACATAGCACTGAAATATGAGTCACAATCGCTGGCCAGTTTAAAAGCTCCACTAAAATTCATTCATCTACTAATGTCATACCACGCCATCTCTCAACTGACAGATCAGAACCTACCACCTAGTCGAGCAGCTCGTCTCCTTATTCCCAAGGCTTCCCAATGCAAAGCTTGCAACATTTTCGTAATACTATTCTTTTGTCGAAAATTACCCAGAACAAATCATACTGTTTTCCTTTGGATCATTTCCATTTCACGAATCAAGTAATCCTGGTGGGAATTATACTTACTTACTCCTCGGCGCTACAGCTCTTGTAGGGCCTTGGCCTCTCTGACGATTGTAACCCAAACTTCACGATCTTCTGCACTCCTCCTCCATCTTCTTATTCCCATCTTTCTTAAATCCTCCTCCACCTCTTCCAGCCATCTTTTCCGGGGTCTTCCTTTCCATCTTCTACCCCCTGGATTTCCTTTGTAGATCTTCTTGACAGCCCTATTATCCGGCATTCTCTCCACGTGTCCCAACCACCTTAATCTGTTGCTTTTTATTTCGGTTACGATACTTGGATGTCCATAGAGTTCTTCCATTTCCTTGTTTTTCCTTATTCTCCAAAATTCCCCTTCCTTCACTGGGCCAACAATCTTTCTCAGTATTTTTCTCTCCCATCTGTTCAACAGTTCTTCATCTGCTTTGGTCATTGTCCATGTTTCAGAACCATTAGTTACCACTGGTCGTAATACTGTTCAATAGACTGTCAACTTTAATCTTCTACCAAGGCTGCGTGATCTAACCACTTTCAGTAAAGCTAAGTAAGCCCTATTGCCTGCAGCAATCCTCGCATTTATTTCCTCTTTCATGTCATTGGTGGGAATTATACCTGAGACTTATACGGTCTCTCTTTTACATCTTTACTACAGCCCCTAATGCCCATATAACCATATGAAAACTGTAACCTTACGGAATTCTAGTTCTTATTTTTTCCCGTTCGCAGAATTGATCACCTATCTTATTTCAATAGTACGCCAGAACTATTTTATCCAATGTCCCATTCCATTCCACTACTTTGTCCATCACTACTTTTTATGAAGCTCTTCAGTGCAACATGTTTTGAATTGCCTGAAGAGACTTTACACATGCCAGTGAAGCAGTGGCCTCGAGACTCAAATAAATGGTTGAAATTGAAGATATCATAAATCCAATAAGTTTAATTCTACAGTCAGAAGATGTCGACTTGTGTACAGGAATAGGGTAAAAAGTTACATATTGTCTGTATCAATCGAGATGGTTGATTAATATACTGGTATTTAGTTTAAAGGGGTTAAATGTCTATAACTGGAATCGCGGGAGTTAAACTTTGATATTTAAGGGAAGAAACTATTGAACAGCGCGCTATTGTGACTAATTTTAGGTCACTACTTCGCTCGTTCACCCACGCTTGTCGCGTAAGCGCTTCTTTCTCTATAAGTGTTTTTGTCTTTTAAGTCGCTTGATACGTAAGAATGTATATCGCTTATTATGAATGTGACATACTGGAACAATGAGATAGAAAAAATCACTAGGAGAATATTTGTATACAAACTAATGTACAGAAATGTTGATGTTTCTTGGCGATTAGGCCTCCATTACCTCAGCTACATACCACTAATATCAAACATGAACTCTCGTGGTCAGACTTATAGATTCGTAGCTCTGTTAACGATGAAATGTTGTTCCAACCCCTCGAAAAATTAGTGTATCGCTGTTCTGAAATCAGACACTAGTACACGAACAATGGTCTTGTCAAAGGCCATCGTACTTTCATCTGTCATCGTACTTTCCATAAACATGAGTTTACCTGAGGTACACATCCTACTATTTTTCCATATCTAAGATCATTTGTGTGTGGGCAAATGTTAGGGTTGTACCTTAATTAAGACCATGTCTGAAGTCGTTCAAATTAGGCCAATATGAAGTACATAGTAACGCTGACAATTATATGGATAATTTTAGTAATGGAAATAGATCATCTTTGCACCACGTGCATCTGATAAATACAATCCCTCCTCAGAACAGAATGTAATAGCCTATTAATTTATTTCTTCATTTGTTTCTCTATTGTACTTAGGGCCGGTATTAATTTGAGGGTTTAAACTGAAGATTGAGTTAAACTGTAACTTAGTTTAAACCGATGTTGAGTCTTACAATGGCCGGCCTAAGTTAAACTGAGGTGAAGTAGGACATATACCATCTTGGTAGCAGTGACTTGCGAGAGAAGATGACTGTCGATAATGTTTTGTTTATTTCTTGTAGGTAAAATGGCGGATAAAAGCAATAAACGTTGTATAATTTTACTTGTAAGGAAATAGAATTGCTTGTGCAATTAGTACAGAAATATTTATATAATTCCTGAAACAATGGTCTTATGAATTCCTCCGAAATCTCCCATTTTAATAAACATACTACGGGAGGCATAAACCCGCAATACTATTAGTAGCTGACTGAGGGGTTCTACAGCGCGATTTCTGAAATAGAAGGAAGTTACTTTATTTTCTAAAATTTACACTTTTGACATTCAAGCAGTTCAAAAAGTCATGTTTACATTCTTACCTTTTCGTTGCATGTTTATTTTAGCAGCAATTTGCTAAATAGGGTTATGACAGTCTGTTTTGTAAGCCTAAACCTATTTAAAAACCGTTTTTCATTCCATATATGAAAGTGACGTCCCCTTGCTCGGAAAACTCGTAGTGCCCGTGGTCGTTCAATAATTTGAACCACTTCTTCGTCATCGGTTAGTATTTCTTCAAACACCTCAAAAATATCTACGAGATCCATTCGTTCTGCCATGTTGTAAGGTTATGTATTCCTAAACTTCAGTTTAAACGGTAGAGGAGTGGCAGTAAAATTAATCTCTAGTTAAACTTAAGATTAAGTTTTATAATACACGACCAACAGATAAACCGAAGTTTAAACTGAACCAACAGTTTAAACCTCTATTATAATACCGGCCCTTAATAGAGTTATTTCACTCCTCTAATAATGTCTTACATAGTTCACTAATCTTAATGCTAATAATGCGAATAAGGAATACATTGTACGAGTACTAAACATATAAATTCAAAATAAATTTCAAGTTAATTTACTAGGTAGTGATAAATTAATAGACAACATTAAAAGTAATTAACTTCAATTTTATGTACATTCTTGACGAGCTTCTTCGGTATTTGGTTTTTAGAGCAGATGTATACAATATTTTATACTATGTGGTTCGGAAATCGTAATGTCGTGTTTTCACACTGTATTAAGAGACTGTTAAGTCTACCACGAAAGTTTTTACTGTCGAGTTGAAATTGAATGTCAAGAATGGAAATGTGTTTGTATTGTCAAAGTTGTTCCATCTTCATCAGTAATTTTGAATTTGAGCACAAAACGATGATCAGTCCAAAACTTATGTTAGATTATAACGAATGAACTTCAGTAGATTTGGAAACACACAAAAGCGGCACTGAAGGTTACACTTTTTTCCTCCCACAATTCACATTTTGCAGCTAATGGGACCCAATAATCTATGTTATAAAGTGCACATTTCATGGAATATCGTGGCTATATTCCTTGTTATCTATATCATAGTTATTTTAATAATAATCATAATGTTATTGCTTTTACGTCGTACTACCGAGCAAGTTGCTGTACGGTTTGGGTCGCGTAGCTATCAGCTTGCATTCCGGAGATAGTGGGTTTGAACCCCACTGTCGGTAGACCTGAAGATAGTATTCCGTGGTTTCCCATTTTAACATCAGGCTGTAGGCTACCTCAATTATGGCCATGGTCGCTTCCTCCCCACTCCTAGCTCTCTTCTATCCATCGTCGCCATAAGACCTATCTGCGGCGGCGCGACGTAAAGCAGCTTGTTTACATCCCACTAACAACTTTTGATTGTTTTCGGAGACGCCGAAGTGCCGGAATTTTGGTCCCACCGGAGTTATTTGTGTAAATCTACCGACACGAGGCTGACGTATTTGAGCACCCTCAAGTACCACCGGACTGAGCCAGGATCGAACCTGTCAAGTAGGGGTCAGAAGGCCAGAGCCTCAACCGTCTGAGCCACTCAACTCGGCTCACAGTTCTTTGACTACCAAGACTTGAATGTGAACCTGTATCCCAGACTAGGACAACCCCATGCTTCAGACTGCGGCACACCACACTAACAAGATTTTTAAAATATCTTCAACTCCGTGTTTATTTTTTTCCCTTTGGCTTTGGCAGGGTTTCTTATTTGCTCGGGTCTCGTCAGTCCTGGATTAGAGACTAGAGGCGCTGTCCAAACATCGAGAGCCCTCCAACTGAGCAGTCTTCTTGTTTTCATAGGGTTAGACTCTGAAATATCTCTGCTGAACCACAGAGTAGGAGAAATGTCGTTAATCAAAAGTTATTCATTTTTGAAAGCGTTTAAATGATACTCTGCATATATAGACTACGATTCGTACTATGTTCTGCGGTCCACTGAGTAAAGCAATTGGCTGACGCTCATTTCCCGGGCTCAAGTTTACGGGTTCGAATTCTTTCAGTTGGTATTAAAGGGCACTTAAATGAGAGAGACCCAAGCGATAGCAGTAATTTACTAGCATGTTAAGAAATCCTATTCGGAGCAAAATTCCGTCATATGGCTTAATGAACTATATAAAGATGTTTCAGGCTAAATGTCTTTTAAAAGCAAGAATTAAAGTCGACCCATCTCTACGGTTCGGAAGATTTTCTTCTTTGCAAGAATTTTTCAAGAATAGAAGCACATTTAACAACAACCTTTCACTCTTACCCCAGCTGTTCTGCAATCCTTTAGGTGCTGTATATTATTCTACCTATATTTTAATGTTCATATGAAGATTTCTCCAACATATGAAGATTCATTTTAATAAATGTTAGTGACGAATATCTCTAGCTCGTACATTCTCGACTTCTTGAAATCATTTACATTCTCAATGTTATGTTATTTTCGTCGAGGAATTTTTGCTGAAGAATGCTAATATACCTGATTAATATGTGACGCTGACCTCGTCACACACTATATAGAGATCGCCTAGCTGGGTTGTAGTCATTGTTGCAGATTCACGATCTTTGGTGGTCTGTGTGGATTGTGAGACACTGGCAAACTCTGCTTCTGGCATTTGTGGCGTCCAGTTTACTCATTATCTCTCTTCTCAAGTCCTGCTCAAAATAATGTATGAGCACCCGCAGTGGACATATACAAATGTTCAGTTCTTTATTCCTGATAATTTCACTGTAGGTGAACCAGATTATTCGGTTGTCCATAGGATGCACAGTAGTTCACTGTCGTTTCACAAGGTTTATTTCGATCTATTTTGTCATTGTTCACAAAGAAAACGAGCGACTTCGACAAGTGAAGGCTTTTTTCGACATTCCCAGATCACACCAGACAGTGCTATCTCAATCTTTAGATGTGTTTCTTTCGTAGAATTTCCCCTATTCGAAATAAAAATATTTAATATAGATAAATTTACCCATGTCCACGAACTCAGGTATGCTGAATATGGCAGGGATATAGTTGATTCCATCAGCTATCAGAATCATCGTTCACGTTTTCGTTGAAGGTTAGGGTCAGAGATTCACGTCCTTTTTTATCGCTCTCTCTGGATTAGGCAGGTATTAGCTGAGTAGTTACCCATCTTGTTGGTTCGAGTTCGATTTCCGGCCCTATCGTGTATGGTTATGATGGTTGAAACGGACTAATATCTCCCTTATAGAATAGTTGGAAACAGATAACATTTTTTTGTACGTAGACTTTCTACCTTATTAGGAACGTTCTGCCGTTTGTTGAATATATTTGGAAATTGGGAAAGGTTAGAGAATCAAAGAGAATCTAGGAGGGAATAATATTCTTCCGTGATCGTAGATTATTATTACTTGTATTCTAACGCTAGCACGAAAGAATTTAAAATAAACACGCCAGTATAGACAACACACGCACAACAGACTACACTTGCAGTAAGTTCATAGGGCAGTTGACCGACATATCCTCAGCGAGTAAAATTAAATCGCGCGAAAAGATTCTCTGATTACTTTCCTGAGCATTAGTAAAGGTATTGCATCTCAGTAAATCGGATAGTATATCGTGGTGACAACATGAGCTGTGGTTAATAGTTGCATTACTATGCAGGCAGGCCGTCGACACCGTATTGCTAAACATGTGAAACACTCAGAACTTAAAACAAAGTGCTTGTTTGTTAAGTAAATAGTTACTAAACTGTTGGGTACTTATCTCCTCAACGTAATATTCGCTTTAAGGTATTTGTTTTCTGTTCCTCATCCTTCACCTGTGCATTCTATGCATCCGTAGTACATGAAGAAGTCCATTACGTTTTTCAACTCAGATTACAACGTTATGATTTCTGCAAGAAAATTTAAAAAATGCCAACTACATAAATGAACTCCTCAAGGGGTTAAGTGAAGCAGTGTTCTTGAGTTAACAAGCTTAAAGGGATGGGATAACATTATAGTAGTTTCTGAAATCCTGTGGAAAGACAACTCCAGTATCTATCTACTGTACGTTTGTTGGACTGGGATAGTGAATTTTATTTTTAATTTTTAAACTCACATCATTGAAAAATTAGATAAATGGTAAGAGTGTCTCATGCACGATCCTAAGTTCGTGGGTTGGATCACGGCTGAGGTGGTCGATTTTTTAAGGACGGTCAAATATCTCGTTACTCAATGCTATTGTTGTTGGAATGTTAAAGATTTCTGGTGGCGCATTCAGTGCCACCCGACACGATTAGATTAACTCATCTGTAGTGGCCGTTTCAGTAGAAGCCCGCTTTCGTTGTTAGATAGCGGCATAATCCGGAATGTCGAAATTGGAAGGAAGGCTGCCTAGATAGCACCACATAGCTGCGGTCGTACGATTATTATTATTATTATTATTATTATTATTATTATTATTATTATTATTATTATTATTATTATTGTTACCGAGGGTTTTTGTGGATCACAGAGGTGAAAGAAGGTGTGGGCTGGAATGGGTCTATCTACGAAAGTCAAAGATTCATTTTAAACTTTAAAATAAAGGTTATATGTCTTTCCAGATATTAAATTTTAACAAAAATATATCAGGTACTGGTAGGCAGGTACAAAGATAGAGAAACGAAGAATTGGTCATTTACAGTTTTTGAGCTTCAAGCTCCGAATTTACAAGGTCCCAAAATACCAATGTTGCGTTTAGTCAGATAGATAAGGAAAGATATCTCCCAAAACAAAATTTCCAAGAGCACTTTGCTCCAACAGTTACAAGTTACGGCCTTCCAAAGGCACCACTCATTGTTACACCTATATCAATTAAATTGCAAGAAAGGAGCTTGCATGCTCTACAAATTCAATCAAGGAGGCTGCGCTCCCGAACTCTTATGGCCTACTCAAGGCAACCATTAAATATTACAAGACAGAAAAGGGCGTCACTGCTCAATACAATTACACATTAGGCCTCTCTAGGCACAACCTGCAATTTACAATATCATATGAATTGTAGTTTGCACAGGGGTATCTAGTACCCATTCTACTGGGCCTTCGAGAAGAGAACAGGTAAGTTTACTGGCCCAAACTCAAAATATCTGGAGGCGTACACTTGAGCTCCTAGAAAACCAAGTTCAAAACCCTACTTGGGCTTGCAGTCCGATGATGCAGAGGCTAATCCCACACTATTGAGGTGACTAGAAGGACCAGTTAATTTGAGATTTACAGGAGAAAAAACAGTTACAAAATCGTAGTCACCTCAAGATGAATTGAAGGGGAGTTCGAGAGGGTAACGCACTCTCTATCCCCGATTTACAGTTTAAGTCCGTAGGACTTACATGAAATTTTACAGTAGAAAGAAGAAAGTTTACATTTTAGGAATCAACTGTTACATAGTTAAAGATTGTAACCTTCCCCTTGGCTCAGCTTGTGGAGATAACTACTTAGATGGAAAAACTGTTGGCCATTACCTTACCTGATATTCTGCCTGCCGAATATTGAGGCCCCCAGCTCCTGTCTTAAAACACACACTCAGTAATTCGGCGATCAATAAGACACGTTAGCTCGAAAAAGCTACAGCTTTTATACCCGAGGGGAAGCTTCGAGAAGGCTCTGGACTAAATCCGGACATACCCTTTCATTTTTATTGGCGGATAAAATAGGTCAAAGAAACGTTTGATTGGCTGAAAAATAAATACAGACAATTGGTGATTGGCCAGACTCGAAAGCTGGCGGGATGAGAACGAAGTGTTGCAAACCTTGAAGTATAATGAAACTCCATTCAGTTGAGAAAACCTATAAATACAAAATTTCTTTAGATTTTTAGTTATTTCACTTTGCACCAGAGTGCATGACCTCAGTTCTGTCATAGAGACATCTATGGATAAACGTCCAAATTTCTTGGACCAAGTGATACAACAAAACAACGAAATATAGGAAACTTTAAAATAATACATTACTCTGTCATTTAGTAGTGACATCTTCTGATCAGTGTCCCAACTTCACGCACTAGCTGTTTCAAGTTTTGTATGATAGATAGCGTTCCTTAAAGCGCTTCATTTAAATGCACGGGGATGAGGTGTACTTCCCGGTAAAATTATTATTATTATTATTATTATTATTATTATTATTATTATTATTATTATTATTATTATTATTATTATTATTATTATTGAGAAACTATAACGAACAACAATCTGCACCCAGTACTTAAGTACATTTTCGAATGGGCTTTGACCGAGCTCGATAGCTGCAGTCGCTTAAGTGCGCCCAGTATCCAGTAATCGGGAGATAGTAGGTTCGAACCCCACTGTCGGCAGCCCTGAAAATGGTTTTTCGTGGTTTCCCATTTTCACACTAGGCAAATGCTGGGGCTGTACCTTAATTAAGGCCATGGCATCTTCCTTCCCATTCCTAGGCCTTTCCTATCCCATAGTCGCCATAAGACCTAATTGTGTCGGTGCGACGTAAAACAAATAGCGAATCGGCTTTGTATTACTGTTGTGGATCGTTTTTCGCTCTCGGGGAAACCAAACCTTAGGTCACGCTGCGAAATTTTATAGGACGAGGAAGCAACGTGATGTGGTGAGAAATATTTATTCCTTGAAAGTATCGACATCTGTCAGCAAATACTAAAAGTACATTACAGCAGCATCTACAACAGCAACCCCGCCGATACAGATTGTGCACACTAACAAATCCGAAAATATTTATAGGGAGGCTTTCACGGCCGGTAATTGTAGACATGATTATTTAGCCGTGTCAGAAAACGAGGTAAAATTCTTTACGTTTAGCAGAGAACTTTGCTCCACATTTTCAGAAGAAATCTCGTCTAATCACGGGGCAAGGTTTCTGTAATAATGAAGATTCGAATTTAAGAATGCTGTACCGTTCGTTTCTAGTAAGTGGTACTCTCGTTCGTCACCAGATGGCTCACTGTGTACTAGGTTTCCGACGATCTTACTGTTTACTTCATACGCACATTCGACAGAACAAGGAACATCTTAATTGGAGCCTACCACCACATTTTGTCTCAGTAAGGAAAGCAACGGGATACTAGCTCATTTCTCTACTTCACCTCTTCATTAACTCTAGGCTATTTATGATTGATGATGGTGGAACTCTTGGGGATCTAAACTACCTTCGGGCTGAAAACTAAACAACACATGATTTATTCGAAGTACAATTCCCGTTGTTGAAACTTGGATGTGGAAGAGTGTCATGAGCCTATTTCGCATTGTATTCGTAAGCATACCAAATTTAAGTACGGTAACTCACCTAACAAAGTTCTGTATGATAGAAAATATTGGCACTCTCACGTGACAATAATAATTCATGCATTTATTTTTCCATAGTATGAATGAATCAGTATGAGAATTCTCATTTTACTACAGAAACTTATACGACTTCGTCAATAGGCTGTCTGGAATAAACAGTCTTGTATAGTCTACTGTTAACGAAATTAAATTTATTTCACTTACATTCTAGAAATTCTAATCGTAAGGATTCTTTTAAAAATCAATAGTCTTCATATTATTATTATTATTATTATTATTATTATTATTATTATTATTATTATTATTATTATTATCATCATTATTACCGTGTTTTAGTGGTCCACAGAGGGAAAGGAGCTTGAGGGGTGAATGGCCGGACAAGCCATGAACCAAACTTTTGATAACAAAATCTACGGAAAATATACTTATTTCTTTTACTAATAGGATATTTTCAAAAACAAAAAATGTTACAAAGATTTAACAGGAGGTAAACGTACAATCGGGAGAGCAGTACTCCCATTTTCATACGGGACATACAGTAGTCTCACAAATGTGCAAGACTTTGGCATTAATGAGGATAGAGAGGCACTAGTCTTTACAAATTGAGTCCTCCAACAGAGGGAATGTGGAACCTTACATAGAAGAAAGGAAGAAGCCGTAGTTTCTAGACAAAGGTCCAGTGAGGGGAATCGAACCGTCAATTTAACGTACAATGTTACACCAAGAAGGGTCTTGAACCCTGACGATAATTTACAATTTATACATTACAAACGCCCTTTTATGTGCCAGGAAATTGCATTGAGTTTAGTATCAAAATCCTCTAAGACTTAAATCAAGATATACTTTCTGCTTTTAAAAGCTTGAACAGCTACTAACATCGCTACTCTTATAATACAGGGAGCCACATTCGATGGAAGGTTCGGAAGATCCACAACGTTTACAGGAGCCGAAGCCCATACTACACGGCCATGAAAAGGGAAACAAAAATACACAGGTAATAATAATTTCGTGTGGCTATTTCTAGCCGAGTGCAGCCCTTGTAAGGCAGACCCTCCAATGAGGGTGGGTGGCGTCCACCATGTGTAGGTAACTGCGTGTTATTGTGGTGGAAGACAGTGTTATGTGTGTTGTGTGAGTTGCAGGGATGTTGGGGAAAGCACAAACATCCAGCCCCCCGAGCCATTGGAATTAACCAATGAAGGTTAAAATTCCCAATCCGCCGGGAATCGAACCCGGGACTCCCTGGACCAGAGGCCAGCACGCTAACCATTTGGCCATGGAGCCGAACAATACATAGGTAGAAAGGCCGAGAACAGAATGAAAACGGAGGCTGAAATCTCACAAGCACTCCTAGGTTAATACCAAAGAAGGTACCTAAGGGGGCATAAGGCCCGGTGACGCATTGTATAAGTCTTACAACTCGGTGACTAAGAAAGACAAATTTTAAGTCCGAAAGGCGGGAATAGAAATTGAGAATAATGGAAAACTTAGTCACCAGAAAACAAAGTGAAGGAGGGGAACGAGGGTATACACTCGTGCCTTCCTCCATTTATAAAGTCCCCATCAGGGGTGGTTATAATAAGTCCAAAGACTGCCTAGAGAACTTACATTTTAATTTTAAGCGAAGAGAAAGCCCTACATCATGTTAAAGAAAATCTTTCCTTTATTCGCACGGAGATAATATTCACACAGATGAAAATTCTGCCTTTACCTTTGGATGACACCTTCTAATGCTAGCCCCCGCCTCAGCACCTCCCGAGGGAGACCTCCTCACTTACGTGGAACACTCAAAGATACGACGTAGATAGACACCTTAACTCAGTATTTCACAGTATTTGCAGAGTGGTTGGCTGATAGTTCTAGAACAATGATGGAACGAGCAATTTTAATGGTGGACACTAACATTAGAAAGCAGAATGTAATTGTTTGAAAATCCTTAGAACAGTGGTGACAACTCCAACCTAACAAGTAAACAACTGAAGAGTGATCAGGTTACTAAACGTCCAAACATAAGTATTCTTTATAAATAAGTAAGAGTACATAACACTGGGTGGCACTAGAAAATCAATAGTGGAGACATCTTGAGAAAATATTTTGAAATCCTAGGACCTGGTAAAGTTTGATCTATCTCAGGTAGATTACACTACAGTCACACGGAATAGCGGGAGGTTCAAACTCAAAATCAGTTTTAACTATTGTTGCCATTGATGCTTTCACGGCCCGTACTCATAGACATGATATAGGCTTTTAGGCTTATGCCGTGTCAAGAAAATAAGGAGAAATTATTTACGTTAGACGTTAGACGTTATAATAGAAGTGGAAGTGGTACGTTTCAAACTCAAACCTTATTGTTTTAGAAGCCTTTCTCGTGGACAGTCGAGATTTTCTTCTGAAAAAGCAAAGTTCTCTGCGAAACGTAAATAATTACACCTTATTTTCTTGACACGGCATAAGCCAAAAGCCTATCAAGTTAAACTATTGTCTCAATTATTATTGTTATATTATTATTGGATGACTTCCTTCTACGGAAATGTTTCACTCAGGCTAGTCATAGGCGAAGTATTTACCCACGTTCAAAATTCTCAGTTATTACAAGAAATTTAGCTGTGTAATGTAATCATAAAATTACGATAGATTTTGACATAGGCCTATTCATAATAAAAACAACCGAAAGAATGCGTTCGTAGATGTAGATATGCAGTATTATGTATTCATTTTGAAATTATCACTATGTATGTTGTTGTTAAGTTAGAAACATAGGAAGCAACTAAGATGATCTACATTTTTAATTAATATTGAGAATATTCTGATATCTCAATTAGATTCGAATAACCATGCTCTAGCAGGCAGTACATCATACATGCTACTCAAAGTAGACAAGGAGAGAGAGAGAGAGAGAGAGAGAGAGAGAGAGAAATAAATTCAAAAGAGTATCCCAGTCGTACATTCTGTGAAGTTCTTGGTAACCTTTTGCTAGAAGTACCAGGAGACCCGATTACTGCATTTCAGTTTTTGCAAGAGCATTTTAGTCAATGTTTCTTGGAACACTTGTGCCCAGCGTCGAAGGTTGAAGTTACAATACAACAGCTATGTAATACAGGCTGTAAATCCTAACATTAGGTTGAGATTTCACCTGTTCCTGATACATTTTACACTACCTTTGTAGTTGTCAATCCACTTTTCATTTAAGTTTTGTCCTCCTGGCAGCCTCCAAATGGGGGAAGCAGAAATAAATGTATTTCCAAATAATAACAAATGAACCAATCGTACATTATCTGATGGATTCCGTTCAACTGCAACTCGTATTGCGTGGAGTGCAATATATGTGATCGGATTGTCCACATTGACGATATAATAGTGATAGACACAGTTGTCTGACTCGAAAACATGCCTATATAGATCGAATACACTCGATCAGCTGCAACCTAGAAACTGTTTCCATGAATATTTCGTTTCCTTCAAGACGGGGGTGCTTCTTCTTCTTTCTTTTTTTTTTTTTTTTTTTTTTGCTCCTCTGTGGTCGGTGGGGAGTCTTGGGAGCTATAGGACTAATGAACTCGTACAGAACACGATGCTAGTCGGATCAAGTTACATACATCTGTAACCTGCTTCGGGCACCATCAAAACAAGATCGTCTGAAATTTTAAGCACTGTCGAGATGGTTAACTGCGAACATACTTTTTGGCAGAGATCTGTTCTCTTACGAGACACTTTGCCATGTATCCAGGCAGAACCAACGCCGTGTATTAGAGTTCTCCACGAACCGAGAAAAGGTCCGAACTCAGGCTTGGGCTTACAGGAATTAAATCAATTTAGCAAAAAGCAAAAAAGCAAAGTCATCTCCGTTCAGGCCATGACAGCTCCCTGGGAGGGATGGAGGGTAAAAGCTTCCACTATCCGTAACCTCGGCAAGTGGTGGTGTAAAGTGGTTACTTCTACGCCCGGCCGCCTTTGCCCCTAGGAATAAATCTGATACTCCTTTTCGTGAAGGCTGAGTGAACCTCAGGGCCATGTGCACCTCTAGAAGTGGAAATTTCGGTTCTTAAACTTTTAGGCTTTCTGACGGGGAATCAGACCCACGTTCTTCCGGGTGATCCGAGCACGCCTTTACCGTCTCGGCTAGGCAGCCCCTAATTTAGCAGTAAAATGATAAGATTTGTTTCGAGCTCGCATAGGGTCCGATTTGGCCGACAAACAAGCAAGTCACTCATATAAAATACTTCCATATAACTCTGCCGTATCACTGATGTTCATGTTATAACCATGATAATCAAATTACCGCATTAAGTATTCACGTCAATTAAAATTGTGAACATACATACCTCGTAGCATCGTCAGGAATGGTACTTGACTTAAACTTCATTACTTAAACGACACATGAGCATTATAGTCTGGTTATTTGCTTTGCACAAATTCTTCTTCAAATTTAACCCCGTGGTTCGAGAAACTCGTAAGTACAAACATTGAAATTGGGTAGAGAGAAAATTGAGAAGAAGTTTGGATTTTGTCTATTTAACAAGTGACATATTTTGACACTGCGTTGAGCAGTCCAGGAGAAAGTTAACTTCCAGCACCTGTTGTGATCGTTCTTCTTTCATCATACACACATGTATGACATGCAGTAGGCGTTTCACTCACTCTCATGCTGTTAATTTAAGCTGACATATACCGGGGCTGCCTTCAAGTGTGACACCCTGATATTCCTCACAACACGTCCTAGGCTGTCTTCTTGTTATTAACTTCTAGATCCTTTCTCCTGCGCTTCACTACCACTGCACTGGAGATGTGGTAATTCCACGAAATTGTTTGCATCCTTCGGAAGATTTCACGTCCTGGAAGTTTCCACTCATGTTTATCTGCGTTGCTCCTCAGTGTTCATATCCATGCCCGAGCACCGCAAAGGGGTACTGAGTACACATAGCGCTTGAGAAAGTAGTATATTTATCACCTAATAGGGATCAAGCTGTCTCTACTCGTATAATTTAAGTATCTTTAAGTCTGGATTTGGATCTTCGAAAATCTAGCTGTTGCATGCCCCTCTTCAATTTACGCTGATCGTAGTTCGTATAATAAGACTGATGCTTGTCTACACCTGAGATTCACCAGAATCCTCGTTATACTGTAGTTTACAGTTGAATTCCCCACAAAGTGACAGTAGTGTAGCCAGGATCGGCCGATCGGGGAAGGGCGTTGGTTATAGTTACAAAATGATGGTAGAAGACAACGAAGGTCCTTGCATAAATTGTCATTTTAAGGACACTAATAAATAGGTATAAGTGAATTACAGATCTGTTGGTCCTTCAATTATGTATGTGCATGTTTATTTAGTTTATTGTCAGGTTCTGTTTATTTTATTTTTGTAAACATTCCTGGGTGTAGGGATAGCGTGCCTGCCTCTTACCCGCAGGCCCGGGGTTCGATTCCCGGCCAGGTCCGGGATTTTTACCTGGAGCTGAAGGCTAGTTCGAGGTCTGCTCAGCCTACGTGATTAGAATTGAGGAGCTATCTGACAGTGATATAGCGGTCCCAGTCTAGAAAGCCAAGAATAACGGCCGAGAGGATTCGTCGTGCTGACCACACGACACCTCGTAATCTGTAGGCCTTCGGGCTGAACAGTGGTCGCTTGGTAGGCCAAGGCTCTTCAAGCGCTGTAGTGCCATGATTGGGGGTGGGGGAATTTCTGGCTACGCCCCTGCAAAGTGACAAGCAGTCAGTATCATGTAGGCAGTGAATGTCTGACATGAGCAAAATAACCCTATTAATGAGATAAATACAGAAGGAGCCTGACTATGTGTATTCTTGTGGGGTCGATAGTGTTGTAATTATTTAGGCCTAGTTTACTGTAGTTGCCGTTGTGCTTGAAGAAGCAGGCTTCGCTCCAGCATTTCCCCAGTCTCTTTACTCACTTGGTCTTGAAAGTGTATTAGAAAAATCAACAACGGTTTATTTCAACATTAGTTACAGTCCTCGTGGCATGGCTCTGTCATATTGTAGCGAGGACGATTACTCGTAACGATTTGTAGGTTTGTGTCCTTTTGCTGAGCAGTGATGTGAGTAGGTACGCAGATTGAAGTTCCGAGAGTTCCACAATCTCGGACACAAATAATTTTATAAATTATATGTTTGTATATCTATCTTCAATATACTGCTCCTCAAATAATTACATTAATATAAATGCATTTCGCAAAATAATATTTGTTCATTATTTATTAGGTTTCCCTTATTTAATTATCTATCTATTGACTGACTGTGTACACAGTTAATTATCAGTTACCAACAAAATGAAAACTGACAGTCTATATTGAAAAATGTATGAATATTTAATATATATGGGCTATATGTTTGAAAAATTTATCCCTCTCCTCTTACATGGAGAACTGTGCAAGCTATTGGTGGTATATAGTATCGCATATATCCCTCTGAGTAAATCAGTTTTATTTCCTAAATTTCTATCTCCATGCGGTTAAACAATTTCTTTGATATTTAGTCAAGTCACACCGATTAGCAAATGAAACTAAACTGAAAAACCCTTCAGATTTCTTGCTTATTTTTGAAAGTTTTTGCAGTAAAATTAATTCGACGATATTAAATTATTTGGTTACCAAAAGATTTAATAACAGCATAATGAAGCATAATATTAAAATACACCCTACTGGAAATCATATCTCGTAGTGTTTTGTTGATACAAAGCACAGGCAGTCATATTTCGCCGGAAGAAATAGATGAGCACATGTCTTACTTAGCAAGGCTAGTCGTCCTAAAAATTTTATGTACTTTATTTATTTATTTATTTACCCTTAATGTACACCGAAATACTGCCCGTCATGTTTCCAGTCGCATTCTGCAGCCGTTCAAACTGCTGGTTTTTTGAAGGGCAGTCTCGACGTTTCTCTTCTGCTCGTGGCGAGGCACGAGCGCGAGCTTGAGTCCTTGGCGGCGACTGGGCCCGCAGTGGCCGCTTATCGCCTGCTCCATCGCCCCTTGTAGCCCGTGTATCATTAGGCTAATTGTCCCGGAGACAGTTCTGCTACCTGCAGTGGTAATTAACGTGTGGCACCTCACAAAGCCGTGTCCGCCGGCGCCGAACCTGCCCTGTCCTGGCCTGTCACGTCCGTCCCACAGCTCTTGGAACAACAGATACGTTTCCGTATTTTCATGTCACATTCCCTTCGTAAGGTCATGTGGTCGGGGATGCAGGTGAGGGTGAAAGTCGACTCACATC
The DNA here is from genome assembly GCF_040414725.1 of Anabrus simplex. Classification (NCBI taxonomy): domain Eukaryota; kingdom Metazoa; phylum Arthropoda; class Insecta; order Orthoptera; family Tettigoniidae; genus Anabrus; species Anabrus simplex. The sequence continues at coordinate 264,686,523 of NC_090265.1, read as the reverse complement.
AAGAGTAGAATGATGGAAAATCAATCATGAAGTCAGGACTTTTGGAATTAAATGATACAAAATACATCTTCACGATATTCGCTTATATTTATCGTGACTTTCTAAATAAAGAAATGGAAATTAAAAGTCACCTGGAAACAGACAAATTACCAATAAAGTTAGAAAACGCTGCGTGGGCATATTAGCTTCGAAAGACTGCGAAGTGTAGTTGGTGTAGCGTATAACTCTTATGTATGTCCAAGTATACAGGTACAATTCCTAGTGTACTGACAGAGTCGTTTGACATTTGAAGAAGCCTATATACCAAAGTCGTACCAGTAGGTTTATCGGCATGCTAGAGAACTGCTGTTCAGTGTAATATTCCGAAACTCCTGTTTTCCGCTTGTTTTTGAAGGAACATTGAACATATTATTATTATTATTATTATTATTATTATTATTATTATTATTATTATTATTATTATTATTATTATTATCATTATTATTATTATTATTATTATTATTATTATTATCATTATTATTCGATACAGCATTCTTTGAGCTACGAAGATACCGCAGCCCTTTGTTTCTTAAACGAGTTTTTACTTTTTTTTTCAGAGATTCTTTTCTAGATCTTATGCTTTCTTCGGATAGGGAGATACTTTGTCCCTGCGACTTCATCCTAAAATTCGCTGTATCCTAGACCTCTTCTGTTGTAATATTCGCCTTTTTTTCAATTCCTGGTGTACTTTTCGAAGTCAAGGGAGGCTGTGACTCCCACATCTCTTAGAGGGTGAGAATTTTGTTTGGCAGCCTGCCAGTACCCACTCTTTTGATAGGTCCATAAAACATCAGTGTTCTCGTTCTCAAGCTGACTGATATCACGTCGAACTTTTCGTATTTTATTCCATATGGAATGCAAATCTGCCTCCGGGAACTTTCTTAGAGCCTTGAATTCTACTTTTACCTTTTTCCCTTTTTCCTCTACCACCAAATTTATTGTTATTGTTGTTGTTGTTGTTGTTGTTGTTACGGAATTTCAATGGTTTACGGAGGTGTAAGAAGTTGCGGGCATGAATGGGTGGACAGGAAAAAGATCAAATCTTAATTTAAAACTCTAAAATTTGAAATTTTATTTCTTTCCTTGTTTTTTCTCTCTTTTTAGGTTTTAAACTTTGTTAAACAATAACAAATAACAGTTGGATAGACAGAAGGGGAGCTTTTCAGCTCTTATAACAATATTTGAAACCTAAGAACAATGAGGTACAATAGACATGATGACTTTTAAGAGATGAGTTAGGTAGCCCAAAGAGCACAACTGCTTCTGTCAGTTACAAGTAAGGAACTGGGCTCCAAAATTTACAACTCTCGAAAAAGCGTCCTTGCTCTGCACAATGAACTCTCTAGGAGACTGCTCTCCAAAACATATTCCAATCTAACCTCTCCAAGGCATAATCTAAATTTTACCTTAGCTCAAATACAAACACAGTATTCACTGTCTTACTAGCTCGACAGTCTAGATTACATAGAAATAGTTAAATTTTAACAGAGGTAATAAGTGCCTATTCTACATGGCCTTAGTGGTCCAAAGAAAGGTTTAAGTTATCGGCCGTAAACTAAAAATGCTAGGAGATGATGGATGTATTTTACCACCCTCACCCACAGGGGGAAAACCATGGTGAACAGTCCAGAAGGCTAATAACTTACCTCTGTGAAATTTCATCTCTCCTTACTGCGTCTTCATCAATTAGCATGTCGAAGCCAGGAAACATACTTTTTCCAAAACCTGTACATTTTTAAAAATAATTTTTACAATTTGCTTTACGTCTTGCCGACACAGATTGGTCTTATGACGACGGTGGAAACGAAGCGGCCGTGGCCTTAATTAAGGTACAGCCCCAGCATTTGCCTGTTGTGAAAATGGCAAACCACGGAAAACCATTTTCAGGAATGCCGACAGTGGAGTTCGAACTCACTATCCCCCGGATGCAAGCTCACAGCTGCGCGCACGGCCAACTCGCCCGGTACCTGTACTTTTAACAGATTAGGTAGTGTGTTCTCTTTTAAGGATCCAGGCGTACTTTTCTTTTGACTTTGTCCACATTCATTCTCATTGCCCCTGCCTTCCATCTCAATAACGATTGTTAGAATTGAACCACTTCTTCTTCTTCTTCTTCTTCTTCTTCCATTCCTTGTCCCTTATGTGGGGTCGGTAACACGACAGCGACGTTTCCATAGACCCTGTCCCGGGCATCGTCAGCTGTGAGCTCAAGTTCTGCCATATCCGTTTTAATTTTTCGATCCAAGGCCAGTTTTGGTCTTCCGTGGCCTCTTCTTACTCCCCTCTGCTCCTCCGTTACTCTTCTGAGCAAGTGCCCTTCTTTTCACATATTCTCTTACCTTGATAATAGTAGAGAATTTCATTTCTGCTTGAATGTCTTCGGCTGTTGGCGGGGGTGACACCCAATATACTCCTAAGCGTTCTCATTTCCGCTGAGTGGATCATGTTCGCTTCCATATTTCTTAACGTCCAGCACCCCGAGCTATACATCCACTTGCACCACTAACGGATACAAATAACGAATTACACCCTTAACCTCACAGCTGTACCGCGCTAGACGTGCGAGTGGCCTGGACCGCATGCTTGAAATACTCCTTTATCGCAACAAAAATGCAATTTTCTGGTAAACGCTAGAGTTATGGTAACAATGTATAGGAACAGTTTTATAGGAAATTTATTTCTAAATCCTGCGTGTTTATTTACTGATAAGACGAACAGTTTATCATTATTTTTTTTGCGATGAAGAATGCGCCAAAACACAGAATAGCATTTTTTCCCAGGAAAATTAATAAACGTTGAATTTTTTTTTCGTCTTGCTCTACTATTTAGTGGCCTTAACTACGTCAATAAAGACATTTATCTATCTATCTATCTATCTATCTATCTATCTATCTATCTATCTGTCTTTCTATCTGTCTATCTATCTACCTATCTATCTATCTATCTATCTATCTATCTATCTATCTATCTATCTATCTATCTATCTATCTATCTATCTATCTATTTAAAAATCTGCTTGCTCCCCAGATAAGCTTGTGTAATTATTTATAACCTATAATAATCTGGAAGAAATGAGGTTTCTAACGATGAAAGATGTACTGAAAACGGTTTAGTGGCTCTCGAAATTACCTTCCATATACTAACAAACTCGCATTATCTTTATAACATTAATATAGATTTCTGAAGTATTCATTTCATTCCATTTTCTTCCAAGTGTTGAGCTGGGAAATATACGACTTCCTTTAAGAACTCAACCATTTAATCCTTTACAAATTCCCATACTTATTCATCACGTTTCAGGTGTAATAGTCACATGAACAGGTCATATTTTATCAGAGGGAAAGCTACACAAAGCTTAAATAGTAATAATAATAATAATATAACCGGGCTGAGTACTCAGACGGTGGGCTTCTGAGTTCAAGTTGCTGGTTTCGATCCCGGCAGAATCCGGGAGTATTTGAATGTGTTGATATACGCCAGTCTCGCATCAGTATAAGTACTTCTGCAGGACAAAATGTTTTTTGGCATCTCCGAAAACTATAAAAATATTAAGTATAACGTCAAACGAAAAGAAGAAGGAACCGTTTAGGCTAATACTGCTAAAATATATGTACACTTTTGAGGAATAAGGTTGGTCGCAATTTGAATGCAAGGCTATTCTATCGAGGATAATGTTTTGTTGTTCCTGTAGTCCATGTATTAGCTCATGTCATGCATTGCTCTGGTGTCAAGGATTACATGACTTTCAGTTTGAGCAAAGCACTAGGAAATTATTGGTAGCAATAAAGAACGTTTACTCTGACGTTTAGAGTTGATGGAAATTGCAATTAATGGTATCAGATGTTGGTTTGTGTCAGCACGGCTTGTAACCTGTTATATTCGCTGTTAATAATATTTGGTAAGATGAAAATTTATGGACAATATTTCTGGCATAACTTACATTAGTTTGTCAAACCTAGACGATGATGTTCACCAGTTTTAAACCTAAATGGAATTTGTACCGTCACAGAGATTAGTAGCGCCTGTATATTCTTTGACCATATAGACGTTGTTGAGTGCTGATCCCAAAGACTGGTTAATCCCACGACAGTTTCACAATCATCTGTCAACAGAGGCAATATTTACTGGAAATGTATACTGACGAGGAATCGAGCAAGTGGCTGTGTGGTTTGAGTCACCTAGCTATCAGCTTGCATTCGGGAGATAGTGGGTTCGATCCACACTGTCGGCAGTTCTGAAGATGTATTTTCGTGGTTTCCCATTTTCACACCAGGCAATGCTGGGGCTGTACCTACATTAAGGTCACGGCCTCTTCCTCCCCACTCCTAGCCTTTTCATATCCCATCGTCACCATTAGACCTATCTGTGTCGGTGCGATACAAAGCAAATTGAAAAAAATTCCTGACATTGAACCTACTCCGTGGTTTCCCACTTCTTTTCTAGGCAAATGCCGAGATGGTACCTAACTTAAGGCCACGGTCGCTTCCTTCCCTCTTCCTTTCCTACCCATTCCAATCTTCCCATCTCCCACAACGCCCCTGTTCAGTCTAGCAGGTGAGGCCTCCTGGGCGGGGTACTGATGTTCCTTCCCATTTGTATCCCTGTCCAAATGTCTCACGCTCCAGGACACTGCCTTTGTGGCGATAGAAGTGGGATCCCTCGCTGAGGCCGAAGGGTAAATGGATTAAATAAATCCATATTTCCCACTGTTCCACTGCAGATTTCGAACAGAGGATTCACATCTACTGCCATATTGCTGTGGTACTAAAATTTCTATGTATAGATTGCATCCTGAATTTTCTCTCTTTGACACACAAAATCATCGATAACGTCTGACAAATGAAAGTTTCATGTTAATTTTGTTCCGCCAGCAAGATACACAGTTCAGCTTCTCTTTCCTTAAAGTGGATCTTAAATGGTTCTTCATGGGGGGACAGTTTACTAAAACTTCTCTCACTAGAACTCTTAGAGGGCCAATGACCTCGATGTTAGGCCCCTTAAAACAACAAGCATCATCATCATCATCATCAGAACTCTTAGCTGGCATGTTTTAAAAACTGGAAAACCAATAATATAACTAATATATTAGTCCTCTGTGCCCCTTGAAACCCCGAGACCCCTGACACGTGTCGCCCTTGCCCCGAGCCCTCTACCCCCACACTTTTTTGCGACTCCACCTCCACTTCGAGATCGTGTAAGTATAATATTTTCGACTATAATAAAAGCTCCATACAACATCACTTCTCATACGCAATATTATATGCCAATGGGGAACCTTGTTCACAGCAGAACGATGGAAAGTTCGCACGGGGGTAGTGTGAAAGGAATCTGTTTCTAAATTGGATCGTGGCCAGAGAGAAAGCGCAATCTTCTAGATACCGCCATTGAAAACTTACTCGCTGATTGAATCGGAAAGTAATCTATGGAAGACAGGAGTTAAATTTCACAAATTTGTCATCGTCAGAGTTCACAAAATGATCAAAGCAGACTTCTGACTTGCACATGAGCAGCGAATGAAGAACGAGTCACTGCACTGATAATCTAAATCAAGAGCACTGAGGGTTACCAGTTGCTTTTTGCGGAAATAAGAGCTAATGTTTGAAGATTGTAGCACATAGAGAAATTGTACACTGGAAGCAAAAGAGAAAAATGTGGAAATGAGCAATATTTAGACCTAATGCAAGTTATTGTTACACTAAAGGTCCAAGAACAAAATCAGTCCTAATTTTACTGTAACTCATCATTCATATTTAGAAAAGTCCTGATTTGTTCCAAAATATCTAGCCTATTTAAAATATTATCCTAAAATCAGAACAGTTTAACGGATTGTGGCCTTCGAAGAGACCTGCTGCAGGTCTTGTTTGAGATGACTCCCTATAGGTGACCTGTGTGGCTGTGAGGATGCGGCCCTAACTATGATGAATTCTAATTATGAAGACGGCACACACATCCAGCTCCCGAGCCATTGGAATTAACAAGTGGAGGTTAAAATCCCCGACCCGGCCGGGAATCAAACTCTGGAGCCCCTGGACCAAAGGCCAGCACGCTAACCTTTTAGCCATGGAGACGGACAGCCCAGAGTGGTAAGTTTCATAATTCATAGCCCTAATATATCTGACTGAAGTTTACTGTACCCACAATAAATTTCTGTGAAACTCTATTTCACCTCCGAAAAGAGGTGTCCTTGCGATCAAACTACTTACAAATTCAGTCCTTCTTTCGCGACTGGAAAATACATTTTTCAAACCCCTGGTTATTTTGAATTTCTAAAAATTCCTCCCGGAAGCCGGAGAGGTTAAATTATAGGGCATAACCGAGACTTTCCGGACGTCCGCTAACCCTAATCTAGAGTGAACTCGTTCGGTGTGGTAACCTATATGGAACATAGTCTTCGAGAACGCATATTGTATCATCCAAAGGAAAATTTTCCATCGCTCTCCTCTGGACAAGGTTTCTCATTAGTAGCTGATATTTTACATTTATGGAGCCTTCAATGACATCAACAACATTGTGCTTTGCCGACCTCGAAGTGAGGTAAATTCCTCAAAAGATATGAGGAAATAGATAGTTTTCTGTTGGATCCCTCACTGAGCCGGAAAGTAATTCGACATATCAGTTTGCTAAGTCCACTAAAACGCACACAGGAACTAACACTACTGGATATACCTTCACAACATTCATTACAGGAACTGGCTGCGTAAGGCAACCGTGGCGACAATGTGACTCGCGATTATTTTCTCTTGCTTCGTAAGTCCTGCAACCCTCATCCCGTATCTGGCCGGCAGTCGACTTCGTTTCCAGTACAGTATTGTATTTGATGTGTTGCTAATGGTGTACTTCAATATCTCTCTCGAAACTATCTGCCTCTACGAAACAAAAGGTTCAGGCAGGTTAGCAGAACGCTTTCTTTTTTCTGTCTGAGAATATAGTTCTAATATTAAATGTAGGCCTATCATTTGTTCATGAGTACTCCCACTGTCGGCAGCCCTAAAGATGGTTTTCCGTTGTTTCCCATTTTCACACCAGGCAAATGCTGGGGCTGTACCCTAATTAAGGCCACGGCCTCTTCCTTCCAACTCCTAGCCCTTTCCTATACTATCGTCGCCATAAGACCTATCTGTGTCGGTGCGACGTAAAGACACGAGCAAAAGATAAAAATGTTCATGGATAACTGCAATACAGCATACAACTGCATTATCCATGCCACCCACAATATGAATAGTTATTATTACTATTCTTCTTTCTTTCGTTCTTTCTTAATCTGTTTACCCTCCGGGGTTGGTTTTTCCCTCGGATTCAGCGAGGGATCCCACCTCTACTGCCTCAAGGGCAGTGTCCTGGAGCGTGAGACTTTGGGTCGGGGTATACAACTGGAAAGGAGGACCAGTACCTCGCCCAGACGGCCTCACCTGCTATGCTGAACAGGGGCCATGTGGAGGAATGGTAAGATTGGAATGGACAGACAAATAAGAGGGAAGGAAGCGTTCATGGCCTTACAGTAAGTTAGGTACCATCCCGGCATTTGCCTGGAGGAGAAGTGGGAAACCACGGAAAACCACTTCGAGGACGGCTGAAGTGGGAATCGAACCCACCTCTACTCAGTTGAGCTCCCGAGGCTGAGTGGACCCCGTTCCAGTCCTCATTCCACTTTTCAAATTTCGTGGCAGAGCTGGGAATCGAACCCGAGCATCCGGGGGTGGCAGCTATTCACGCTAATCACTACACCATAGACGCGGACCTTCTCTAGATCTATAAAACATAACTATTTCTCTCGTGGCATTTTTCAGTTATCTGACGCATACTGAAAATCCTATCTCAATAATTCTCTCGGAATTATTTCTTATACTTATTCTTGTTATTGAGAATACATTTTACTGAGTATATTCTTCTTATTATTATTCTTTCTATTCGGCCATCTAAGGACCACGTCATTTCAACTGTTTCTTGCTGCATCGAGCTTTAACATCGTCCCAGTACTTTCGCATTAGTTCTCTCTTCAGTCCCCTTCTTGCCTGCTGGAAGCTTAGGTCTTTCTTGGAAACATCGGTGTCTTGTTATCGTTGTCTGTAATTCCCGCTTCTTGTAAATCTTTGTCCACCTCAGTCAACCAAGCTCCCTTGGTTTTCTTTTCGAGAAAGTAGGTGAAGCTCCTATTTGTCGATCGCAGTGGGTTCATTCTTGTTATAATAATAATCATTATTCTTCTTCTTCGTATTATTATTATTATTATTATTATTATTATCCCTCCCTCCCCCCTCTCTCTCTCTCTCTCTCTCTGAGCGGGCTGTCCAGCTGAGACAGCAAAGGCGTAGTGGAGACTCGCGGACAGCAAAGGCGTAGTGGGTACTCGCGCAGCAGCGGGTAGAAGCGCAGTTACTAGACAATGGCACCAAACCATAACTGCGAGTCGATGTGCTGCAGCGTGAGTAAGAGGGGAGGAAAGTTCACATCGGCTCCTGGCGATTACGTTAGGGTGACAAGGCTTTATTTCGCTCTCAATAGCTCAGCAGTAGTTACGCCTCCACTACGTTCCTTCTCCTACCTTCCCCTCCAAGCTCAGGGCTTCACGCAGGTTTGTGCCATCAAATAGTAATCGCACGTTTGGCATGTGCTGTGAGGAAGGGAAGCAGGAGTAGGCTATATTTCTGCCAAAGTCATGGATACTGATTTATGATTCACCCGCTTGCCGCGCGCATTCGTCAGTATGGCAGTTTCACTCAGTCAGTGTGTCTGTACAATTATATAATATCTAGTGTTGTTACTTTCTTACTATGTAGTAAAATACTAAATGGCTTTTTATTGTATAACAATTCCGTACTTCTATTTAATTTTAATGTAGTTGTTCTTTTCGTGGAAATTTGATTGTATAGTATTGATTCAAAATCTCAAAAAACCCTTATCACCCCAGTAGAATTGGTAAACTTCTCTGTCGAAATTCGCTCAGATAGCATCCATTTTTTATTTTGTTGTTTACCCTCCCCACTCCCTTCCCCACTACCCGGTACTTTTTTCTATATATTTTTCTGCCCCCTCCCCCCCCCACACACTTTTAATTCCCTATCACCGCTGCTACTCATGCGCCATGTTCGCTTCTGCTCTCTCGCCCCCGCTGTGTCCAGCAGTGTTTCAACTTACTAGTACTAAAGTCATTTCTTTCACCTTTGCTGTGGATGGCTCGACTCTGGAGCACCAGTCTTCGGTTCTGTCGCCTTTATTTTTTTTTCAGCAGAGTTGAACATCGCTCACTTTCTCAATATCATTGATTTGACCCTAAAACTGTTTCTACGAGCCCTGCCACACATTCACGGGTTTCATTTCCTAAATGCGGAGTAATTTGGTAAAATTTACAAATTTAGCCTATATTCTTTTAATAGTCTAGTGTTGATCAGGGAGATGAGTATTGTTGAAACAAAGTTTTTCTTTTTTTTCCTTTCTAGTTGTTTTACGTCGCACCGACACAGATAGGTCTTACGGCGACGATGGTACAAGAAAGGCCTAGGAGTGGGAAGGAAGCGGCCGTGGCCTTAATTAAGGTACAGCCCCAGCATTTGCCTGGTGTGAAAATGGGAAACCACGGAAAACCGTTTTCAGGGCTGCCGACAGTGGGGTTCGAACCTATCTCCCGAATACTGGATACTGGCCGCACTTAAGCGACTGCAGCTATCGAGCTCAGTTTGAAACGATGTAGATATTATTTATTTGGCATCAAATACTACACCAACTGGAATAAAATTCCGTTCCTAAACACATCATATCATTGTGCATTTTAGTTAAGAAAAATCAGAATTACGTGATCGAAATTCATCAAAAGTAAATTAGAATTTATTTATTTATTTATTTATTTATTTATTTATTTATTTATTTATTTATTTATTTATTTATTTATTTATTTATTTATTTCCAGTATGTATTTTGTCGTATAACACTTACACTGCTTTAGATGCCTGTGAGCTTGTATTCTGAAGATGATGGGTTCGATTTCCACCGTCGGCATCTCTGAAGATGCTTATTTTTTGGTTTCCTCATTTTCACATGCTGGAGCTGTAACTTGATTAAGGTCACAGCTGCTAAATTACCTTCATATCCCTTTCTCAACCCATCGTCGTCGAAAACTTGTATGGCTATACGACGTTAAGTAAATAGAAGAAAGGATTTTATCGTATTCTCTCAAGAAACAGATAAGTGTTACTGAGAAACCGGAGAAATCACTCGTACTATACCAAATTATTTCGTGGTGTGCAGTTTATTAAATGTTTTTCACCTGATTACCATATGGTTCAGCAAAAATGGCAAATGGTGCGTGTATCAGGAAAACAGACACTGGCGACCTGTGTAATGTTGCAAGTGCTTTTTCCGTCATATTCCCTTCATTTTGTGTCTGAAAAGAGATTGATTCCTTGTATGTTCATTTTCCGCTTTAAATAGGCCGTACGGTATTTGAAACAATATCAGAGATAAAAATGCCGATATGTGTCTGAACCGTGGAGGGTGTTATGTTTACACAGCAGTATAAAAATGTAAACTGCAAAAATAATAATAACTGTTCTTTCATCATCGCCATTTGTAAATGTTGAAAGTACTTGTCATTCAATCCACTGCTAAGTAATTTAATGCTGAGTTGTGCGACAGCGCACACTGTTCATGGATTTATTCACTTTGAAATTTATGTGAATTGTAGCCTGTGGGGGGTGATGCATGTGCGAATGGCAGGCGTCCTGTCTCCCCACCAGCACGCGGCGAGCAGCCTATAAAAGACACGTTATTTGGCGCCCCGAGGATGCGAGCTGATCCTATTACCAGCATGCCCCTCCCTGCGGATCAAATGTCTGTAAGATAATGCGAAGACGAGATGGGGAGCGCAAAAAGTGCATATTGATGATAGCATTTGTACGAGATTCCGTTATTTAACAAGGGAGGGATGGATTTGATCGCAAAGATCAAACTACTATAGTTCAGTACAGTTCAGGTAGGATACACTGAACGAGTTCAGTGCTCTGTCACAGCGATGGCGACCTGTGTAATGTTGCAAAGTGGGATGATACAGAAGGAAACATGTTAATGGAGGTACTAGCTTTTACGCATTCTTTTATTTAGTTACACTATTTTTAGTTCTGATAACGGTAACCTCAGCCGGTTGCCATACCTTGTTGGATGTAGTATTTTTGCATCTGTCTCTTGGCACAGAAAAGCAAAGCAAAGTCACCTCCTTACAGGCCATGAAGGCCCTTGGAGGAGTGGAAGGTAAAGGCTTCCACCATTGTTAACCTCGGCACGTGATGGGGTAGAGTGGTTAGCTCTACACCCGGCCGCCTTTGCCCCCAGGAATTAACCTGGTACTCATTTTTGGTGTAGGCTGAGTGAACCTCAGGGCCGTATGCACCTCCGGAAGTGGAAATCTCGTTTTCTTAAATTTTACGACTTCCTGACGGGGATTCGAACCCACGTCCTTCAGGGCGAACCGAGCACGCCTTTACCGCCTCGGCCTGGCAGCCCCTTCTCTTGGCACAGACCAGAGCAAAATGTAGCTTTCACCTGTCTCAGGCTCATCTATTACTATACTTGACACTGATTCTACAGCTCTATGAATGTAGAACTACTGTTCTGAATATAGGCCTAATTGACTTACGTTAGTTCAAAGTACTCTCTCGGAACTAAGAATGGTGCGAGTCGGTTTTCTTGTTGAATTAATTACCTTTAGCTCACCTCACGATCATAGAATATACCTTATCACTTATCAAACAATAAAATCATACTACGAAAAGACGAGAATAAATAAGATAATATGCAGACAACCACGTGGAGTGAGTAAAAGTTTACAGACCATGAATGCACCAGTTGAAGTACGCGAGCTGACCCCGTAAGCATTAGGATACCGTTGGTAATAATAATTTCGTGTGGCGATATCTAGCCGAGTACAGCCCTTGTAAGGCAGATCATCCGATGAGGGTGGGCGGCATCTGCCATGTATAGGTAACTGCGTGATATTGTGGTGGAGGATAGTGTTATGTGTGGTGTGTGAGTTGCAGGGATGTTGAGGAACAGCACAAACACACAGCCCCCGGGCCATTGACATTAACCAATTAAGGTTAAAGTCCCCAACCCGGCCGGGAATCGAACCCACGACCCTATGAACAGAAGGCCAGTGCGCTGACCATTGAGCCAACGAGTCGGACGATACCATTGGTTAGGGAGCATCTGTGCTCTCAGAAACGCTATATACACGTAGGCCTAAATTTTGCAAGATGTTATAGTATTCGGAATAACTTAAAATATCCAAATGGGTTCAAGTGCAGTTTGAGACCTAAGGATAAAATGAACTCAGGCGGATGGTCCGCGATTATATCTGGATCGTTTATGATGGTCCACGGCTAGCCAAATGATGAGGGATAACTATATACAGTGTTCTCCCCAGAAATTTTCGTCAGCTGAGTGGCCGGAATGAGTAGCCGGGTGGGGTAAACAACGTAAAAATTAAATATGATAACATTTAAATGTAGGTATTCCCCTCTGGGCATTAACAATGATATCTTGAAGGTAAACTTTAACTGTATAATTGAACTAATTTAGTGTCATCACGAACGAGACATAACATAGTATTTTGAACGCCTAGTGTTCCACAGCTCGTTCATAATCATGTAACACCGGGGCTTACTATTCGGTTGTTGTGGAGTATCATACGGTTTTGAATCGTCATGCGGAATCGAATGCTCGCATGGGATTCTACGCTACTCCATACATCGTTCGCGCACGACACAACGTGATAGTCAAGTTAAACTGATGTAATTACGCTGACAATAATGAAGATTTGTCATTTCAATAAACCGTTTTACAGTATTCACGTTCTAATTTGGAACACCCATTCACTCAAATATGCATTAATATTATGTAACTGCACATAATATTAATGCATATTTGAGGTTATGTTAGGGAGAACACTGATATAAATATTCTCAACCCTCTCTCCCTCCCTATTGTCGGTTGTGCATCCCAATCTATGTCCGATCGCACAAACCAAATCGCCATTAAATTGTGAAATATTCTGATAATGAGATGACTGTAATACATCTATTCTACAGTTTGCTTTACATCGCACTGACGCAGATAGGTCTTGTGGCGACGATGAAATAGGAAAGGGCTGGGAGAGGGAAGGAAGCGACCGTGGCCTTTATCAAGGTACAGGCGTAGCATTTGTCTGGTGAACAAGATGACTAAGCGTTTACAAGTATATTTAGCGGTAAGCTAGTAGAACACGTTCGTGCGAGTAATACTAATACACAGCTCATAAATAGTACAACTTACGAGATATATGATTAGATATATGATATACTTCCTGCTTCTTAAATGGTTCCCTGTTATTCAGGAAACAAATGAATGATTCTGTGAATTTTTCATTTACTTTGCATGTCACCAGTTAATATTGCGTGGAATACTGGCTTCCATATCAGTTCGATAATAAAGCTATTAGTAGCTGTAGTGACAGTATTACATACAAAGCCAAGGTATTAAAATAAAAGTGGAAATCGTCGCGTTCTAGGGTTTGTATTCTAACTGCCTGGACAGTTGGCTTGCCTGCTGCCATTTCTTGATGGATACAGTACTTTTGTATCAATCTCTTAGCACAGGCCAGAGTAAAGTGTAGCTTCCACCGAAGTCCCAGTCTCATCCATGGCTGTGACAATATGGAAGCTGCTGGGGTATGGGTGGTGCTGAGTAATGACATTCAGAGCACGTCTAGTGCATCTGAGTGTTATGCAAGGTGTTGTTCATAGGGTCAGTCGTGCTGCAATAGCACTTTCTGACCCAGCGAGGAAAGCAATGGCAAACTACCTCACTCCTCGTCTTGCCTAGTACGCCTCATTTTGGTAATGCCATTGATTTTTGCGGTTTCCTTATAACCGCATAACTTTTGGTGGTGCTATTTGAGGATCCAACCAGCCTCTGGGCTGATGACCTAACAGACAGACAGGACAGTTGGCTTGACTTTGTAGGTGTAGGTAGGAGGGGTATTACATTGTCTTTCTGTCTCAATCCTCGCTCCAATTTGTGAACAAATTGACGAAACAATGCAAGACACTGTAGTTGAACAGATCATTTTAAGCACACGAGACTGTTGACCACGATAATTATCCTACACCTCTAACATGGAATAACAAGAAATACATTTCATAATAACAATTGATATTACATCCTAAGTTCTTTAATATATTATTATTATTATTATTATTATTATTATTATTATTATTATTATTATTATTATTATTATTATTATTATTATTATTATTATTATTATTATTATTATAGCTTAAAGAGTAGGTATTTCAAGGAATTCCTCGTTTCCTATTGACATTGGTTTACCCTTTCATCCTCTGTTCTATGGGCCGGTCTTGGCCCGTCTGTGTCTCAAAGACGTGAAACCTTAACTCTGACTCCTTCTTCATTTCACTCTACGCCATCCCAAAGGATCATATCAAGCGAAACATTTTCGTGGCTGTTGATATAGTGATCAAAGGTATCCGAAGGACAGGGCCGCGAGTCTTTTTAATTTATAAAAAGTTCCCTCATTCATTTGCTGAGATAACTGTGTTTGACTTGTCATTGGCGATGTCACACGTCTTGTGAGACGTGTGTGTTAACTAAGGGGATTAGCTGAGCCTGGTATTGTGCTAGCTTCCTTCGTCAACTGTTGTTCTCTTCTGAATCCAGTAGTGTTTGGGCACGTTTACGAGAAAAATATTTCAGTTCCCCTTCTCCCACGGGCTACGGCTTTCTTTAACCGATACCTTGATTCTTCGACGCGTCAAATCGCATCCTCATCCTCCAACAATTAACGTTGATATGGGTTTTCCCGTTAACAAAGTTGACCACTACCAGTCATTGGTCTAAGGAATTTCTTATCTAATGACTCTGTAGCAGTAGGTCCATAAACCAGATATCATCCGCTCCAACCGGGCACTGATGCTGCACAGAACTGCTGAGTTTGTTTTCAGCTCAGCCGCGACCTGCGTGGGCTCTCTCAGACGAAACAGTCTGATGTCGCGGGGAGGAAATATTACTGAAACGTAGGTCACAATAGTACAGTAATCGTTCCAGCCCATGGCCCGAGCTATGTATATTTATATATCTCGCAGAGCGGAGCCTTTCTGAAAATATTTTTCATATACGTGTTGATGCTCGTGTTTGCACTGGAATGACATTATGTAACAGAAAGTAAAAGTTTGCGCTAACGCATGGCTCTGTATGGTTCATATGTTCAACCGCGCAGTCGGTGATCCTTCTTGGCTAATGTAAAACTGCTTGTCGTAAAGTGTTACTTAGGAGGCCAGTAAACTTCCTAACACAATGGGTATTCGCTGCTTAAGCTGTTATTATTATTATTTTTTTTTTACCTTTTAACTGTGCGTTTTATCTACTGCCTAACCGAGGCGGTAAAGACGTGGGTTTGATTCCCCGTTAGGAAGTCGTAAAATTTAAGAAAACGAGATTTCCACTTCCGGAGGTGCATATGGCCCTGAGGTTCACTCAACCTACACCAAAAACGAGTACCAGGTTGATTCCTGGGGGTAAATGTTAAGGATAGTGGAAGCCTTTACCTTCCACCACTCCAACGGCTTTCATGGCCTGTACGGCGGTGACTTTGCTTTGCTTTTTATCTACTAGATATACGCTTTAAATGTTTAAAAGATAGTAATTTTGAGTAGATTTTTAAGTCAATGCTTTATTGAGTTTTAGCACATTTCATTCATATTTTAAAAATCTTAATCCCCTGATAATTTAAACTCGTGTAGGCTACATGTTCACACTAGCCTGTGAGTACATTTTATATTATCTTCTCATATCATGCCATCAGGGGCCGATGACCCCTTAAAACAATCATCATGATTGGCTGAAGGTTTAATTAATAAGTCCCCGAGTACAAGCACGACCAAAAGGCAGGAACACATCGTAGAGATTTCTTGATTTTTTTTCTTTTTTTTTTTTACAATTTGCTTTGCGTCGCACCAACACAGATAGGTCTTATGGCGACGATGGGATAGGAAAGGGCTAGGAGTGGGAAGAAAGCGTCCGTGACCTTTATTAAGGTACAGCCCCAGCATTTGCCTGGTGTGAAAATGGAAAACCACGGAAAACCTTCTTCAGGGCTGCTGACAGTGGGATTCGAACCCACTATCTCCTGGATGCAAGCTCACAGCCGCGTGCCCCTGACCGCACGGCCAACTCGCCCGGTTCCAAGTATTTCCTGGATTAACGAGGGTTTTCTCATGCCTGATTGTTATGAAATTTAGTAGTCTAATAATGCGTGCAAAAGTGACATCCTTGAACTAGTTTGTTTCGGAGCTCTTTAAACTCCTCCTGCAGGGCTGAGTGGCTCAGACGGTTGAGGCGCTGGCCTTCTGACAGCTTCGATCCTGGCTCAGTCCGGTGGTATTTGAAGGTGCTCAAATATGTTAGCCTCGTGTCGGGAGATTTACTGGCACGTAAAACAACTCCTACGGGACAAAATTTCTACACCTCGGTCTCTTCGAAAACCGAAAATGTAGTTAGTGGGACGTAAAGCTAATAACATTATTTATTAAACTCCTCCTAGTAGTGAGGCAACCTGAAATCGCGTGTTGGTCGAGATAGACAGAAATTATATATAGACGTCCGCTCAGCTCAGTTCCTGTCGTAACATGCTAATTATATGAACAAAATAATAATAATAATAATAATAATAATAATAATAATAATAATAATAATAGGTATGGTAAATTATCCATAAAATGAAAATTTGAGGTTTCTTTTCCATCTGTATCTGTTATTTTTCTTGTTTATTTTCAGTGCCACTTCCATATCTTCACTGCATAAAATGCATTGATTTTCCTTATTTTCTCGTCTTACGGCTGTATTCTTATATACTGGCACTCCCACCAACCGTCAAATCCCTCTTATTTCCCTTTTAATTAATATTTCTTTCCTTATTGTCATATTTTTACTTATTTTAAACCGTTCTACTAATGTTCGCTTGCTGTTGCATTCTGTCCTATTTGCTTGTCTTTCTACGTCTTTCACTCGTTGGACCTTCTCTTTCACAATCTGCTGTCAACCCTTGATGAATTTATTTTCTAACATTATCCTATTTTTGTGTCATGTAGTAATTTCCGTATCCCTCATGCAGAAATTATGTGACACAAAATAGACATATGTCCGTCTCAGTAGTGTAGTGGTTAGTGTGTTTAGCTGTCACCCCTGGAGGCCCGGGTTCGATTCCTAACTCTCTTCCCGGTGCTAGGACTGGAACAGGATCCATTCAGCCTCGGGAGTTTAACTGAGTAGAGTAGGCTCAATTCCCACCTCAGCCATCCCCGAAGTGTTTTCCGTTGTTTCCAAGTGCTCCTCCAGGCAAATGCCGGGATGGTACCTAACTGAAAGCCACGGCCTCATCCCTCTTCCTTGTCTATCCCTTCCAATCTTCGCATCCCCCACCCCCGCAGGCTCCTGTTCAGCATAACAGGTGAGGCCGCCTAGATGAGGAACTGATCCCGCTCCACAGTTGTATCCTCGACCCAAAGTCTCACGCTCCACCTCGCTTAATCCGAAGGAAAAAGCCAATACTGCACGCTAAACGAATTAAGAAACTACTACTACTAAAGTTTTCATTCCCCGCCCTGATGGGGTGGGGCGGGCCATCTAGAAGGGAGCGCCTTTTCTCTGGCCAGGAGATGAAGACGTTGAGTAGGAGTGAGGGATATGAAGGATGGATAAGGAGTGATTTGAAGAGTAGTGGGAGGTTGAATGGGCATTAACTTAACCGAGGGGATAGTTTTTATTATAAATATGGGGACAAAGAGGACGACGAACTTATTTGATATTGACATGGACAAGACACATACATTTTTGATTACATGGATTATTAGCACAATGCTATTTTGGTAGAAATATATGATATAGCACATTTGACATTGAATGTAGTAATGGACGGGAAAACTTGTGACATTAGCCTATTTTATCATAGTAGTTGGACTTGCACACAGTTCTTTTTCTTTTTCTTTTTTCCATTAAACATAAATTATAATGATTTGATGGAATGTTGCTATAATATTATTTATACAAAAGATGGACGATTGATGAGTTGAACGTGCATAAAAGCATTCACATTGTAAATGAAATGAGTATAAGAAGGGGGTGGGGACGCCGACGCGGCCACGAGCACAAGATGATAATAATTATGATGGTAGGTGAAATATATTGCTTATCTGTTGCTGTTGCAGTTATTGTTGCTGAGGGTGATAAGGGAACAGGGAGGAAATCCAGCGTGAGGATCCCGTCACCAGCCTCGTTTGGCCACCGCCCTAGGGTGGGGGAAGGGAACGATAGAGGTGAAGAGGTGACTGGATGAAGAGTGGGAAAGGAGGGGGTGGACCATTGAGGAGTTGGGTTAGGGGAGGATGGGCTCGGTTGAGAGCACGAAGATCGGCTCGTTGGAAGTGGATGTGGACGAAGAAACCCAGTTTGGGAAAGGGAAGATGCCATAGAGGTCGGATGTGTGGAAGAGGAAGGGGAGACCTAGGGCATGACGGATAAGGCGACGTTCTATGTAAAGGGTGGGCTGTAGAAGGTAGGATTCGAGTGGACGACATCTGCCCAGGCAGTGAGGCCGTAGGCAATGTGTGGACGGACAAAGGACTTGTAAGTTAAGAGGAGTAGAGAGGAGTTAAGACCCCACCGAGCGCCGGCTAACCGGCGGACCAGCTGGGCACGGACGGCGGTCTTGGCTTTCAGGTGGAGGAAGTGGGGACGAAAGGTTAGGTATTCATCGAAATGGATACCTAGGTATTTGATGGTGGATTTGGTGCGGATGGGAGTATCTCGGATTCGGAGGTGGAGATTGTGGGGATCACGGATGATGCTGAATCTCCGGCGTTTGCGGCGAAATAGGAGGGACTGGGTTTGGAGGTGATGGTTGACGGTGTAGATGATCCTGATGTTGCGGCGGCTTCTGGGCGGTGTCGTCATCTGTTGGATTTGAGATGGAGCGTCTCACGGCGATCCTGGTAGTTCTTTGTGGGGCTGGTTCTGCTAAGATATGGCGTGATGGCAGTGGCGGAGCGATGAATTGTGTGCTGGGGCATGCTACCCCACGACTGTGTGCTGGAGTGGTGATCGTCGAAGC
This sequence comes from Anabrus simplex, assembly GCF_040414725.1. Taxonomy (NCBI): domain Eukaryota; kingdom Metazoa; phylum Arthropoda; class Insecta; order Orthoptera; family Tettigoniidae; genus Anabrus; species Anabrus simplex. Next base: position 264,667,334 of record NC_090265.1, on the reverse strand, counting down.
GCTGGATGATAGCGAAACTTTGGTAGTGGTGGTGGTTGTGGTGGTGGAAGTGGTAGTGGCAGTACTGAACATGGTGCTGCGATGAGTCTCTATCTCACAAGATAAGAAGAGGGAGACCCCCGGTTGACCTTTGAGCAAGCCCAGGATCCCTGCGGTTTGCTGAACCTGGCCGAATGAAGATAGGACAGTCTCTCAAAGTCCTGAGGTGACAGCTCTCGTTGATCACTTAGTCCACTTGGGGGTCCACCTTTTCAAACAACAATAAACTGTCGTGCTGTCGTACAGTGTAGGAATTGACGCTGAAGACAGAGCAGAAATAGAAGATATTCATCCCACTGCTTGCATTGTGGACGGCGAAGATGGATTCAGAAAAAAAGGAAAAGAAAGAATAGACATATTGTTTACTGATCTCCTTAATATCATTTTAGAATATCAATGCAGAATGCCGATATCTTTAACGGATTTGAGGTCGACGTTCTTAGTGATAAATTTTCTATACTGGGTGTTTCAGTAAAAGAGTTTACAAATTAAACCAAGTTCCGCATTATCACGCGAAAATCATTATTTTGCTTAATGTTCGCCTCCCCCAATGCACATAGACCTAATCAGCTATCATCAGTGGTCAGTGACTATGTACAGAGTTTGGCCCTTGGAATAACTATAATCATAATGTAAACGGAAGACCAAATATAATTGTGTCACTGTTGTTTAGTAATGAGCACAATGAAATCTGATATATAACTCACCCCGGGACTGTTAGAGGTGGCGAGGTGACAGCGAGACGCTACTGGGAGGACAGCCAGACACTGACCTTGGCCCAAGCACCGGCCACCTTCAGGATTCCTGCCTGACGTGTAACGTACTAATACAGCTCATGCTCACCTCGGCTCGACATTCCTGGGAGGGCTCAAAGGGACCGCTGGAGCGGCGCCACACCGCATTCTGATTAACTCCTACTGCCTTCTCCCTCACCAACTATTGAATTAATACACTTCTCAGCTCTGCTTTCGTAGCTTAGCGCGTTTCCTTTCACTCTTTTCACTCGCTCAAAGTCAATGACTAGGGTTCACATGCTACGGCATTTTTCCTGACTTCATTTTAACCATTAACTAAAAGGAAGCTGGAATGAACTTTTTAAACTATATTATTTGCACAGATTATATTCAGCATACATTTTTAGCCGAGCTGATTGGTCCAGCGCTCTCGTACTCCCTTCAACTAAAGGTGGCGGGTTTTAATCCCGACTCAGTTCGCTGATATTTGAAGGTACTCAATTGCGACAGCGTTTTGTCGGTAGATTTACCCGCACCGTAAAAGAACTCCTGAGGGACGTTATTCCGGCACCCCGACTATTTATGTTTGCGAATTTTATAATGTTACATCTGTGATATGCTACAGATGAAAGGGGGGAACATATTAGATGTATACAGAGTTTGTGGGAGTAGTATTTTGTTTCTTTGGATGCCTATTTCGTTTTAGTACCTAATTTGTAATTATATGCACCATTTTGACTATTATTGTATTAGGCCTAATACCCCCTTGGCGGAACATAAAATAATATATTCAGTAATATTTTGACTGTTCTTGTAATATATACCTATTTTATTGTCATATTTGCATGCATAGTTACAAATATATTGACGTCTAAAATGTCTCGAGCTCCTAATACGTTCGAACAGTTGTTGCAATCAAATGTATCCTAAAGTTCTCTCATCACCAGAACGTAATAATAAAAATAAAATTAAAAACCGCATACGCATTGAATAACTAGCCTTGCCTTGTCGTTAAGGTTGCTAATGACGAGTTTATGGCTCTCGAATGTGACTGAGGATTCACTCGCTGCGCGTCGACCAGTCTTGACCTAATGTAGGTGGTTCGCGTAGGACATTCTAAGATAAAACTTAAAGATACGGATATACTGTGCACATGTTAGTCCTTGAAATGTATAACAGCTCAACATTCGACGTCAAGGTCAGCCCCGTGGTGTACGGGTAACGTACCCATCTGAAGGGCTTGGCTTCGATTCCAGGGCATTCTAAGGATTTTAATTCTGGGCTGAGGGCTCGAATGGGGTTCACTGGGCCTCGTGAGACCAGCTGAGGAACTGTCTGATTCAAGAAAGCAGCGCGAGTAACTCGGAGCCCAAATTGGTGGGTTCAGTCACAGCTCAGTCCAATGGTAAGTTATGTACGTGCTCAAATATGACAGATACCGGCACGTAAAATAACTCTTTCGGGACAAAATTTCGACACTCCGACGTCACCGATTTCGGCCAGAAGCATTATAATTATTATAAGATCTATGAGGAGGGCCGGCCCCGTGGTGTAGGGGTAGCGTGCTTGCCCCTTACCCGGACGCCCCGGGTTCGATTCCCGACCAGGTCAGGGATTTTTTACCTCAGGTCCACTTAGCCTACGTGATTAGAATCGAGGAGCTATCTGACGGTGAGATAGCGGCCCCGGTCCAGAAAACCAAGAATAACGGCCGATAGGATTCGTCGTGCTGACCACACGACACCTTGTAATCTGCAGGCCGTCGGGCTGAGTAGCGGTCGCTTGGTAGGCCAAGGCTTTCAAGGGCTGCAGTGCCATGGGGTTTGGTTTGGTTTGGTTTATATGAGGAGGGGGCCCTACATATTATGAATTCTAATGATGACGACGGCACAGGCATCGGAATTAACCAGTTAAGGTTAAAATCATCGACTCAGCCAGGAATAGAACCTGTGATTCCCTGCACCAAAGGCCAGCACGCTAACCATTTAGCCTTGAAGCCAGACTGCTGAGGGATGTAGGCCTATTCACTGTTGCGAATTTCAGTGGTAGTCGGTGGTGTTTTGTGTTGTATATAAATGAAGATGTGTAGCGGCCGTGGCCTTAATTAAGGTACAGACCCAGCATTTGCCTGGTGTGAAAATGGGAAACAACGGAAAATCATCTTCAAGACTGCCAATAGTGTGGTTCGAACCCATTATCTCCCGAATGCAAGCTCACAGCTGCGCGCTTCTAACCGCATGGCCAACTTGCTCCGTAAGATGTGTATTAAGAAGAGCACAATCATCCAGCCCCAGGCGCGGCCAGGAATCGAACCTAAGACAGTCCGAACTGAAGGACGTTAAACTGACCATTCAGCTTATGAGTCGGAAAATTTTCATTTTAATCAAGGACTGTATTATGAGCCACATTTTGTTGGACAGGTCACTGGCAATTTCATTGTGTTTCGTACACAGAGGAGTAACAAAAAAGGAAACAAATGTTATCGGTCAATACATTAGCGTTAATGAAGAAACTCGTATTCAAGCAGGACGTCACCCCCACTATACATTTTATCTTTTCCTAGAAGGTAGAGGAGTTAACTCTCATTGATTAAATGCTGAGCTCACTGGGTAGGGGATGGATTTCTGGAGTGCTGGTGGGAATGTCCCTTCCATCCCTCGGCTTACTCTGTGGACGAAAATGATTGGTAGTGCAATAATAAATGGCAGGGGAATAGGGAAAGAGCTTCAAAACTTTTTATTTCCCTGTAGATATCAGTGAACCCTCCCTAATCTACAGTTTAATGCATGCTACATTCATTACTTATAAACTGGATTGTAGACAGAACTGTGGCCATCAGATCCAACTCTTCTGTCTTCTACGCTCACCTCGGATAGTAAGTAGTCCGACTCGTTGGCTGAACGGTCAGCGTACTGGCCTTCGGTTCAGAGGGTTCCGGGTTCGATTCCTGGCCGGGTTGGGGATTTTAACCTTAATTGGTTAATTCCAATGGCACGGGGGCTGGGCGTATGTGTTGTCTTCATCATCATTTCATCCTCATCACGACGCGCGGGCGTCAAATAGAAATACCTGCACCTGGCGAGCCGAACCCGTCCTGGGATATCCCGGCACTAAAAGCCATACGACATTTCATTTCACCTCGGATAGTATTCTCAGTCCTACTCTCCGGCACGGTGTTGTATATACATATACAGGATGTAGATTACGCATATCTCCCCAAACTCACAGTATTAGAGGATGTTAGACAAACATCCGTAAACAGGGGATGAGTGAAGATGTTCCGATCTTCTGATACGAAACAGTGTCATAAATCGAACAGAGGACTGTGGGATCTACCCAAACAGGTACTTTTCTAAAAGGCTACCTTTTCTTTTCTTTTCTTCTGCTATTTTGCTTTACGTCGCACTGACACAGATAGGTCTTATGGCGACGATGGGATAGGAAAGGTCTAGGAGTTGGAAGGAAGCGGCCGTGGCCTTAATTATGGTACAGCCCCGGCATTTGCCTGGTGTGAAAATGGGAAACCACGGAAAACCATCTTCAAGGCTGCCGACAGTGGGACTCGAACCCACTATCTCCCGATTACTGGATACTGGCCGCACTTAAGCGACTGCAGCTATCGAGCTCGGTTGGCTACCTATTAATACGGACATTATTTGAAAACCGATAGTATTTTAAGGCAGAAACATTTAACAGGTCCGAATCAATCAATCAATCAATCAATCAATGACCTTAAATCATTATAAGCCTCTACCATCTGCTTTATACATGTTGTTTTAACACTCAAGTAAAAATAAAAATATTAGGATGTAGAACGTGGCAGTTCATAGGTTCAGTTCGTAAATACAATGGCGTATGGCCTCCGGAGAGGTCTGGTGCAGGTCTTCTTCTAGTAAACGGCCTATTAGGCGACCTGCATGTCTGTGAAGATGGGGGCCCTACCTGGGATGATTTCTAATGTTGAATACGCCACACAAACCCAGCCCCCGAGCCATTGAAATTAACCAATTAAGGTTAAAATCCCCGACCCGACCGGGAATCGAACCCGGGACCCTCTGAACCGAAGGCCAGTACGCTGACCATTCAGCCAACGAATCGGACAGGTTCAGTTCGTGGGAAGCTGTGTAGAAAACGTAAAGTTCTGTCGCTATAGTTATGTTCCCATAGGATTATTCTACAATATGGAAAAATTCAGCACTCTAACAACTTACCGTGGATACTCATGCATTTCTTATGCATCGCTTGCCGCAACTTATCTCCATCCCAGTGACTTTCCAACTCTCATTATTCCTGTCTCTTTCCAAGTTCTGATACAAGGTTTAAGCCATCGTTAAGTTAGGATCAATGTTAAAGTTTTCAGTAACTGAACAATCTTTCCTTAAAGTGCATATCTTTTATAACGGTAATTTTCTACAGAACCATTAATATATTTTTAAAGCAGGTTCCTATGGATAAGTCAGTAATGAGTAGAGGTTCTTAACCTAGGGTCACAACCATGTGGTCCCTAGCTGAACCTCGCATTGCTTCCGCTTGGACTATGTTTTTAAGGTAGACATCTTCCAAAACAGACATTCTTCTACAGAACCATTGATATCGTTTTGAAGTAGGACCCTCTTGAAAACTAAGTAATGTAGCCTGTAGGCAAAATTTACACTGCAGAGGCTCGTATCTTACAATGGTTACCACGTGGTCTCTACCTGAGCATGGCATTCCTTACACTTCCTGTGCTAGTCTCCTCACTTGTATATTTCCTGCGAAATCTCCCTTAGCCAATTCTTGTTCTTTTCTGATCCCGACAAGGTTCACTCTTTTCATGGGACTTCCGATCCTCCTCCGCTTTCGCCCGTGATAGAGTTAAAAGGGATGATGATCTCATTGTGTTTTTCCTTTAATACTGTGTATTAAATTAACTGTCACCACCAAGTAAAAACTAAAGGAAATTGGTTGTGTGTTGTTGGATCTGGGAAAGCACAGCCTAGTCAAGTCTAGCGTGCGAAGTGTGGTGGTCTCTCAGGCGCCGTGTTGTCCAGGTCCCGAGCACGTTACCGAAGCAATAAATTACGGTATTTGGCTTCCTGTTGTAAGCAACGGGGATGGGAAATGTTTTGTCTTTCTGTGCTCAGCCTGGGCCTCACTATCGGTTGTGACTGGAGCGACCAGACCCCAGAAATGCGATGCCTTCGAAACGTGTTAACTTCCTCTTACACCGAAAAAAAAAAAAAAAAAAAAAAAAAAAACACCTTTTGGATGTTGAAAGATTAAGCAAATCTCTTTCCTTTTCCTCGAGACCGTAGTGCACTACAGTTATTCCTTTGCATACATTAATCTACATTTTTTACAATCAATCAGGCGTGTAAAATAGCTGCCAGAGGTCAATTCAAACTTTTCATAAGGTGGGAATCAATGTTAACTAAACGTACACCGAGCTCGATAACTGCAGTCGCTTAAGTGCGGCCAGTATCCAGTAATCGGGAGATAGTGGGTTCGAGCCCCACTGTCGGCAGCCCTGAAAATGTTCCGTGGTTCTCCAGTTTCACACAGGCAAATGTACCTTAATTAAGACCACGGCCGCTTTCTTCCCACTCCTAGTCCTTTCCTGTGATGGCTAGTTTAAAATAAAACCCAAGAGGCAAGTCTGTGCTCCTTAAAGGGGCTCTCTAGCCCAGGCAAAAAATGCGTAGCCTAGTTGGTTAAGGGGGATTCAATTCTCCGTCAGGAAATCGAGATACTTGGAAATATATATTTATTACATAGGAACACTTCCACAACTGCACGGCTCCATGGATAAATGGTTAACATTTTGGCTTTTGGTCACAAGGGTTCCGAGTTCGATTCTCGGCAGGGTCGGGAATTTTAACAATCATTAATTAATTTCGCTGGCACGGGGACAGGGTGTATGTGTCTTCTTCACCATCATTTCATCCTCATCACGATGCGCAGGTCGCCTACGGGAGTCATATCAAATGACCTGCACCTGGCGAGCCGAACATGTCCTTGGACACTTCCGGCACTAAAATCCGTACGCCGTTTCATTTCCACAATTTATAGACTGTATGAAAGACAAAAGCAAAAAACAAAAACAAAAACTTTGTACCAACTAAAAATGCATAATAGGAAAATAAAGAAAATTAATCTTTTGGATTTAGCAGAAAATCGCCGAAGAGGGTTTATTGAAATACGTAATAGATAGGTCTTATGGCGACGATGGGATAGGAAAGGCCTAGGAGTTGGAAGGAAGCGGCCGTGGCCTTAATTAATTAATTAATTAATTAATTAATTTAATGCTGTGAAAATGGGAAACCACGGAAAACCATCTTCAGGACTGCCGACAATGGGATTCGAACCCACTATTTCCCAGAAGCAAGCTCACAGCCGCGCGCCCCTAACCGCAAGGCCAACTCGCCCGGGCATCCCTAATGCAACCAGTCCCTGTTTCGAACGCTAGTCTATGAAAGTATCACTTTTAGGATCGGTTAGTGCGCACATTGCAGTGGACTTGGTAGACTGATCTGTAATAGCACCTTCTGCTCAGTGAGGGGAGCAACGGGAAAGTACCTTAATCCTCATTTTACCTCGTACGCCTCTGTAGTAACGCCTAGGCTATGTTTGGCTGTTGAGGGTGCAGCTATTAGGGATCCAACGACCCTTCTCGTTGAGGACCCAACAGCAATACAACACATATAAGACGTCAGGTAAAACTGGATTAAAATGTGTAATGATGATGAAAAGGAGCAACCCTGTTTTCTTCTTCACTGTAAGAATATTAAAATAGTGTTTATTTCGACTCGCTGAATTAAGCAGGCAAGTGCCCTGGTTCTTCTAACACAGGCCTGGTCGAGAGATGTACCAAACAGCAGTAGTTACAGTGTGTACAAGCAATGTGCCTGCAGTGTTTAAAGACCACTCGTCTCTGTGCTGCTGCGTATCCCTCGACTCTCCAAGCAATTCACCGTCTAATGTTGGGCAGAACTTGTCATACGTCAGCACGGCGGTACGACCAGTCCTTACGGCGGCATATCCCGTGTCAGAGCCGCCAGTAAGATGGACTGCCTAGTGTTTTTAGAAAGCTGAGCTGCTAGAACTTGCCGCCTTGCACTTTACATAACACTAGCCAGAGTTGCCATGTGGAATGAGTAACCTTCACCTAGCTTCGCCTTTTAACCATATTGCTTTTTCACTTCAGGGTATTTGAAGTCCTTGTCTTGGTGTACACATGTCTAGAGCGGAAGATGTTTGTCATCCAAGGGAATCGAACACTAATATTAGTGCATGGGAACACTTGCTGGATGGGCCAAGTTGTTACAGTATCAATCAATCAATCAATCAATCAATCAATCAATCAATCAATACTGATCTGCATTTGGGGCAGTCGCCCAGGTGGCAGATTCCCTATCTGTTGTTTTCCTAGCCTTTTCCTAAATGATTTCAAAGAAATTGGAAATTTATTGAACATCTCCCTTGGTAAGTTATTCCAATCCCTAACTCCCCTTCCTATAAATGAATGTTTGCCCCCGTTTGTCCCCTTGAATTCCAACTTTATCTTCATCTTTCCTACTTTTATAAACGCCACTCAAACGTATTCGTCTACTAATGTCATTCCACGCCATCTCTCCGCTGACAGCTCGGAACATACCACTTAGTCGAGCAGCTCTTCTTCTTTCTCTCACTTCTTTCCAGCCAAAACTTTGCAACATTATTGTAACGCTACTCTTTTGTCGGAAATCACTCAGAACAAATCGAGCTGCTTTTCTTTGGATTTTTTCCAGTTCTTGAATCAGGTAATCCTGGTGAGGGTCCCATACACTGGAACCATACTCCAGTTTGGGTCTTACCAGAGACTTATATGCCCTCTTGTTTACATCCTTACTACAACCCCTAAACACCCTCATAACCATGTGCAGAGATCTGTACCCTTTATTTACAATCCCATTTATGTGATCACCCCCAATGAAGATCTTTCCTTATATTAACGCCTAGATACTTACAATGATCCCCAAAAGGAACTTTCACCCCAGCAACGCAGTAATTAAAACTGAGAGGACTTTTCCTATTTGTGAAACTCACAACCTGACTTTTAACCCCGTTACCAATATACCATTGCCTACTGTCCCTCTCACAACATTATCGAGGTCATTTTGCAGTTGCTCACAATCTTGTAACTTATTTATTACTCTATGGAGAATAACATCATCCGCAAAAAGCCTTACCTCTGATTCCACTCCTTTACTCATATCATTTATATATATATAAGAAAACATAAAGGTCCGGTAATACTGCCTTGAAGAATTCCCCTCTTAATTATTACAGGGTCAGATAAAGCTTCACCGACTCTAATTCTCTGAGATCTATTTTCAAGACATATAGCAACCCATTCAGTCACTCCTTTGTCTAGTCCAATTGCACTCATTTTTGCCAGTAGTCTCCCATGATCCACCCTATCAAATGCTTTAGACAGGTTACCTTGAGACTGGGGGTAGAAATAGCCAGGGCAGAGTTAGACATGCCTGATGTTAACATGGTCCATAAAGGGGTTTCTGAAGATGGGGAAATCGTAACATTCATGACTGTAATATCTTACAAGTCGGGAACGAGGTCTGGACACCAAAATATTGCCTAGAGGATGGCAGAGGTTTAATTACGATGTCAGTTGTTACGGATGTACACTCAACCGCACGAAAATATGCCGGCAAAGAAATATACAGCCTCGAAACGCGAATATATTCGTAAACTGTGGACCAGCGATGGCCGAAGAGATGATACCTGGAATCCTACCATTTGCACAATATGTCCGCCCTATTTCAAACGACAGGATTTTGAAAGAAATTCATCTGTTGCGACGGCCAATTTTAGTGCGGTTGAATGTACCTTCAGGTTCGTACAACAAAATAAAAACGTCGTGTGAAGTTTATATCTGGTTTCGGCATTTATACTGGCATTGGTTCAGTATTTTTGGCCGTGTTGAGAACTTTAATATTAAATGGTTAATTTCGGTTACTGGGTATTTCAGCTGTCTCCAACCTCCCTGCAACTCACACACAACACTAATTTCCACCCTAATAACGCGGTTTCCCATATACAACAGATGCCGCCCACGCATGTCGGAAGGTTTGCATTACAAGGGTAGCAATAGTCACACGAAGTTATTATTACCTTGTCACTTTTTGGGCCTAGAATTTTCTTTATTATTTGCAGTTCATTTTTCTCCTTTTCGGTGTTTGCTTTCCTCTTCAAATTCGTCCATCTGATCTATAGAAACAACATTCTGCTTTTCGTCGCATAGACACAGATAGGTTTTATGGCGACGATGGGATATGAGAGGGCTAGGAGAGGAAAAGAAGCGACCGTGTCCTTAAGGTACAGCCCTAGCATTTTCCTGGTGTGAATATGGGAAACCACGGAAAACCATCTTCAAGGCTGCCGACAGTGGGGTTCGAACTCGCTGTCTCCCGAATGCAAGTTGATAGATACGTATGCCAAACCACACAACCACTTGCTCGGTTCCATACAGACGTTCTGGTTTAATGACAAAAGATTAGAACCCCAGTTATCCGAGGTAATATGGACCGATCCCACGTCGGATAAATGAAACCTTGGATAATACGGAAGGTTACACGGTTACCATAATTTCGTCTTTAAATAGCATATAGTGTCACTTCATCTTTGTGGATTATGTATAATTTAAAAATAAAAAATCACATTCACGTTTCTGTTGTCGATATTTTGTGTGAGATATGCTGTTTCCAGTTTTTGCATCGAAATTCTTTGGCTCTTATTAATATTATTATTATTATTATTATTATTATTATTATTATTATTATTATTATTATCCGCCTCTGTGGTGCAGTGGTTAGCGTGATTAGCTGCCACCCCCGGAGGTCCGGGTTCGATTCCCGGCTCTGCCACGAAATTTGAAAAGTGGTACGAGGGCTGGAACGGGGTCCACTCAGCCTCGGGAGGTCAACTGAGTAGAGGTGGGTTCGATTCCCACCTCAGCTATCCTGGAAGTGGTTTTCCGTGGTTTCCCACTTCTCCTCCAGGCAAATGCCGGGATGGTACCTAACTTAAGGCCACGGCCACTTCCTTCCCTCTTCGTTGTCTATCCCTTCCAATCTTCCCATCCCCCACAAGGCTCCTGTTCAGCATAGCAGGTGAGGCCGCCTGGGCTAGGTACTGGTCATTCTCCCCAGTTGTATCCCCCGACCAAGAGTCTGAAGCTCCAGTACACTGCCCTTGACGCGGTAGAGGTGGGATCCCTCGCTGAGTCCGAGGGAAAAACCGAACCTGGAGGGTAAACAGATGATGATGATGATTATTATTATTATTATTATTATTATTATTATTATTATTATTATTATTATTATTATTATTATTAAAGTGTGTTGTAAATGTGTGAGTAATGCAGACTGGTGCTGTGAGTGAGAAAGGTGACGTAGCTGTTCCTCGGAGAATGCGCCGTGTCATTCTCGCGGCAACAGAGTTGAAGGCTAAAACAATGAAGGTGAGAACAGCCGCACTACATTCCTGTATTTAGCCGACACGTTGGTTCGCACCAGTCGGGCCGGCACATCTATCGAGCCAAGTCAACATGTCTCTTCGGTATGCCAGAGGTCACGTCTCAACATGTGACGAAGCAGCCTGACCCCAGATGAACCGGCCTATTCGATTTTGCTCATAATGCGAGACTGCGTGGGGATCAGATGGAAAGTTTAAGAGTCATTCTACCGAGCTCGATAGCTGCAGTCGCTTAAGTGCGGCCAGTATCCAGTATTCGGAAGATCAGGGTTCGAACCCCACTGTTGGCAGCCCTGAAAATGGTTTTCCGTGGTTTCCCATTTTCACACCAGGCCAATGCTGGGGCTGTACCTTAATTAAGGCCACGGCCGCTTCCTTCCCACTCCTAGTCCATTCCTCTCCCATCGTTGCCGTAAGACCTGTCTGTGTCGGTGCGACGTAAAACAACTAGCAAAAAGCCATTCTTCTTTTCTTTCTGGCATTTCTCCAATTTACTGCGCTCGGCACTTGATATGGAATTGGCTCAACTTTACGGCCGGATGCTCTTCCTGACTCCAGCTCTGTGCGGAGGGTTGTAGGTATTCATTGGGGTGGTGTGTTATGTATGTGTAGATGAAGAGGAGTGTATTAAGACGAATACAAACACCCAGTCCCCGAACCAGAGGAATTAACCACACGCAAATAAATCATTCACCTCTAATCTGCATTTAGGGCTGGCGCCCAAGTGACAGATTCCCTTAAAAAAAAGCAATAGCTAATCCACGTGGTAGCATCCCCTAATAGGGAAACGAAATAATCAGCCTCCTAATCAATTCATATGAATAATATTTAATTACTTTATCTGTCGTTTAGATGCAAGCGAGGTTTGATTTTTTTTACGTCCGGCTCTGCCACGAAATTTGAAAAGTAGTACGAGGGCTGGAACGGGGTCCACCTCAGCCTCGGGAGGTCAACTGTGTAGAGGTGGGTTCCACTCCCACCTGGAAGTGGTTTTCCGTGGTTTCCCACTTCTCCTCCAGTCAAATGCCGGGATGGTCCCTAACTTAAGGCCACGGCCGCTTCCTTCCCTCTCCCTTGTCTATTCTTTCTAATCTTCCCAACCCCCGCAAGGCTCCTGTTCAGCATAGCAGGTGAGGCCGCCTGGGCGAGGTACTGTTCATCCTCCCCAGTTGTATCCCCGACCCAGAGCCTGAAGCTCCAGGGCACTGCAATTGAGGCGGTAGAGTGGGATCCCTCGCTGAGTCCGAGTGAAAAACCGACCCTGGAGGGTAAACAGATAAAGAAGAAGATTGTTTTACAATTTTCTTTACGAAGCACCGACACAGATAGTTTTAGTGACGACGATGTGATAGGAAAGGACTACGAGTGGGAGGGAAGCGGCCGTGGCCTTAATTATGGTACAGCCCCAGCATTTGCCTGGTGTGAAAATCGGAAACCACGGAAGGCCATCTTCAGGGCTGCTGATAGTGGGGTTCGACTCCCACCTCAGCCATCCTGGAAGCGGTTTTCCGTGGTTTCCCACTTCTCCCTCCAGGCAAAATTCCGGGATGGTACCTGGCTTAAGGTCACGGCCGCTTATTTTCCCTCTTCCTTGCCTGTCCCTTCCAATCTTCCCATCCCTCCACAAGGCCCCTGTTCAGCATAGGCTACTTGGGTGAGGTACTGGTCCTCCTCTCTTGTTGTATCCCCCGACCCAAAGTCTCACGCTCCAGGACACTGCCCTTGAGGTGGTTGAGGTGGGATCCCTCGCTGAGTCCAAGCGAAAAACCGACCCTGCATGGTAAACAGATTAAGAAAAAAGATTATTATTATTATTATTATTATTATTATTATTATTATTATTATTATTATTATTATTATTATTATTATTATTATTATTATTATTATTATTATTATTATTCGTATTGATTTTCGGAAAAGTTGGTCAGCCTAATGTTAAATGACCAGTATTTACGAGTATACTTGTCCGCAATGGTAGGCCTTACATGAGTAGTATTCATATTTAGATATTTAGGTTAGAACACGGAGGTGTCTCTGATACTAGAAGGTCAGTCAACATGACAAGTTAACATACAGGAACCTAGAAATCCCCTTGGCTTTTGCGGAAGTTTATCATTATTGTCACCGGTTCTGTGACAAATTGTCTCTAATGGCAGTTATCGTGTAAGACAATGCTGTATGTTGTGTAATGCCACAGTTTGTAATTGTGCCCGCGTTTCGTAGGCTATTTGTCGCTATGCATTTCATAATCAGTCCTAATAAGCATGTCGCTGTTCATACAATAGTTCTGATACATTATTCTTAGTAAAAAAACTGAACTCGACCTCTGCTTAAGCTGAGAACACATTTAGAATAGAATATAATAGAATAGAATGTATTTATTTATCACCTACAGTATATTTCAATTACAGATAATGTGATAGAAAATTAAATTAAAAAATTAAATAATATATACACATATAGACAAACAAATATACACCTTCACACCTATTTTCTACAGACTACTCACATAATAATTCACATAATTAAAAAATTATCATGCTCCACCCTTGAGAAGAGCTTTCCGAATTGCAGTGTAAGAGTGGTGAAAACTGTCGAGTGACCCTTCCAGCTGATGTTTGGTCCTAAGGTCTTGCATGAACCAAGAATTTTCACGTGGAACCGTCCTACATTTGGGCAAGTGGAGGTCTCAGTGTCTTCAAAATCATTCCTCTATTCCTTTCTTATCCAGAAGTGTTCTCCGAAGTATGAATCCCGGCACTAGATCTGCAATGACCGTTCTGAATGCGCTATGGTAATTCTGATGGCAGTTTGCAGAAAAGTCGAGTGGCGCCCTTGTCAAAACTACAGTTCAAAAGTGATTACTAGGGTTCGAAAGTTTATGAACTAAAGAAGTACAAAATATGCAAAATGTACTCTAAAACTGACTAAATATAACCTAAAAATAGTAAAATATGACATAATCCAGCGTTCAGCCTAGCACCTTTTTACACACCGCTCGGCTAACATAACCCAGATATGTGCTAGTTACATAATATTCCTATATACTGTACTTGAGTTATTGGATATTCCAAATTAAAATTTAAAAACTGTAAAACTATGTATTTAAATGATAAACATTATTGTCCGCATAATTGCATCAATTAGATCAGAGTTTTAATGTGTACCTTAATTATCACGTAGTGTCGTGCACGAGCGGTGTCTGGATTAGCGTGGAATCGCATGCGAGCACTCGATTCAGATTGACGTCACAAACCCACATGGCACTCCATAGCAGCCGAGTAATAAGCCCCGGTGTTACATGATTAGAACGAGCAGTAGAACACTATAGAGCCTCCGTGGCTCCGACAGCAGCGCGTCGGCCTCTCACCGCTGGATACTGTGGTTTAAATTCCAGTCACTCCATGTGAGATTTGTGCTGGACAAAGCGGAGGCGGGACAGGTTTTTCTCCGGGTACTCCGGTTTTCCCTGTCATCTTTAATTCCAGCAACACTCTCCATTCTCATTTCATAGCATCTATCAGTCATCAATAAATCACTTTGGGAGTGAAGACCCCGTCGTACTAAGAGCCTATATCTGCTTCATTCATTACATCCCTGACCCGGTCAATGACTGGAAAACAGGTTGTAGGTTTTCATTTACAGTAGAACACTATAAGTTCAAAATATTCAAAATAACACTAAAACAGTTCAACTTTGCAATTAATGTTTATCTGTCTGATATTATTAGTAATGCCCTGAGAGGAATAAATTGGAAAGATTATCATATTCATCTTTTACGTAGTATTCCCCACCCGGCTACTCATTCTTGCCACCGGCTGACGAAACTTTCTGGGGAGAACACTGCATAACCATTTTAGGGATGGATAGCAAGTATTAGATTATTGCTAACATTAGACGCACCAAAAAGTGATAAGAGATAATACATCAGATACATTTAATTATGCGAACTGGCAGAGCTAGAGTAGATAACGTTAAAACTTTTATAGCCCTGCGGCGCAGTTCTCACTCTTTTTCACTAAAAAATAACCCAAAAATGCTTTTTGGTATTTGTCCGTGTAATTTCGTACATCATCTCTTTCTTGGTATCATGTCCTGTAAACCATCGCGTTTCTGGTAAAGAAAGGATACATCTACTAGCAAATCCCGTATTTGAAACTGGACACGGACAACATGTACCTTGTTAAAAACGTCGCCTCAGTTTAAACCAAAATGTTCATAATGTAACCAAATATGACCTTATATCACTAAAATGGCCATATATGACCAAACCAATAAAATGGCGGAAATATGTATTTATATGCAACATAAAATTGCTTTAAACGGGGTCAGGGACCCATCATTCACAGTTATTTATCAGATTTCTCGTAAAATGAGCTCAGGATATGATTTTTCCTCAACCTTAGTGGTTACCTTAAAACTCTTTCTTTCTTTCTTTCTTTCTTTCTTTCTTTCTTTCTTTCTTTCTTTCTTTCTTTCTTTTTCTTTCTTTCTCCCTTCCCCACCCCTTGCAGGTGGGGGACGCTCATGCAGAATACACCCGCGGTATCCCCTGCCTGTTGTAAGAAGCGACTAACAGGGGCCCAAGGAGCTCTCAACTTGCGAGTATGGATTGGCGACCACGGAGTCCTTAGCTGAGTCCTGGTATTGCTTCCACTTACCCTGTCCGACCTCCCTTGGTTAACTCTTGTTCTTTTCCGACCCCGACGGTACTAGAGCATTCGAGGCCTAGGTAGTCTTTCATTTTCGCCCTCTTCGTGGTCCTTGCCTTTCTTTGTCCGTTACTTTATTTTTCGAAGTGACGGATCCCTTCTTTCTTCTTTTTTCTTTTCTCTCTCCTTACCCCCTGTGGGTGGGGGACGCAGACGAATAATACACCCACGGTATCCCCTGCCTGTCGTGAGAGGCGACTAAAAGGGGCGACCAAGGGATGATTGAATTAGAACCATGAAACTACTTTTGATTCGTACCATCACGCGGGGAACACCATGGGTTGCCTGTACTTGCGAGTAGTACCACTAAATTAGGTACGAAATAGGTTTGTGATTAGTAGCAGTAAAGAGGCTGGCCTGGGGGTTTCCAGTACCCGTGCGTCGTACCCATGTGAGCAACACCGCGGGTCTGGGCGTAGCCTGTGAGTTGTACCACTATATGAGCGACACCGTCGGTCTGCGTTGCCTGTGATTGGTGCCCACTATGTGAGGAACACCACGGGAATACCGGCGCCCGTGATTAGTACACCTAGGTGAGGAGCCTCATCGGTTTGCGTTGGCTATGAGTGGCGCCATTGTGTGAGAAACATCATAGGTCTGCGTTACCTGTACGACGTACAATACTTGTGAGTAGTACCATCTTGTGTGGAACACCGTGAGTCTTCGCTACTTTTGATTAGTACCCCAACATGACAAGTGCCATGGTTCTACTTTACTCGCGACATGTACCATTCTGAGGGGCCTTAGACCTGGATTTTGGACTCCTTTAGACACCAAGCATCCCCGACTCAGGATTGTGCTCTATGAGTGGTCCCTTGGTCAGTAATAAATTATTTATGATCTTTTTTTTAAAGTTGGATCCACTTTTTGTTTGCTCGATTTTTTGTTGTTGTTTTTGGTTTTTCTGGTTCATGTCCATCCATTCCTTCTTCATGACGATTTTTTTTTTACTTTGGTCAGTGGATGATTTTGAATTTTTTGTTGTCATTTCATTTCGTACCATTAGGGGTCGATGACCTTGATGTTAGGTCCCTTTAAACAACAAGCATCATCATCTCTCTCTCTCTCTCTCTCTCTCTCTCTCTCTCTCTCTCTCTCTCCCTCTCTAACTGTCTATTAAGTCTTCACCTTGCAGGCTGCTTGAATACTCAAATAACACTATCAAAGGTTATGTGATTAAAGGGGAAACTGCAGAAGCCAATGGCGGCGACATAATGAAGTATACTAGGAAGGATGTGGAGTGGCGGTAGTTTTTATACTAATATTCTTTTCTTCACTGAAGCAGAAAGTGCTATTGCAGAATGACTGGTCCATACTGTCAATGGAAGCTACATTTTGCTCGAACTCTTGTTAAGTAAAATGCAAATGTACTGTACTCATCAACAACAGGGGTGTGATAGCCGAGGACTGCTACTGACTTCCCCTTAATGCGCTCGCAGTTCAAATCCTGGTCAATGCGCATGGGATTTTCGAAATCATGGTAATAATAATAATAATAATAATAATAATAATAATAATAATAATAATAATAATATGGCCTCAGCTACCACGTGCAGGCATTTTAATTTGCCGTCGTCTGGCTACCTGCTCGCCAGTTTTGACGTTCCATTTTACTCCAGCCTAGTAGATGTCAGAATATATGAATTTTGTGTGGTAAACATCAAGTGTATAACGAGAGATCTTTTACATGCCGACATTATACGTTCTTTCTCCGCCCTTCAAAACTCTGCTTTGCCATGTTTAAACTCATTATCTTGGGATCCACAGGCCGACGCTCTTACACCGATGCACAGCGCGCGCTATTTTGGAAATGAAGAGGCACTTCCCTGTGAAAATTTTAAGTTTGTTCGCTATTCTCATATTACAGTATTTTAATCTTTCGTACTCTTGAGTGATGTAAAAAATTCAAACACCTATTGACTCATTCTCCTTAATCACAGTTCTCAAGAAACTTCGCTTTTTTTAAATCCAAATACATGTTATCCCTCTAATGTCCGAGGTTATTGCACTGTATGATATAATTATGATTTTCATTCAAGAAAATAATAATAATAATAATAATAATAATAATGTCATTTGCTTTACGTCACAGTAACTACTTTTTAAGGTCTTCGGAGACGCCGAGGTGCCAGAATTTAGTCCCACAGGAGTTCTTTTACGTGCCAGTAAATCTACCGACACGGGGCTGACGTATTTGAGCACCTTCAAATAGCACCGGACTGAGCCAGGATCGAACCTACCAAATTGGGGTTAGAAGGCCACGCTTTAAGCGTCTGAGCCACTCAGCCAGGCGGAAAACAAAAGAATAAATGAGAAGTTACAGGAGACCTGAGGCAAGTTTATCACAGAATCGTAAGTAGCATCTGGTAGAAAACATTTTAACTTCTCTCTTAAGTAATTGTCGCTAATTTCTCGATGTCACAGACATTTGTTAAGAGAAGTGTGAGGCATTTCTGTTCTGTAACGAAAATTGAATCTATTTGATAAGCTTTCGTAGATAGGGCCTACCGTAATTGAGAAAATGGTCGGTTTCCTACTCGTCCCACGGACTCCGACTTGAAACCTGCGTGACGATTGCGGGGCTCAGAGTCTGGTATTTCTACCATTCCTCTCTTTCATTTATCCCGCCCGTCCCCCATCGACCAACTCTTGTTTTCTTCCAAATTACTACATACCGGTACGTCCGACCTCGCGGTGTAGGGGGAAACGCGTCGACCTTTCATTCGGCAGTCCCGGGTTCGATTCCCGGCTGCGGCAGGGGTTTTTAATTTCAAATGATGAATATTCCTGGCCTGGAGACTGGGTGTTTGTGTCGTCCTTAACGTTCCTTTCCTCACTTTTAACACTCTACACTTCCTCCATTCCAATTACACGCAGGTTCATATTCACATGGTGCAAGTAGAAGCAAAAGATCTCTATTAGGTCGACGCCCCGAACAAGGAGCATTTAAAAAACATACCGTTATCCTACCCTTTCCGTTCATTTTACTGAGTGAGTTGGCTGCACGGTATGGGTCATGTAGCTGTGGGCTCGGCCCCACTGTCAGCAACCGTGAAAATAGCTTTCCACATTTTCACATAAGATGAATGCCTTAATTAAGGCCACGACCACTACCTTCCAACTCCTAGCTGTTTCTTCACCCACTATTAAGGAGAGAATAAAAAATGTTAATTCTACGAATGTTGGAAATCTCCCCATCCTTCCTTATCTACTTTAGGTTGCAGTTGATATTTCGTAAAAAGAATATACTAAGATATCACGAGATGCCATAAAACAAGCAACGTGATCTTTTGTGGCTATAAGGAGAGCAGGCAGTCGTCCGTGGTTCAATGCCTGTCATGGTTTAAGTGTTATAGGTCTGTAGGTATCAAGGTAACACTTTTGCAGCATACTATCTTCATAATTATAGGCTTAGGCAGGTGGCACAAATACGAGTAATGGTGTCAAATTCGATGACATTTTTGGAGAATATGTCCTTGGGATGATTTAGGACTATAAACTTCATTGCCAACCTCTCAAAAAGAACAAAGCTCTATCAGGCATTGTATACTCATATGTCAAGGACCGTAGGATTTTACATTTTCTAGCGTAAACGAAAGTGGTTGTGATTCATTTTTTACAGGTAAAATGCTACTAGTAATCAGGGAAGAAATAGAACACCGAGGGAGTTGGTCGAACGGTTAGGATCGTATGGCTGTGAGCTTCAGTTTGGGAGATGTGGGGTTCGAATCTGAAGATGGTTTGCCCCGGTTTTCCAATTTCACACGAGGCAAATGCTGTGACCGTGCCTTGTTAAGCCATGGCCACTACCTTTTCAATCTCAGACTTTTCCATCCTCGCATCGACGTAAATATTCGATGTTTTAAAGTGACGTTAAACCGCTAGAAAAGTAAATAAATATATGAATAAATAAATGCATAAAAATGGAAGAATTTCAAGCCTTCCAACGATGAAGATATCGAAGTATGTGAAAATGAGATAGGGAAAGAAAGAAACAATTGTGAGTCTGGCACAACTATGGGTAAGCAATGCTACCGCTACTGCTACTGGTTATTACTGTTTTAAGATATTTCACATAGAGGCCATCGTCCCGAAACAAAAATAGCTTTCAGTGTGTACATACAAGCTCTTTATTTTATTCTTTATTTTATTTTAGCTGGGCTGAGTGTCTCAGACGGGTAAGGCGCTGGCCTTCTAACCCGACTTCTGACCCCAACTTCGCAGGTTCGATCTTGACTCAGTTCACTGATACGGACGAAGGTGCTCAAATACGTCATCATGATTTTTTTTCCTCAAAGGAAAGAGTGTCCAGGTTTGGTGATTAGCACTCGCATACATATGAAGAAATTAAGGAATAATAGGCCTACATTTAAGAGAGTCGACATTAATTGAAAATAGGATAATAACTGAGGACAAGCGGATAGGACACACATAAAAATAGCAAGTGGATGTATTGGAAAACGAAATGTCTCTCACTAAATTGTGATGATATGAGTTACGGATTTAAGAAAGCGGTAACAGAGGAGAAATTTAGGTGCAGAAATCCTTAGGTAAACAAGTATGAATATGATTTATGACGTTATTAATTAAGCCTAAAGAGGCAATAAATTAAAGCAGAAAAGAGAAATAGAAGAGAAAAACAGTCAAAAGTATAGCAAATGCCAGGAAACACCTTCCGGTGTAAAATAATGGGCTACACTCTGCGCTACTGGTCAAATATTAACAGTCACCCTTAATGCTATTTGAAGACGATTGTAACCTCCAGCGGTATTCCGCAAATATCCGGCAGAATGGGAGCTTGACGTCTCTCTCGCCTTCTACCCAAGGAACAACCACGAGTTTACAAAATAGCATTGCCTTGCTTCCCTGCTGACAAACAGCCAGAGACGTTGCCATAGTAACCGGTAGGTTGGTTGTCGTTCTGTCGGTCACTCAGCGCAGAGCATAAAACACAGCAGAAAATAGTCATTTTCTCCGTCATTTGAAGAGTAAGCGAAATTATGTACATAACAAAGGTTGTTTAAAATGAAGGGACGTATACGGCTTTTACAGAACATCAATAGCATAAGAGAAAATTGAACAAAACTGTTCTGGTTTTCCTATACAACTACAGTCTATTCGGGGATAAAAAAAATTATATGCATATCAAAAAAAAAATCAAAAATCAAAAATCTCTTTATTTGCAAATGAGGTGTCTACCTCGGTGGCAAATGGTACACTAAAATACATTATTGTCAAGCACTAAATTTTAAATTAACAAGAGACAAAGAAAATTTTCCTAGAATACAATATTATACAATTTACGCTAATAATTTGTTCTATTAAACACATACATCATCCTTAATAAATTTATATTGTTTACAAAATTCTACTTATAATATCTTACAAACATAGTCAACTCATATACAGTATGTGAAATTACTTCTAATAATAATATACAACTGGTATAAGATTAAAATTAACATTGAATTTATTTACATATTTATATTTTACCCATTTTGGAACATAAGTAGCATAACGACCTGCTGCGTCTTAACCAGAGCCCCTTTTGCCACCACTTTTCAGAGTTCCTGAAGGGCCTTCACAGCTACCGTAGCGGTCCCAGGGCCCTCGAAGTCCCCACTGTACTTCACCTCTACAGGCAGTCCCCTACTTGGGCTGTCCAAACTCCTTAGACCAGGGGATGGAATTAATTTAATCACATACATTTATTATTTACAATATCCTGCACTGGTCGAATGCCCTCTAACATTTAATTTATTATCTCTGTTGTTGTTTATTCTCTTCTTGAATATCTGTACAGATTTTGGAAAAGGATCAAACACTAGCCCTGGTAAACTGTTCCACTCCTTCACGCCCTTCCCAATGAAAGAAAATTTACCCCAATCGCTTCTGCTAAAATTCCTTCTAATTTTGTACTTGTGGTCAGTTCTACCAATATAATTATTTTCCAACCGAAGCCTCTCACGGATATCTCCCCATGCTTCTTCTCCTGTATAGGCTCTATATAATCCTATAAGTCTACTTTTCTCCCTTCTCTTACTTAAAGTTTCCCACCCAAGTTCCTTTAACATTTCTGATACACTACTCTTTCTCCTGAAATCCCCTGTTACAAACCTTGCTGCTTTCCTCTGCACACTATCTAGTTCTTTTATTAGGTATTCTATTAGGTATTTTATTAGGTATATCTAAACCTTCCCCTGGTTGAGTAGCCTACACTCTAAATATATAGTTTGGTCCAGATCTATCCAACCGTTTCGCCGTGATGGTGGAATAGACAAACAGACACGAAAGCTAAAAATCACTGATTGAGATGACCTAAAACAGATAAATATCTGAAAAATTGGCACAAAAAAAACAACCGAAATTACAGGCAGCGAACCCCCTACAACTATATTTATAGTGTATAGATTGCACTTCTTGGCCCCGGCATTATTATTTAACCTTGATTCAGCCTATTGCCCCAAACGAACTTATACAGAAATGAGTTATTTTTGTGACATCTTCAGAGTAAAATTGTTACTACTCCTGGGGACAGTTCGCTCAGTGACCACATGATTAATCCGAGAAAAAAGGGGAAAACATAGCTCATTTCACCTAAGCTTTGAATAAAAAAAAGAACAAGAAAAACTGGTATTGCATTATTTCTGTCTCAGAGAGAGAGAGAGAGAGAGAGAGTGAGAGTGGGGGGAGGGAGGGAGAGAGAGCAATACATGCAACGACTTACAACATAAAATACATTATCTCTTTAAGTGGTGATATTTTGGAGTGGTTTTCTAATATTTAGAACTTCACATACCTGGCCAACGTCAATGAAACCGGCGATATGCAACCAGATGCCAGTATTTTCAGAAAAAGAATCACAGAGTTTCTAGGATAGATGTTTAGGTTCTAGGTGACGTTTCATGGTATTCGAATGTGCTCTTAACTTTTTGCCGGTAATGTACATGAGCATGTGTGAATAATATTCTTCAGATCACTTTTAGTCGTGTCACACATCGAATATTTTGTGTACGAATCCAGTGTGCAAGGGCAGCCTTATTCTATCCTCGGTAAATATAGCACTTGAAGACTGAGAGAACGGGTTTATTTTGTTCTGTCAACTTGAACATACGATTATGTACTGAATGTTGTAAAACGTATATGGCACGTATATTACATTCTTCATGAACGCATGTGAGACCATGACTTTTAATACATTACCACTGGCTGTTTTAGACCATTCAAGGTGGCGACCTGCCTGCACCTTAGCATACGAATAGTTTTTTTAAGCTCAGTATGGAGTTAAAGGTAAGATAAGGCTACCCAGCAGCTGTGATCGGTTTAGCGAGCACTTCAACAGATACTCTCATAGTATTAACACCGATAAGCTTCCCTGTCCTGAACGTCAATTCCATCTGTACACACCACATGTTCCCATTCTCCCCACTCCCCCTAGCAATTCTTTCCAATCTTTGCCCATCGTTGTAACCAGACATTTATTTTTGCAAATATTTTTTTAAAATATTCTTATTAGCTCTTGTAATCCAGTTTCATGTAAACAAGTGTCCCCATTTCCTCTTTATAACATTCTTATATGCCTTTGCTGGCAGGACCTAGTGTTTACAGTGCACTATGTCTTCTGGTATGGGCTAGAGCAATTTTATTACTTTCATTGATCTGTCTCTGTCTTATCCTTGGCTTTGACAATATGAAAGTGACTGAGGTATGAATGATGCTAGAAATGTCATTCTTTCTGCAGTTAGTCCCTGTTATGAATGGTGTGAAAATGTTGCTCATAGGGTTGGTTGCAGCATGCATTTCAGCGGGCTTGATATACTGATATGTAATAGCAACTTCTGGCTCGGTGAGGAAAGCAACGGGAAACTACCTCACTCATCATTTCCCTAGTACGCCTCTACAGTGATGCCTAGGCTATGTATGACAGCTGATGGCGGAGCTGCTGAGGATCCAACCAGCCTTAGGGCTGAAGACTGAACATACACACATACAGCATACTTATCATCCGCACTCTGAAATCTATGTTGTCTAGAGCTTAGTATAATAAAGTAATGTGATAACGTCCTACAAGCAGCGATTCCCATCTCTACCAATAATCTGACTTCCCTAAAATTAAAGCTCTCTCTGTCGATCATTAGTTGTCGACTTTCGGATCCCAAGATCATGGGTTCAAACCCGACAGTGGTAGTCGCATCTTTGAA
Organism: Anabrus simplex; assembly: GCF_040414725.1. NCBI lineage: Eukaryota > Metazoa > Arthropoda > Insecta > Orthoptera > Tettigoniidae > Anabrus > Anabrus simplex. The sequence goes on along the minus strand of NC_090265.1, from coordinate 264,643,136 downwards.
GGGCCAAAATAAATCCATTCGGCACCCCATGTCATACAAAGCCGGCATGAAAAATATCTCTGGTGGCATATTTGGTGTTTACCCGACAAAAAGAATTAAAATGTAGCCGTAGATTCCCAAACAGTGATCCTGCCATCCAGTACAGTAGAACGGAATACTGAAACTGACATGCAGGCAGCCTAAAAGCGTCAATTAAAGTGCATGTACACGGTAGCTAAGGGCATATTATTATTGTTATTTTAACATAATTGGGAATAAAAATGGGTAACAGTCCTATTCTTGACCATCCTTCAACTGTTTCTTCCAAAGTCATAGCCCTAGTTGTTGACAGCGCACGGGTATGAGCTTGCATCCGGGAGATAGTGGGTTCGAACCTCACTGTCGGCAGCCCTGAAGATGGTTTTCTGTGGTTTCCCATTTTCACACCAGGCAAATCCTCGGGCTGTGCCTTAATTATGGCCACGGCCGCTTCCTTCCTACTCCTAGGCCTTTCCTATCCCATCGTCGTCGTAAGACATATCTGTGTCGGTGCGACATAAAGCCACTAGCAAAAAAAATAGTTAATGACAAATAGTCCTACATTACTGCAAAATACCACACTGACTTTTTCTAAACACGCTGAGAACACACCTTACTGACGACCACTGTGTTCCAAATCTCCTAAGCCCCTTTCATCAACATATGATATAACAGCTGAATTTGATGAAGAGATTTTACTTGGGACATGCCTTTTTTATTTCCTCCATTCTGAATGGTCAGCATTACGGTCTTCGACTGAGAGGGGGTCTATGCTCAACTGCCGGCCTGGCTACAAAATTTAGTCTGGTCTGGTCAATTCCTCCGGATCGCAGATTGGGAATTTGTGATCTTATTAATAGGTACCTCCGTACTGAAACACAACACACCACAGAAACACGCAACCGTGAATACATCCCTACACATATGGTAGGTGTCAGGAAAGGGCATCCGGCCATGAAACAGGACGTACCTCACATGAAGCACCAACCCTAGGTAATTAGGAAAACGCCAGGAAAGAAAAAAAAATTCCCTTTGCGAAAAACTAATGGTCATGAATATGTCTTTCAATAAAAGAAATCAAATATTGATAACGAACGATTGATTTGCATCATTTCACAGAGCATCTTTGGCGACCAAGACCTACGGTAACGACTAATGTGACGTCACTGATGGTACTTTCTATTTCAACACACTCTCTCCGTCGTACTACTAAACGGTGTATAACTTTTATACAAGGTTTATACACCGTTTATGTGGAATTCGTTACTAATAAACCGTGTATAAGCCTCCTGTGTGTACATCTGTTATAGTTATTCATTGAATTGCTTATACAGACAAGGACCCTTGTATAAGCGTTGTATAGCAGCGAGTAGCGAAAAAAGGAACGTGTGAGCAGTTTATTTTCGTGGTATTTATTGTCTACAGTAATATAATCCTGGTGAAATATTCGACTTATCCATTTAACTTTGAAAGAATGGACGATAACGTCGATGATCATCACGATATTTTAAACATACAGTAGAAGACATGCACCATTCAGAGGTTATGGAAACTAGACATCTTCGTAAAACACAATGGTAAAGAGACGGAATGACAATGAATAACTATAAAAGAAATTATGGTTGGGCGTATTTTTGTGTAGTAATATGTTACTGCTATTAGACTTCTGAAATTGCGAGTTTATTATACATTATCTGCCTCTACAAAGATCTTTCTCAAATTTAAGCATAAAGAAAGGACATATTCCTCGACATAAAAAATGGTATAACTTGAAAACCGTACATAATATGAGTTCCATACTTTGTAGTTGAATACGCAGAAATATGATGTATAAATGCCTAATAGAAACTTTTTTGATCAAACATTTCTTTTAAGCTACAAAACAGTTTTTCCTTTCTCCTGAAAAGTAAGGATTTTGGAATGTGTAAGTTATCCTTTTCAACTCGCCGATTCAATTACAATTGCTTAAGTTTTTCTTACTATCCCAGTTAGGAGCTTTTGATCTTTTCTTAAGCTTTTACATTTCTTTTTTGGCGTTCATTACACAAGGAAACTGAAGAAATATTGATATCAATATAAGTCAATTTCCAGCTGTCTCCCTTTGTGTTGCCACTGCCTTTTTGATATGCTGTGCTACCGAGCAACTTTCAGGAAAGTTTTGCTCGTAGCTAACCAGCAGAAGCGATCATAAAGGCGGTGAATGTGCGAAATACGTCAGTGAACTACAGGAAGAGTGTATACGTGCTGTATAGTAATACAATGCGTATACCACGTTTATTAGTAAGAAAAATATACAACGCTTATACAGGGTTTATTCACTGTATAACTGTACAAGTTTTAAACAACTGAATAAGGACTTTTTATTGGTAAGACGGTATGTATACAAGTCCACAGCCGCAGCATCTTTGGCGACCAAGGCCTACGGTAACGGCTAATGTGACGTCATTCCGTCACTCATTTTGTCTCATTACACAAATTTTTCGGATGATCCCTAGCCATGTCAAAAGAACTCAATTCTAATTGTCGCCAATTCGACCAGGCTTTCTTGTGAACTAGCTTAACGAGTAGATCTGCGAGAGACAGGAAATGGCCACCCTACCTATTCATATACAGTATATAAGTGAGCGCTTCTTTAATATTTAGTCAGTGCATCAATTTCTTAGTTTCCAAAACTGTGTGAAATCTCCCTAGGCTGGAATAGAAATTTATTTTCATACGGTCACTTGATCGCTTCAGGAGGAAGAGGTGCAGAATCGTAGGTATCATTACTCGGGGATTGTGAATCACGTATGAATACCTGCTCTGAAAGTTTGTTACCACCCCGCTAATGCGAAGTTCCATCGTTCAATACTGTTACTGACTGTATAATTCGTGATATTCTAATTACTGACTATCCAGCTTTATTAGTGCAATTATGGCAGGAAGCCCAGGGACTGTAATACCATCCTATATGCGGCAGTCTAAATTCTGATCTATTAACAAAGAATTTGAAGTGGCGATGTCGTGTAAAACATTTCATTTAACAGGAAGTTAGTTAGTTGGCTTGTATTTTTATGTGACTGTTGATATCGTGATCATAGCCACGGGACCTCCAATTTTACGTGGAATAAGAACCACAGGGACACAACTTTTCACTTAAAAATCTCAAATTAATTGGTCAGGATTCGAACCGCGATCACTTTGATGAGAAGCAAGTGATAATGTCACTCGGCTATCACATCCGACTACTTCATTTCACAAGGGAGGAAGGAAGAAAAGAAGGAAAATAAATAAATAGATAAATGCATAAATAAATAAATGCCAGGCTGAGAAGATAAGACGGTACATCATAGCGCGCTAGCCTTCTCAGCTCAAGAAGATGGGTACGATCCCGGCACTGTCCGCTGCTCAAATACGCCAGGCTGATATCGGCAGATTTTCTGGCACGTAAAAGAACTCCTGCGGGATAAATTACGACACTTCGACGTTTCCGTAAACCATAAAAACAGATAGTGGGCCATGAAACTAATATTATTATAATCAAATAAATTGTTTTAACATTCTATAATAATAATAATAATAATAATAATAATAATAATAATAATAATAATAATAGTAATAATCATCATCATCATCATCATCATCATCTGTTTACCCTCCAGGTTCGGTTTTTCCCTCAGACTCAGCGAGGGATCCCACCTCTACCGCCTCAAGGGCAGTGTCCTGGAGCTTCAGACTCTTGGTTGTGGGATACAACTGGGGAGTATGACCAGTACCTCGCCCAGGCGGCCTCACCTGCTATGGTGAACAGGGGCCTTGTAGGGGGATGGGAAGATTGGAAGGGATAGGCACGGATGAGGGAAGGAAGCGGCCGTGGCCTTAAGTTAGGTACCATCCCGGCATTCGCCTGGAGGTGAAGTGGGAAACCACGGAAAACCACTTCGAGGATGGCTGAGGTGGGAATCGAACCCACCTCTACTCAGTTGACCTCCCGAGGCTGAGTGGACCCCGTTCCAGCCCTCGTACCACTTTTCAAATTTCGTGGCAGAGCCGGGAATCGAACCCGGACCTCCGGGGATGGCAGCTAATCACGCTAACCACTACACCACAGAGGCGGCCAATAGTAATAATAATAATAATAATAATAATAATAATAATGAAGTAGAGGCCTGGTGTAGGTTTTCTGAGTTGACGCCCTGTAAGCGAACTGTGCGTCTCTGAGGATGGGCCCTAATCTTGAAGACGGCACGAAATTCCAATAGTCGAGCCAGAGGAATTAACCAATGAATGTTAAAATCGCCGATCCGGCCGGGAATCGGCCCTAGAACCCCTTGGACCAAAGACCAGCACGCTAACCATTCAGCCGTGGAGCCGGATAGTAACATTCTAAATGTTAAGTACTTAGTTCGAAGGCTGGTTTGATCCTCAACAGTCCCGCCATCAGCTGTCATAGAAGGCCTAGGTGTCACTGAAGAGACATTATGGGGAAATGAGGAGTGAGGTAATTTCCCATTGCTTTCGTCATCGCGCCAGATCGACTCTGTGAGCAACATCAACACACCATTCATAACGGAGACTGGCTGCTTCAGAAATTGCATTACTAGCATTGCTCATACCTTTGACCATATCGTCAAAGCCAAGGATGAGACTGAAACATGTCTATGAAAGTAACACATTTGATCTAGCGCATACCAGAAGACATACTGTAGTGCACTGTAAACACTAGGTCTCGCCAGGAAAGCCAGAGCTGTAACATTATACAGTATGTTAATCGGTATTGTTGTTCCAGTATTAAACTACGATGAGTAATTATACCACCTCTGTGTTGTAGTGGTAAGTGTAATTATCTGCCACCCCCGGAGGCCCGGGTTCAGTTTCCGGCTCTGCCACGAAATTTGAAAAAGGACTGGAAAGGGGTCCACTCAGCCATACTGGAAGTGGATTTCCGTGGTTTCCCACTTCTCCTTCCACTTCTCGTGGGTAACAGTCCTATTCTTGGCCATCGTTCAACTGTTTCTTTCAAAGTCATAGCCCTAGTTATTGACAGCGCGCGGGTGTGAGCTTGCATCCAGGAGATAGTGGGTTCGAATCCCACTGTCGGCAGCCCTGAGGGTGGTTTTCCGTGGTTTCCCATTTTCAAACCAGGCAAATGCCGGGATGGTACCTAACTTAAGGCCACGGCTGCTTCCTTCCCTGTTCCTTGTCTATCCCTTCCAATTTTCTCTTCCCCTCACAAGGCCATTGTTTAGCATAGTAGGTGAGGCCGTCTGGGCTAGGTACTGGTTATCCTCCCCAGTTGTATCCTTCGACCCAATGTCTCACGCTCCAGGACACTGCCCTTGAGGCGGTAGAGGTGGGATCCCTCCCTGAGTCCGAGGGAAAAACCAACCCTGGAGGGTAAGCAGATTTTTTTTTTTTTTGTTTAGTGGTTTTACGTCGCACTGACACAAATAGGTCTTATGGCGACGATGGGATAGGAAACGCCTGGGAGTTGGATGGAAGCGGCCGTGGCCTTAATTAAGGTACAGCCCCAGCATTTGCCTGGTTTGAAAATGGGAAACCACGGAAAACCATCCTCAGGGCTGCCGACAGTGGGATTCGAATCCACTATCTCCCGGATGCAAGCTCACAGGTGCGCGCCTCGAACCGCACGGCTAACTCGCCCGGCGGTAAGCAGGTTAAGTGAAGTGAGTGAGTAATTGCATTAAACATTTCCAACTACTTGCTAATCGTTACGTCTGTGGCAAGTTGAATGTCTGACTGGAATGTTCCTGTTTCCACGCTCGCTCTCTCCAACTAGTCGTACAGATGGTTGTTTACGAAGAGACCGGTGACGGTGGTCAAAGGAGACATGAATGTCAGCATAATATTAGTTGAATGTCATCTCTTATTACTTGACCAGGACTAGAGTTTAACTTGCCTTGGAACAAGATTTTTGTTGGAAGAGTTCACCTCCAGACTTGACCGTTTTATTGGCATCATGTTATTGAGATGGCTCGATAGGTCACTGGCTCTGTTATAGGTTCTGGCTGGAGATCAATGGTTCGCTTCTAGTCGTCAATTGGTCATTCAGAAAAAATGATTTCTGAACCTAGATCGGGAGTGCAGAGAAAACACGAAGTCTCTTGTCTAATGGACACAATTTCTGACTTGGTAAAGCTATTTCCCGCCCCGTATCATTGACGTACTGGACCTTCATTTGACACTGGGATAGACGACTGGCTTCTTGGCTGAATGGTCAGCATGGCCTTCGGTTTAGGGTTCGATTCCCGGCCGGCCCGGGAATTTTAACCGTGTCTGGTTAAGTCATCTTGCTCGCGGACAGGGTGTTTGCGTTCGTCTTAATACACATGTTCATTTGCATCCACCACGTCACACTACAGACCTGCACAGACATACATCCCTCCACATAGGCTTGGAGACAGAAAAGTCATTTGGCAGTAAGACTGGGTTGGGAAAATGCCAAGAGAAGAATATGGACGACTAACCACTGGTGTTTCGCGTTTGAAAATAATACTTCGACTCTTACTGGTCAGACATTTCTTCCGAATGATACAAAGAAAGCAAGCATTACGTGACTGTTGACATCGTGAGTAAAATATCTCTTTATTTAAACCATTTAGTCAAACTTGAAAGGCCGGGCTGAGTGGCTCAGACGGAGGCGCTGGCCTTCTGACCCCAACTTGGCAGGTTCGATTCTGGCTCAGTCCGGTGGTATTTGAAGGTGCTCAAATACGTCGGCGTCGTGTCGGTAGATTTACTGGCACGTAAAGGAACTCCTGCGGGACTAAATTCCGGCACATCGGCGTCTTCGAAAACCGTAAAAAGTAGTTAGTGGGACGTAAAACAAATAACATTATTATTATTATTATTATTATTATTATTATTATTATTATTATTATTATTATTATTATTATCAAACTTGAAATGACATGACAGCCTTTAAAACAGTCCATTTATGATAACTCCCACATGCATTGCATACAAGGGGGTATTCTGTCGGTAGATATTCCTAAAATGATGCTACAAATCACACAGTATTACTCGATCTCTTCGTAGTAAACCTCAAATATCAAGCATATCACTAGGTATCGCCTCGGTTATATGAATTAGACGAATCACAAACTATGCTGATGCCTCCACTTCGTTACAGTATAAGAAGTGTTATGAACAGACGGCTAGCTTAACGTAAAACGGTAATAGCCTAATAATAAATAAATCTATTTATTTATTTAATCCATTTACCCTCCAGGGTTGGTTTTTTCCCCGAACTCAGTGAGGGATCCCACTCTACCGCCTCAAGGGCAGTGTCCTGGAGCGTGAGATATTTGGACAGGAGGATATAACTGGGGAGGAGGACCAGTACCTCGTCTAGGCGGTCTCACCTGCTATGCTTAACAGGGGCCTTGTGGGAGATGGGAAGATTGGAAGGGATGGGTAAGGAACGGGGAAGGAAGCGGTCGTGGCCTTAAGTCAGGTACCATCGCGGCATTTGCCTGGAGAAGTCGGAAACCTCAGAAAATTACTTCGAGGATGGCTGAGGAAGAAATCGAAATCCCTCTACTCTGTTGACCTCCCGAGGCTGAGTGGACCCCGTCCCCAGCCCTTGTAGAGCCGGGAATCTAATACGGACCTCCGGGGGGGGGGGGTGGCAGCTAATCACACTAACCACTACACCACAGAGGCGAACGGTAAAATCTGCTACTGTCCGTAAATTTGGGGTAAGTGAAATACAGTAGTGTGGTCGGCTGTATGCTCGGTCGCATTCGGTTCCGTATTAAGCTGGTCGAGCGAGTTGATTGCGCGGTACCGGACGCATTGGTGTAAAATTGCGTTAGGGAGGTGGTGGGTTTAAACCCCATCATCGGAAGCTCTGAAGATGGTTCTTGGTGGTTTCCTACTCTCACACCAGGCAAATGCTAGGTCTGTACCTTATTTCAGACCACGGCCACTACCTTCCCTCTCCTAGCCCTTTCGCATCGTTGCCAAAGACCTATCTGAATTAGTACGACGTTAGCCCCTAGTACTCATTTTGGCGCAGGCTGTGTGAGCCTGGGCCTCAGAGACATGTTCCTCTGCAGAAGTGAAATACTCGTTTCATTTTCTCAGTTTTTTAAAATTACCTGACAGGGATCCGAAATTACACCTTCGCGAGTGAAGAGACCTCGCCTTTACCGCCTTGGCTAGACGAATACCAGAATAGTTAGAATATAGGCAAATCCTTTCCCTATGCTGAGAGAGGGCATAAGCTTGCTTGCATCCTATCGATGTCGATAAAGTAAGTTTATCGGTTACAAGTTTAATGCTATGGGAAGGAGAATGTGCATTTAAGTGAAACTTTTATCGTTAAGAGGGAGAAAGTAATGTCGAAAACCATTATATCTAATGGACTGATGGCTTTATTTTTGTACTGAATACGACCTCAGCTCACACGACGTCAGTTTACTGATCTCTCAATCCCCTTCTCAAGCAGGGCGTCTCACATTTATGACCAACTAAGATTAATGTGCTTATAAAAATAGTTTCTGTAGGCTTTCCTTTTACGTGGAATAAAACTGGGTAGCTTGCAGTGGTGCCACGACTATTCGTGTTCTGCGAGTCTGCTCAATGTAGCGTGGATCCGAGGGCTGTAATAGCTTATGATGACAGATTAATAGTCATATTCTATGTACACACCGGCCAACACTGACCACAACTGCACCATCTGGATTACTGCAGCGATATGCCGTTCTCTCTACTTAGCAGTTACCATTCTTTTGAAGGGCAGGCTGCTAAACTGATGTCGACTTTCACATTTTTTGGCCTTCCTCTTCCTCTGTGCAGTTCCTTGATGTCCAAGTACGATGGGGGATTCATCTCATCGCATGGCATAGGCATAGCAGCGAAACTGCTTCTCGCAAACACGGGTGACCTTAAACGTTCCTGGTGGGAATTCATTTTGGAACGAAACCTTAAATGCGATGCCAGCAACCCACAGCAGCATTTGCATCGTTGAGCCTCTTTTGTAAATAACGTCGTCGCTTATCTGTACGGTGATTATTTTAGCAACATTATCACATTTTTTATCAGTTTCAAGTACAATAATGATTACCTAGAGAAGTGGCTCTCAGGCATTGATGATTGTTAAGGCGTCAAGTCCTTGCGGTCTGACACTGTGGTTAGCCGGTTGGAGTTCCGTTGGTGGAAAACAATTTCACCACCAGAATGTAGGTGGCAGGGTAGTAGATGCAATTTATAGTCACTAGATTGAGCGCCAAAAGCCTGGGTTGAATTTCAAACCTCTCCGCAGTGTTTATGTGGAGTGACCGGATACCATGGCTAAATGGTTAGCATGCTGGCCTTTGGTCACAGGGGTCCCAGGTTCGATTCCCCTCAGGGTCGTGAATTTTGACCATCATCGGTTAATTTCACTGGCACGGGGGCTGGGTGTATGTGTCGTCTTCATCACCTTTTCATTCTCATCACGACACGCAGGTCGCCTACGGACGTCAAATCAAAAGACCTGCACCTAGCGAGCTGAACATGTCCTCGGACTCTCCCGGCACTAAAAGCCATACGTCATTTCACTTTTACTGTATATGGAGTGAGGGCATATGACAATGTTGATGTGATTCGTCCTTCGGCTGGGGACGTTAAACCTTTTGCGGATCTCTTGGTGTTATTCGACAGGAATAGGCTGTGTACCAATATCGCGTTTCACCTTTTCCCTATTCATCCTACTCATCGTCGCCATCATCACTATCACCACCACTCACCAGACGCACAGGTTATCCATGGGCATCAACTAGAAAGACCTGCACCAGACCTCTCTCTAGGGACCACACATCATCATCTGTAACTCCCTCACCTCCTTTACACATGGAAATACTGTTATCTCGTCTCCAATCCTTTCTTTCTTTTTCAAAATACTAGTCATAGTTTAATTCAGTTTACTTTGTATTTTTGTTCATATTGGCAGTCTCTAAGTACTACAATAGACTATTATACTTACAGAAGACCCGACAGTTTTACACCCACTGAGCTAGAAGATTTTAGTACGAAACTAGAACAGGTGTATCATGTCAAATACTTAGGATGTGTATTCTCCCAGGATGGCAGTGTAGTAAGAAAGTGAATCAAGGTGCAGTAAAACTAATGCAGTTAGCTTGGAGTAGTGACCAACGGAATTCTGTAAGGTAAAGAAGAAGTCAACTCTCGGATGAAGTTATCTTAATATCGCTCTGCTTTTCAGATCAACTCTGATGTATGGGAATGAAAGCTGGGTGGAATTGGGATATCTTATTCATTAACCAGAAGTAGAGCCGGCCCCGTGGTGTAGTGGTAGCGTGCATGTCTTGAGGTCTAGGGTGTCTTTCATTTTCACGCCCTTCATGGTCCTTGCCTTGCTTTGGCCGATACCTTCAGTTTTCGAAGTGTCAGATTCCTTCTTTTTTCCCCTGTCTCATTAGTGTTCATAGAGGATGGTTGTCTAGTTTTACTTTCCCGTAAAACAATAATCATCACCACCACCAATCTTACTCGATGGTCCCTGATTCGATTACGGGCAGGCCAGGGATTTTTTCCTGCACTTGAGGGCTATATCGAGCTCCACTCAGCCTACGTCATTACAATTGAGAAGTTATCTGACGGTAAGATGGTGGTCCCGGTCTATAAAGCCTAGAATAAGGGTCGAGAAGAATCTTCGCGCTGACCACGCGTCGCCTCATAATCTGCAGGTCTTCGGGCTGAGCAGCGATCGCTTGGTAGACGCTGAGAGGCAGAAGGGAATGGTGAGGAAGAAGAGGTGCCTGGAGGTATGAGATGAGACATGAATGTAGCGATAATGATGCTCGTAGAAATCACTGGGAACAATAAGAGGTGGTACTCGGAATGAAGTCGATGGATAAAGCTGTGTGTATGAACTGGCTTCGGTGGTGTGATCATGTGAGGACCATAACGGACTCGACAATGGAGGATAAGAGAAGGCGAGGAAGAGACCACGGTGACGACGGCAATACTCAAGTTTGAATGATTTTAAGAGGGATAGAACTAAATGTAACCACAGAGCTAGCCGTAAATACTGTAGAGGCTTGTGGAGGTGCTCTCTTAATTCACAGATGATTTCAGACTATAATAATAATTTCGTGTGGCTATTTCTAGCCGAGTGCAGCCCTTGTAAGGCAGACCCTCCGATGAGGGTGGGCGGCATCTGCCATGTGTAGGTAACTGCGTGTTATTGTGGTGGAGGATAGTGTTATTTGTGGTGTGTGAGTTGCAGGGATGTTGGGGACAGCACAAACACCCAGTCCCCGGGCCATTGGAATTAACCAATGAAGGTTAAAATCCCCGACCCGGCCGGGAATCGAACCAGGGACCCTCTGAACTGAAGGCCAGTACGCTGACCATTCACCCAACGAGTCTGACATTTCAGACTGAACGGTAAAAGACATAACAGTCTTTGTTGAAGATGTAGGCCTAGACTATATAACACGGGAAGTATTTTTGAAATAACCTGCGGGAGAATTGACGGGTGGATTGAAAGTAAATTTTCATTTAGGCCCACTGATCAATCGCTATTCGTGACGTTTTACTCTGGCATAGCTGTGCCGCCTTCTCTTCCCCCTCCCCAATCGGTCGAATTTTCACAGACCAGCACCACGATACTTTTAGATGAATACTACTACTACTACTACTAATAATAATAATAATAATAATAATAATAATAATAATAATAATAATAATAATAATAGCGCGATGACACTGGCTGAATAGAAATCTGCTTGCTCTACACAATTAATTAACCACACAACAATGGCATTTATCCACACACACATTAACAAGCTAACAGCTAATGCAATCCCGACTACTACGTCACTGCACTGTTTCACTGATCACAATCAAACAATCATACAGTGCACTCCTGAATTTCTTTCTCCTTGCTCAAGTTTCAAAGCATGAAACCGTATTTGGCTATTTGACCATCCTACAAATAGTGCCATCATGTTATGGTTACATTTTGAATCTTTATTTTAGCTTCTTCATAGAACTGAATTGTTTAATTAGTCATTATAATGGGATTCATTGTTTTGTAAAATGTTTTGGAATTAATGTAAGACGTGGGTTGGCGTTATTGCTGAGGGCTCCGCCGTTCAGCGCTTACACCCGCCTGCACTCTTCCTTACCCTGACAAGCCCATATCGTCCTTCCAGGCATCTCCCGCATCCCGTACACTTGCAAAGTCCAGGGACCTACTGAGGGCTCTCCTGCAACAGTCCGAGCGCCTCAAGACTAAAGAGAAAACATCGTGCTTGCTGGACAGCAGCCACGGTCTGAAAGCCTTCGCCATTTTCTTGAAAATAGAAAAGCAACATGTTTACAGCCGAAATAATAAAGATAACATTGCATAACTGAATAGCATATCACTTAAGTTCGACTTCGCTACATTTGTCCATCACTTTATGTAATCACTAATCAGTTACAAACTACAGAATGGCATAACGTTAAATGCTTTTGAAAAGGCGGTGGGGTGGCGCCAAAAAGCCCTTCATGCACGAACCGCCACTGCCACTGATTTGTGAGCAATCAACGTTATGGACACGGTGGGTACAATGTACACAAACCTTCTGAACGAGTAACAACTCCGCCTGGCTGTTATCTGTGTGTAACACAAGGTACTGCGCACCCTCAAGATAGCGAAAACATATCTTATTAGTAGGGCCCGGATTTTTAGGTTTTAAACTATTTTATTCCTTGCTAGCTAACTGCAGTATTTTAACTTACTTATCCATTTCATTACCATTGGAGTAAATTACTCGAATCTTATAAAATCTAAAAATAACTAAATAAGACGTTAAAACCTAAAAAAACGAAATGGGCTATTCAAGACAATATTACGTTATTTTGAAATAGAAGTACCAAATATTAATGAAATTGAATGATTCTTTTTTAAAAATAAACATTATGCCCGACTTTTTGAAATGACTTCATGGTTTGGAACTGGAGGTGGTTTGTAAGTATAACTAGAAACAACGTGATACGATACTATTCCACTAGGGTACAGCACAAAACAAGAGACAACCCCCTGGCGTTCACTGACCTGTATCTAGCAGGTACAAGCCCGCCTAACTTGACAGCTTCAGTGCATCTCTCATTGTGTACGGTCGACTACCGCCAGTTACGGCTGTTTAGCTCTATACACACTATTATGCGACAAACTAAAATTAATTTTCCCTATAAATCAAGTTATTATTGAAGGCAGTTTAAGAAGCTTACGCATCTCAGAAGTAGCGATGCCTAAAGGCAAGCCATCATTTACTTTACGTCGCACCGACGCAGATATGTCTTATGGCGACGATGGGATAGGAAAGGCCTAGGAATGGGAAGGAAGCGTCCGTGGCCTTAATTAAGGTACAGCCCCAGCATTTGCCTGGTGTGAAAATGGGAAACCACGGAAAACTATCTTCAGGGCTGCCGACAGTGGGGTTCGAACCCACTATCTCCCTTTTACTTGATACTGGCCGCACTTAAGCGACTGAAAAAAAGTTTGAATGAATAGTATAACTTTAGTAATGATTGAAATGATCATTAAAACTATTTCAGGAGGATGAAAAACTAAAAAACTATTTTGAGCTATTAAAAAACTAAAACGTGATTTTTAAGAACCTAAAAATCCGGGCCCTACTTATTAGCATCATATATATGCTGCCCGCTCCTCGAGTCGAATCTGACACATTCTTCGTACACACAGAACAAGTGTTCTGACGACAGACTCCAAGGCATTGTTTCGCTGTTACCTTTTTGTTCCTTTGTTCAGCTGGTGCCTTAAAGTTACGCTGTTTAATGATGGAGATAATTGCTCTGAGGAAGATCGTGCTTGTCAGAGGGAGACAGATGATCCTGGGTTCCCTTCTCCTCCTCCACTCCACAATGGATTATTCTGCCTCGTGGGAATGAAATTCACACTTTGCACACCGTTCGAATGAGTAAGAAAATGAAAATTTACTATGAAGTGTAAGACACACGTGCAATTCAGCCGCACGTTTGTTTATAGTACAAGTGTATGAAGCGAGAAGTGGTCTCGCTGGCGGTGTACAATAGGGTTGCTGCGTATGGGGCAAGAACAATTGAAAGTGCTATCCTGTAGGCTGATTGTCTATGACATCACAGTTACAGTAGATCATTTTACCAGATCCAGAGGAGAAGATCGTCGGGCCTGGGTCATACAGACTGGAGTATGGCAGACATCATCGGTGTCCTAGAGGATACCAGAAAAATGTGTGGGAAACGTCCTCGTGGAAGGCCAAGAATGACGCTTATGAAGACGTTCTTCTCTGGGACTACACAGATGACAACCAAGATAGACTCTCTCAGAAGATAGCTGGAGCAGCGGCAACCTAGTCGTAAGACCGAATACATATATGATGATGAAGACATTTTTGTTGGACACAATCCGCATCGGCTCCTAAACGTATTTTGCCATTGTTTTGGTGTGTAATATTCATATTGGTTAAAAAAACTGTTTAATTACCAAATCAGTCACGGACAAGAATTTCAACGTTTCAGCTTTGGAACGAGTGTTAATTTCGTGGAATGAAGAAAGAAGCCTAAAATTGGACGATAGATAAGTGGGGCGATTTGTAGAAAGCAACTGATAGACGAGGGTCATTTGGTGGGTTTTTATACGGTCGTTTAAACGTAACCATCCCACCTTTTTGTAGTATGGTGTTATATGAGCGTCATGTCGGAGCTGGAAGGCATATCGAATGCAAGAGTTCTATACACGTTGTAGTTTTGCTGCTTGTTCATAGGTTAGGTCAATCAGTATATTGTCACAGTAGTCAAAGATTGGAAATAGGAGTGTTTGTATGAGTTTTAATTTAAAGTCCAGTGGGAGAACATTCTTATGGCTCTTTAAGGGATAAAGGAATGCATGTACCTTTCTGCACACATTAGTTATATGTTCATTCCAGTTCATATGGTTCGTAAAAGAAAGTTGGGTTATCCAAACTCGTCTAGCAAATATACTGTATATAGATAGACCTATGTCTAACGGACTTCTACTAATTATTTGAGAGGAGCAATAATTCAGCTGAATGGCACCTCCGAAAATCGTAAAAGTGGTGCGTAGGCCTAAATCCAGTAACATTATTTTTCCTCTTCTTCTTATTATTATTAATTCAGCCGAATAAGTATGTTGCTGAAGCTAGACTGATTAGCTCAGACGATAGAGCGCTGGCTTTCTGAGTTTAAGTTAGTGGGTTCGATCTCGGATTAGTCCGGTTGTATTTGAAAGTTTTCAAACATGCCACCCTCGTGTAAAAAAGTAGTTAGTGAGACGTGAAACCAATAACATTATTATGTGTTATTCTATTACTGGGCCGGCCCCATGGTGTAGGGGTAGCGTGCCTGCCTCTTACTCGAAAGCCCCGGGCTCGATTCCCGGTCAGGTCAGGGATTTTCACCTGGACCTGAGGGCTGCTTCGAGGTCCACTCAGCCTACGTGATTAGAATTGAGGAGCTATCTGACGGTGAGATAGCGGTCCCGGTCTAGAAAGCCAAGAATAACGGCCGAGAGGGTTCGTCGTGCTGACCCCACGACAGCTCGTAA
Source organism: Anabrus simplex (assembly GCF_040414725.1). Classification (NCBI taxonomy): domain Eukaryota; kingdom Metazoa; phylum Arthropoda; class Insecta; order Orthoptera; family Tettigoniidae; genus Anabrus; species Anabrus simplex. The sequence continues at coordinate 264,627,553 of NC_090265.1, read as the reverse complement.
TCTGTAGGCCTTCAGGCTGAGCAGCGGTCGCTCGGTAGGCCAAGGGCTGTAGTGACATGGGGTTTGGTTTTTTTTCTATTACTGGACTGTTCGGCTCATTAGCTGAATGGTCAGAGTCTTGGCCTTCCGTTCGGAGGATTCCCGGTTTTACTCCAGCTCGGGTCGGGGATTTTATGCGCGTCTGGTTGAATCCTTTTACTCAGGGACTGGGTGTTTGTGTTTGTCTTAACATACGCACACTTCACGCCACACTACCAACGACCACAGAAACACGTAATAATGAATACATCCCTCCACATATGGTTGGTGCCAGTATGGGCATGCGTCCGTAAAACAGAGATAAGTTCTCATGCCCATCTGTTATTCTACCAGTGTGTGGGAAAATTGGGGGAATATGTAGAGAAGACTTCTGTTACCGGACGGTGGAAGTGGTTGTCACTTCCCTATTCGATCAACATGGAAGGGAATCGTCCTATAACTTGTATGTTATGTTTTTAGAACCCGGATGTTTAGGCACTCAAAGTTGTCAAAATATATAAAATAAAATGGACAGTTCAGATTAAATTCTCCGTGCTGAAACTCTGCCTCCTATCACACAAATTAGTTTTAAAAAAACAGTCCACATCAAATAAAGTAACGGGAGTGTATTTAATATAAGGCAGTGCAGATGGACGTAAGTCTACAGTTACTGAGCGATCAAACCAAACCAAAACCAAACCCCATTGCACAACAGCCCCGAACGGCCTTGGCCTACCAAGCGACCGCTGTTCAGCCCGAAGGCCTGCAGATTATGAGGTGTCGTGCGGTCAGCACGACGAATCCTCTCGGCCGTTATTCTTGGCTTTGCGGTCCGGGGCCGCTATCTCACCGTCAGATAGTTCCTCAATTGTTATCACTAATCACGTAGGCTGAATGGACCTCGAACCAGCCCTCAGGTCCGGGGCCTCCGGGTAAGAGGCAGATACGCTACCCCTACACCACGGGGCCGACTGAGCGATCACCTTTCATAATTTGAAAAATCTGTCTTATTTTCTGGAGTCCTAGATTTCCAGACATGACACTTGCAGCACCTCCCATTTCACATCGAACAGCTTCAATTAAGCTCACCGTTTCTTCAGTTATTATTATTATTCGTATTTTATTTCTGGATGAGAGAAAATTAGAATTGCACATTTATGCTTAAATGTATCATTCCAAAATAACGGGGAGAAGTGAATAATAATATATCAGTGTATAGCTTTGAAAGTCAAAATGAGGTACCAAGTTGTATAAAATATAGCAAAGGATAAAATAAGCAAAAAATGACCCTGCATTTCCAAATATGCCAAAACATGTCTATCTGTAGAATTGTATCATATATCAAATCAGCAAAAAAATAAAAAAAATTGTTAAACATTCAGATTCTAGTTATAATGGTTTCTATTATTGCGTGTTTGTGCATACTGGTAGAGTAAAGCGTCTCCGAGAACTGTATAAGTAGTTAGTGGGACGTAAAGCAAATAACATTAATTATTAAAACTTATTCGTTATTTAGAAAGCTACCCTAAGGCATGAAATAAAGTACTACCCCAGCATTTACTGTAGTGGTTAAGGGGGGAAAAAAATAAAATAAAGGATGGCTTGAGTCACCTTAGTCTTTAATCAAATCTCGCTCAATTTCTGTATTCAAGTTAACATGTAACTGTTTAAAGACTATCTCTTCTCCCCTATACAAAGTCCTAATAGACATACTGTAACAGTTCTGCAATACATCAACTCAACTCAGCTATGCTATACACTATCCATTTACATCACGGCCTGACATTTTCACTGTTTACACTATTTAGAACAAATACTATCGCTCCAATGAAGGGAGCAGTTCAATATCTATAATAACATCACCCGATAGTTCCCTCCTTGGATGAGTCACAGTGTTGAAGTCGTTCGATGTCTGCATGCAAAAGATCTCTGGTGACATTTGGAGTTTACCCAACAAAATTAATTATGATTGAGAAAGCTATTCCAGACCTTGCAGCATGAGCTGTAGTGAATATGGGGTAGCACATTTACCGATAGGCTCCACTTGCAAGAGAAAATACCGTCATTATACCATCCACAGCTAAATTTCTTAATCAAAATAGTATCGTCTTTTTATTCAATTTAATTTTTCCCCATATTCATACACTTAGCAGATATTTTACTCAGGATTCACACTGCTTTCAAAAGCTGTCCGGAAGAGATTACTACCACTGACGAACGGTCAACGCTGTCGTTGGAATATGGATTTTATTAAGAACTGGTGAAGAGAATAGGTCACTCAACAGACTTTCAGCTTCTCTGTCTTTTCCCCCCTTAACCACTACAGGAACGTCGAAATTGATACGCAAATAGCCCATATGGACCCAAATCAAACTGTTTACAACACCCTAGGTGAGGCCATACGATTATTACTGTATTTACCTCACTCAGTGGGCTATCAGGCTTATTCAGACTTCCTGTGTTGTTAACTATTGCGAGCTGTCACAGCACCGGATGTAAACATCACGCAGTTCTTGCCTTGGTCGCCAGCAATATCGTCTAGAACACAGGTCAGCTTGCAGAAATCTCATTGTAATGCCAGCAGACGTGTTTTTTGGTCTTGGACGACACGTGTAGATGTTGAAACCGTAATATGAGTCAACTGAATACAAAGATTACCTGCGTACATTTTTAATCTAATGAAGATATCAATTTACAAGGGGAACATGAAGCATTTCTAGCCTTGGAGCAAACTGAAATACACTATAAAGTACATAGGAGTACATATCAAAAGCGAAAAAGTTTAACCCTATGAATAGCAGGCTTGTAACATCCGCTAGAAAGACTTTTAAAGAATACAGTGGCTGTCTGTTTGATTACAGGGACCGATGACATAGACGTTAGGCCTCTTTAAATAATAATAATCATCTATTTGATGATCTTTTTTCTACCAAGTAATTACCCTTACTTTGAATATTGCCGGTAGCAAATACAACCAATATATACTGCTTTATTTGACATTTTTAAGGTTGTGGGCTTCATCAAGAGCCCTTTAATTCACCAACAGTTATGTCAAAATAGTTTCAGCCACCACCACAACCATCATTCAACAATCGACTATCTTGGTCGGAATCGATCCCGCGATCATGGGAACACAAGTCTACCAGTAGGGCCAGGATTTAAAAAAATGCATATCGATGGCTTTCTTTTAAAACCTCGTATGTCTAAATGTTCTTCCTACCTATTATATCCCTTAAGACTGGCCACGCCTCCCGGTCATATATTTGTATGCAGTCCATCAGAATAATTTTCGCTGTGTTCATTTTCCTTTGCTAATGTCTAAAGGAAAATGGACCTTAACGTACCGAATTGTAGGGATGTTGATTGCTTGGCAGATTTACACACTCCTACAGTATAATGTATTTAAGGTTCATTTTCCTTTACAAATTAGCAGAGGAAAATGACCATAACGAAAATTATTCTTTTGGACTGCATATAAATATGGGACTGGGAGGCGTGACCAGTCTTACGGAATATAATGGATAGGAAGAGTATTCGGACTTACGAGGTTTTTAAAGAAAGCCATCGATATGCGTATATGCAAATGCATATTTTGAACGCTAGCGAATATTTTGAACGTTAATGCACATAGGCCTGCAGATATATTTTTCTCCTATGTTTGATCGATTATCCAAGATTTCTGAACGAAGAACTCTACATATGTTGTGTATCCCTTGGCAACACGAGAAGCCTTCCCTGATCAAGGAAAGTGCTTTCAGTTTCGCAGGCGAATACTGATGTTTTTCACAACAGCTATTTCCTTTTCTCTGATATCCAATCCATAAGCAAGCACATAAGTGGAATCAGGCAGTATTTGACAGAACAATGTTCTAACCAGTCAGTGTCAGTGTACAAGTATTGTCTAGTTACGTCCGTCGACGTAGAACGATCATTTTCAGCGTATAAATTAATTCTGCCCGACAGGAGAAAGTCATTGCCCCCTAAAAACTTTGAAAAACTGTTCATAATCTACTGCCATGCATTATTTTTCAAGAAAAAACCACGTTTATTTATTTATTTGGGAAACCAAAACAGCGAGAAGCCGAATTACAGAGTTCCGTAATGAAAAATATATTAAAAATGGAGTAGCGCATTGCAAACACTAAAAAATAAGTCGAAGAACAAACAGGAAACAGCATCTGATGTTAAAATAGCGGAAGAAAATTAAAAAAAACTAACAAAATAGACTAACTGTAGAGACACAACAATTAACAACAAAACATAAAGTCAAAAGAAAAGAACAGCCCAGATTGGTGGGTTCAATTCCCCTCTCAGTTCAGCGGTATAAGATGCTCAAATATGCCTTCCTCATGTCAATAGATATATCAACACGTAAAAGAACTCCCGTGGAACAAAATTCGGCACAATGGCGTCTTTCAAACAGTAAACACTAATTAGTGAGACGTAAAAGTAAATAAATAAATAAATAAATAAATAAATAAATAAATAAATAAATAAATAAATAAATAAATAATGTTGTTCGGGTCATCAGTCCGTAGACTGGTCTAATGCAGCGCTCCATCCCACCCTATCCTGTGCTAACGTTTTCATGCCTACGTGACTACTGCATCTACTCAAATCTGTTTGTCATATTCATTTCTGGGTCTAACCTTACCGTTCTTACCGTCTACACTTCCTTCAAAAACTGACTGAAGATGATGATGCTTGTTGTTGAAAGGTGCCTAACATTTAGGTCATCGGGCCAAAACTAACTGAACTGTGTCTTAAAATGTGTCCTATCATTCTATTTCACCAATTCGATTCAGTATCTCATCGTTCGTGATTCAATCTATCTTCAACATTCTTCTGTAACACCATATTTCAAAAGGTAGGATTTTCTTTTTCTGCTAGTTACTGTCCGTATTTTACTTCAACATCGTGCTACACTCCAGAGTAAAGTATTCAAAACATCTTTCTGATTACTATGTCAGTGTCCGAAATGAGCACATTTATTTCCTTAAGAAAGGCATTCACGCCTTGCTTGTGATAGTCTGCATTTTATGACCTCCTTACTTCTGCTATCGTTAGTCATTCTACTAATCAGGTAACAATATTAATTTACTTTCTTTAAGATTTCATTTCCTAATGTAGTATTTTCTGCATCAGTTGATTTCATTCGACTGCACTCCATTACAATTGTTTTCGATGTATTTATTTTCATCCTGTTTCCTTCTCCAAGACTGTGTCTGTACCGATTCAGCAATTTCTCCAGATCTTCTCCAGACTCAGACAAAGTATCATCTGCAATTCTCAGGGTTTTGATTTCCTCTCCTTGGATTGTGATTTCCTTTCCAAATTCTTGTTTGATTTTCTTTACCGCCTGTTCTATTTAGACACTGGAAATGAGAGGGAGAAACTGCAGCCTTGTCTCACTCCTTTCTGGATTGCTGCCCTCGACTCTTATCACTGCAGACTAATTTTTGTACAGATTGCAGACAATCCTTCTTTCTCGTTATCTGATCCAGATCACCTTCAGGATCTTTATAGTTTGGTCCAATCACCATGATCATTATCGAATGCCTTTTCTCGTCCCGGGGTCTGGCTCCAGGGGTCCCGGGTTCGATTCCCGGCAGGGTGGGAAATTTTAACCATCATTGGTTACTTTCTCTGGCACGGGGGCTGGGTGTATGTGTCGTCTTCACCATCACGCGCAGGTTGCCTACGTGCATCAAATCGAAAGACCTGCACATGTCGTTGGACACTCCCGGCACTAAAAGCCATACGCCATTTCCATTTTTTCTCGCCCCAGGTTGATGCAGCTATTTTTAGGATCGCCATAAATAGAGATGAGCTGAATGTACCATTTTAACAACATAACCAGCCCTCCTGCTATTCTGCCGTTCTTAAATCTGAGGCAGTATCGGGAATCGAACCCAAGCCTCCAAGGATGACAGCTAATAGCATTAACCTTTACGCTGCGAAGGAATAATAATAATAATAATAGCGACCGAATTGGTTAAGCAATGCAGATCATGTAGTTGTTAAGCTTACATTAGGGAGATGTCGGTTTCAGTTCCACTGTCAGCAACTATAAAGATGGTATGAAAGATTGCATTTTACACGAGATAACTGTCAGGACTGTATCTTAATTAAGACCACGGTCGCTTCCTTCCCAGTATCAGATAATTCTCATTTGGTGTGACATGGCAAGAGCATTTATCATTTATGCACGTTACCATAGTGAATCGTTTTATTCTGAGAAATATCTATATGTGTATCATTTAGGCAATTTTTTAACAGTGGTTCTGATGATTATTCTTTTAAGAGCAAGTGCAACTTAGCAATTATCCTCCGTTTTTATAACAAGCCCTTTCGAGTTTGGCGGGGCACCCCATTACCACTGGCAAACAAAGCAATCGAACATGCCAGCTATTTGACACGTCCAGATAAATATCGAGACATTAATTTTTAAATTTATATTATATTAATTAAATATTAACATTTTAAAAGAGTTTTCTTCATTTCTCCGTATCTGTGTAGACGTTCTATTATTATTATTATTATTATTATTATTATTATTATTATTATTATTATTATTATTATTATTATTATTGCTACATTTGACGTCTAGGACCCCTGCCACACCCACGCTCAAGCCGGCAGCTCGGTTCATTAGCGCCTACTAACGGGAGGGTGTGGCTGCTAATTGGGTGTAGCGGCCCTTACCATCCCTGGCCAGCCCCTGTCTGCAAGCTCTGTCTCATCCAGCTTTGATTCGAATACAATCCGACGTTCTCAGAACTCGACATGTACTGTGTTCAAATCTACACGTATCTCTTGTTGGCGAAGATTGAAGATATATACAGTACTTTATTATTGTTAACTGTTAAAATGTTTTCATTCTTACATAATAATAATAATAATAATAATAATAATAATAATAATAATAATAATAATCGTATAGCCTCAGCTACCGTGTGCAGACATTTCAATTTGACGCCATCTGGCTGTCTGCTCGTCAATTTTGACGTTCAGTTTTACTCTACGCCCACTAGATGGCAGACAGAGTAAACCGGATCTCTCTTGGGCGTCTGTGGCTGAGATTTAATGATTTTTGTCGGTTAAATACCAAATGTATCACCAGAGATCTTTTACATGCCAACATCGTACGACATGGAGTGTCGAATGGACTTTTTTCCGCCCTTCAAAAATCCGACTACCATCTGCCGAGTTTGAACCCGCTATCTTGGGATCCGGAGGCCGACACTCTACCACGGATCCACCCACATACATACATACATACATACATACATACATACATACATACATACATACATACATACATACATACATACATACATACATACATACATACACTGAGTGAGCTGACCGTGCGGTTAGTGTCGTGTAGCTGTGAGCTTGCATTCGGGGGATGGTGGGTTCGAATCCGACCGTTGGCAGCACTGAAGATAGTGTTTTCCATGGTTTTCCATTTTCACACGAGGCGAATACTGGGGCTGTACCTTAATTAAGGCCATGACCGCTACCTTCCTAAGCCTAGCCCTTCTCCATCCTTGCGTCACTGGAAACCTTCGATGTGTTAGAGTAACGTTAAACCACTAGCAAAAAAAAAAAAAAAAAAAAAAAAAAAGAGGGCAAAGTTACCTTCGTACAGACGAGTGGGAGGTAACTGTTTCATAACATCGGATCTAAATGGTATAGAGTGATTAACTCTTAGGTTGTCCCTAGTTAGGTCTACTCATTTCTGTTGTAGAGTCATCCGTGCTATTATGTTTTTCACATTTCTAAATTTCTCGTCCCTTTGTTGTGGTATCGAACCCACGTTCTTTCAAGTGAATTAAGGATTCTCGGCTGTAAATATCGTATACGATCTCAGTTACAAAATGTAACAATTCAGCATTTAAACCTGCAAGCGTGCACTGTGTAATTTAAGAAAGAATTAAACACTAAGATTGTTAGTTATGAGATTTTTTTAAAATTTACAATTGTATTTACATCGCACCGACACTGATAGGTCTCATGGCAACGATAGGATAAGAAAAGGCTAGGAGTGGGGAAGGAACCGGCCGTGGCCTTAATTAAAGTACACCCCCAGCATTTGTCTGGTGTGAAAATGGGAGGAAAATAATCTTTAGGGCTGCCGACACTGGGATTCCAACCCACTATCGAACCTACCCGAATGTAAGCTCAACAGCTTCGCGACCCTAACCGCACGGCCAACTCGCTCGGTTGTTCCGAGATTATATTTTTAAGAACAGTGGTTTAAATATTACTTCGTAATTTTGCGAACTGAACGCTGTATTTATGCGAATTCTTAATATCAAAAGTGTCGGGTTGAGTGGCTCAAACGGTTGAGGCGCTGACTTTCTGGCCCCAATTTGGCAGGTTTAATCCTGGCTCAGTCCGATGGTATTTGAAGGTGCTCAAATACGTCAGCGCCGTGTCGGTAGATTTACTGGCACCTAAAAGAACACCCGCGTGACTAAATTCCGGCACCACGGCGTCTCCGAAAACCGTACAAGTAGTTAGCGGTTCGTAAAGCCAATAACATTGGACTATTAATATCAAAAGTGACACATTAATCAAAATTAAGGTTTGAAATATTTTATTGTGCTACACAAGGGTAGTTTTCAAATACTATGCTTCTAAAGCCAGTCACTTTGTATAGCCTATGAATTCTCGCAGGTGAGGATAGTTTCCACCCCGTTATGTCGACTACAGTTATTGTCTGTTGGTAAATAAAGTATGAGATTCGATAGACAATACTATGAATGCTTGGTTTGGTATTTGCGGTACCTTGTTTGAAACAATAGTTTAAATGTTTAAAAAATATCATTTGAACGTAAATGAAACATAACCTTTAACATTCCTATAACAATTCTTAGAGCTCCGTAGTTCAGGTTGCAGCGCGCCGGCCCTCACCGCTGGGTTTCATGGTTCAAATCCCGGTTACTTCATGTGAGATTTGTGCTGGGCAAAGCGGAGGTAGGACATTTTTTTCTCCGGGTACTCGGCTTTTCCCTGTCATTTCAGCAACACTCTCCAATAGCATTTAATTTCATCTGTCAGTCATTAATCATTGCCCGAGAGGAGTGCAACAGGCTTCGGCAGCCGGCACAATTTCTATCCTCGCCGCTAGATAGGGTCTTCATTCATTCCATTCCTGACCCGGTCGAATGACTGGAAACAGTCTGTGGATTTTCATTTTCTGTAACAATTCTTGGACCTGTCGTTTAGAATTAACAGTATTTATTAAATATTTGCTTGTTATATTAATGTTATATTTATTATGAGATATTATCCGGCTCTATGGCTAAATGGTTAGCGTGCTGGCCTTTGGTTACAGGGGTCCCGGGTTCGATTCCCGGCAGGGGCGGGAATTTTAACCATAATTGGTTAATTCCGCTGGCACGGGGGTGGGTGTATGTGTCGTCTTCATCATTATTTCATCTTCATCGCGACGGGCAGGTCGCCTGCGGGCGTCGAATAAAAAGACCTGCATCTGGCGAGCCGACCTTGACTTCGGACACTCCCGGCACTAAAAGCCATACACCATTTCATTTTTTATGAGATATTTATTTTTTAAACTTTCGTTTAAATCAATGATGCACTGAAATTATGTTTCAGATTTTAGTTTTTAGTTCTTACATAACGGCAGCCGTTTAAAATATATACACTTTTAAAGGTTTACTGAAATTTTGTTGGAAAAGACTGCGTAGATAAAGGCTCGCGGGCATTTCTTTTCCAGAAAGCTGCTCACACTTTCCTGTAGGAAGCTGCTAGCTATCCTATGTTGGAATGAAGCCACTTGGGAGGCCCAGCAGCGGTTCCCACACTCTCGTAGTCTGCACAACTTCTCCGGGGTTTTTTGCGGCTGGTCATCAGCCGGGCCCTGGCGTCTGGAGAGCCTTGTAGCGCCGCCCCGAACACTGATAAGACCGAGAGCTCTACCTTGAGCGCAGCGTCTGGCAGTACCTTCTGTCAAGGAAATTACAACGAGCACTTTGTCAGCTCTCGCCCGCAAGCGCCAACTTTCTTCCGCGCTCTTCGTCTCACAAGATACAGCCTACAGCTTTAATTCATCTCTCAGCAAAGTATTGCTTGGCTCAGGAGATGTATCTTCCAGAGGTCCCAGGTTCGAATCGCGACAATGATAGTGATCATCATCAGTTTCCTTTCGTCCTGATTTTGTTTCCACTCATTGAAGACTGGTTTAAGTTTACTCTCAGTCTTAGGTATAACATAACTGACTAGGGAACTGTCTGTGTTGGACCAGTCCGACCGCAGTGGAATCTGGTAGGATGATCCAGTAAGACATCTTAAACTTAATGGTAATAGCCATTCTGTCATACGTACCTGTAAGCATGCATTTGGGTGATGGCGGATTCGTACCCCACTGTCAGTAGATTGTTGTACGTACTTTCCCCATGTTCACACCAGGCAAATGCTGAGACTAGCTTAATTAAAGCCACAGCCGGTTCCTTCACATGTATAGCCCTTTACCATCCCATCGTGGTCAAAAGACCTAACGGATTTGATGCCATGTTAAAGCACTTAATAATATTTACGTGCGGTACTTAAATAACAGTGATTGCTGCAGTTTCTAAAGGAACAATCGCATCGTTTACGATGAAACTTAATTGGATGATCAATTAAGACATCAGAAGATCGTCCCCCTTGTAGGTGGGGGCGGTAGAATAACACCCACGGTATCCCCTGCCTGTCGTAAGAGGCGACTAAAAGGGCCTCAGGGGCTCAGAACTTTGGAGCGTGGTTTAGCAACCACGAGGCCCTCAGCCGAGTCCTGGCATTGCATCCAGTTACTTGTGCCAGGTTCCTCACTTTCATCTATCCTATCCGACCTCCCTTGGCCAACTCTTGTTTTTTTCCGATCCCGATGCTGTTAGGTTTGCGAGGGCTAGGGAGTCTTTCATCTTCGCGCCCTTCGTGGCCCTTGTCTTCCTTTGGCCGATATCTTTATTTTTCGAAGTATCGGATCCCTTCCATTTTTGTCCTCTGATTAGTGTTATATAGAGGATGGTTGCCTAGTTGTACTTCCTCTTAAAACAATAATAGCCACCACCACCACCACCACCACCACTCAGAACATCGCTGTATGCCTGCCATTGTTACACAGGCGGTGTACAGTATTACAAAAGAGAGTGATCCAGAACAGGTATCCGGCAGTTTCTTCGTTTGTGCTAATAAAAGAATATATTAATAGTCTACACTTTTACTGTACATATAAAGACCAAGATTTTATACTACATAATATTTTATCTTCCATTATAAAAGATGCAGAAGTATTAAAACTTAATATTTTGATGTATTCGTATACTATGCCTTTGCTAGCAACACCTAGTGTTTACAGTGCACTATGCCATCTGGTGTGGGCTAGAACAAATTTGTTACTTTCATTCACCTGTCTCAGTCTCATCCTGGGCTCTGACAATATGAAAGTGATCGAGGTGTGAGTGATGCTAGTAATGTCATTCCTTATGCAGCCAGTCCCTTTTATGAACTGTGTGCAAATGGTGCTCATAGGGTCGGTTCGTGCGGGCATTTCGATGGGCTTGGCAGACTGAGATGTAATAGCAACTTGTGACTCAGTGAGGAAAGCAACGGGAAACTACCTCACTCCTCGCTTCCCTAGTACGCCTCTTCAGTGACGCTTGGGCCAACTATGACGGCTGATAGCAGAGCTGTTGAGGTCCAAACCAGCCTCCAGGGTGAACACTCAACATACTTATTCGTATACTGTCAAAAAGAAGTACCTCATTCAAACTTAGACGTCGGTGACGTAGTCAGTACCCCCCAGTTTGTCCGGCCCCGCGGTGTAGGGGGCAATGCGTCTGCCTGTCACCCGGTGACCACGGGTTCGATTCCCGGCCGGGTCAGGGGTTTTTAATTTATATGATTAATATCCCTGACCTGGGGACTGGGTGTTTGTGTCACCCTTAACGTTTCTTCCCTCACATTCAACACTTTACACTTCCGCAATTACCAAATACATGCAGGTTCATAACATATGGTGCAAAGTAGGGGCAAAAGCTCGTTCTACGTCGACGCCCCGAATAAATAGCATTTTAAAAACAACAGTGACCGCCTCTGTGGTGTAGTGGTTAGCGTGATTAGCTGCCACCCCCGGAGGCCCGGGTTCGATTCCCGGCTCTGCCACGAAAATTTGGAAAGTGGTACGATGGCTGGAACGGGGTCCACTCAGCCTCGGGAGGTCAACTGAGTAGAGGTGGGTTCGATTCCCACCTCAGCCATCCTGGAAGTGGTTTTCCGTGGTTTCCCACTTCTCCTCCAGGCGAATGCCGGGATGGTACCTAACTTAAGGCCACGGCCGCTTCCTTCCCTCTTCCTTGTCTATCCCTTCCAATCTTCCCATCCCTCCACAAGGCCCCTGTTCAGCATAGCAGGTGAGGCCGCCTGGGCGAGGTACTGGTCATTCTCCCCAGTTGTATCCCCGACCAAGAGTCTGAAGCTCCAGGACACTGCCCTTGAGACGGTAGAGGTGGAATCCCTCGCTGAGTCCGAGGGGAAAACCGACCCTGGAGGGTAAACAGATGATGATGATGATGATGATGATGATGATGATGAAAAACAACAGTTTAGCCAAGGACGAATGATCAGGCATCCTGAGCCGATGTTTACTTGTGGTAGGGTAGCTAGCCCCTTTCCATTCGTACTCTAACCAACAGCACGGGACTACCCATTCAAGTACTGACTACACCCACAGGTACGCGGTGTTTCAACATCCCTATGCCATTGGCTTATTGACTATATGCTACACGCATTAGCAAAATTGGTTCGTAGAGCGTGAAATACCATTCAAGTTTTCAAAATCTCAACTTCGGTATAAAGTGTTTTATGTAACTTTAAAATAGAATTATTGGTACACTTTTACAATGCATACGCAAAGTCGATCTACGTCATCATCATCATATAACTGCTCGAAGCTATCCTTCAACATTAATTATAACAAAAAGCAAAGCAAAGTCATCTCAGTACAGGCCATGAAGGCCCTTCGAGGGGTGAAAGGTAAAGGCTTCCACCAACCGTAACCTCGGCACTTGATGGGGTACAGTGGTTAGCTCTACGCCCGGCCGCCTTTGCCCCCAGGAATTAACCTGGTACTCATTTTTGGTGAACACTGAATGAACCTCAGGAAGTGGAAATCTCGTTTCTTAAATTTTACGACTTCCTGACGGGGATTCGAACCCACGTCCTTCCAGGTGAACCAAGCACGTCTTTTAACACCTCGGCCAGGCAGCCCCTACATTAATTATAACACTACCGTTAAATGCACGGCAAAATAATTATTACCATTAAATTTAGGATATGTTATTCACCCAGTTCAATGTATAACTGTGAGGTTCTAGTCTGTCAAATTAATTTAGATAAATAAATTTAGAAAATACATGAAATAGACATTTAATAACAGTTTATACCTGAAAAATAACAATTGGTTAGACTGATCAATTATTCTGTTTTTATTGTTGTTGTTGCTACTTGTTTAACGTCGTACTAACACATCGAACGTTTTCGGCAGCGGAAGAATGGAAAAGTGCTAGAATTAGGAAGGTAGCGGCCGTGGCCTTAATTAAAATACAGCCCCAGCATTTGTCTGTGTGTGAAAATGGGAAACCACGGAAAATCATCTTCAGTGTTACCGACGGTGGGATTCGAACCCATTATCCCCCGAATGCAAGGTCACAGCTGCGTGACCTTAACTAAATGGCCAAATTATTAATTTTCTAATTAATGGCATCTTCTTCAGGTACTTTCTAAATCTATATATCCTGAATTAGATTTGGCAGACTGAAGAAACTTACAGTTATCGTTAGAGTTCCGCCAATAAGTTTGCTGATAACTTCTAAATAATGAAATTTGTTGATTTTCACTCAGGTGTACTCTTTATTTTTGCTTGTGGTGAGGCAACCCTTGACATTGGTATGATGGTGATATATAAAGAGCCTTAAATCCATAAAGCCGTAAATCTGACCTAAGCCTAACCGCTCCTGCTCGCAATTAGTGGTAGGAAGGAAAAGATTCCGAAAGGGAACCGCTCAATATGTCGGTAATTGTCGGCAGAGGAAATCCCTCGTAAACGTTTGACTGTAGGGTTTCTGATGCCAGGTATCAGGCCTATTGTATTATGTTACCAGATCTATCCGTTTCAATACCTTGGGTGTAATATACTGTAGTTAAATTTGATTAATACAACTTCCCCCATGAGGAGGCCGCCACAAGGACAAAGTATGTCGACTACACAGTACTGTATTTTATCTTCTAAGTTATTGGTGAGTTTGCTAGTGTGCCAGATAGAAAGGAAGAACCATCTCAAAGCTCAGGAATAAATTTGGAATCTGGCATGATGTGTGGATCTTCAAATGTTATATAGATGATTGCTGAGTATTGTTATTGAACCTAGTCATTAACAATATCCGCGGATAATCAATCGCGGATGCGGATAACGTTTTGTATATCCGCGCAGGGCTCTAGTTAGAGAATAACTGGGTTGAAACCGAAAAGAAATGGCTTCCACTATAACAAGCAAAAAAGAATCTACGTGGTCCAACTCAGTTCCCTTCGAAGAGAGATACAGCCTAATGTAGAAAAATAAATCCAACTTTAACCAATTCCTTTACGATAATGGATGCAAGCGTTGTATCTAGCCTAGGCTAAATACAGTACTGTGACTTGATTGTGATATGCCACATTAACTGCACGTTTACACGTAGCACACGGGTCGTATAGACCTCAGTTTAGCGCAGTGTGGCTTAGCTGAGGTTCGAGCACAGTTAACAATGTCAAAATTTCTAAATTGGTTTCAGCGAGGTCAGTAGATATGTTTTTCTTTGTTTTTTTTACAATTTGCTTTACGTCACACAGACACAGATAGGTCTTATGGCGACGATGGGATAGGAAAGGGCTAGAAGTGGGAAGAAAGCGGCTCTGGCCATAATTAAGGTACAGCTCCAGCATTTGCCTGGTGTGAAAATGAGAAACCACGGAAAAACATCTTGAGGGCTGCCGACAATGGGCTTCGAACCCACTACTTCCCGAATGGCAGTAAATATGTCTCCTTCCTACGTGAAACGAAGTTAAATGAACGTATTCGGGAAGCTTATTTCCAAAGGGTACCAAATACAAAAGTACAATTTTACAGGAGAGAGAGGAGAAACGCTCAGAGTGAAAAATTTCAACAGAAAATTCATGTTAGTACTTTGTGTATTTTGTGTTAAAACTTCTTCAGTTTAAGAAATATGCAAGGAGAAAGGATGAATTTGGTACTTTCTGGCACTGAAACTCTTAAGGACGTCCATCTGATAGTTATATATTTCACTGCAGTCATCGAAAAACTGACTGTATGTAAATATACGTCCGCCTCTGTGGTGTAGTGGTTAGCGTGATTAGCTGCCACCCCCGGAGGCCCGGGTTCGATTCCCGGCTCTGCCACGAAATTTGAAAAGTGGTACGAGGGCTGGAACGGGGTCCACTCAGCCTCGGGAGGTCAACTGAGTAGAGGTGGGTTCGATTCCCACCTCAGCCATCCTGGAAGTGGTTTTCCGTGGTTTCCCACTTCTCCTCCAGGCGAATGCCGGGATGGGTCCTAACTTAAGGCCACGGCCGCTTCCTTCCCTCTTCCTTGCCTATCCCTTCCAATCTTCCCATCCCTCCACCAGGCCCCTGTTCAGCATAGCAGGTGAGGCCGCCTGGGCGAGGTACTGGTCATCCTCCCCAGTTGTATCCCCCGACCAAGAGTCTGAAGCTCCAGGACACTGCCCTTGAGGCGCTAGAGGTGGGATCCCTCGCTAAGTCCGAGGGAAAAACCGAACCTGGAGGGTAAACAGATGATGATGATGATGTAAATATACAATGATAAAAATTGAGTTATTTACAGTGAAGGCACAGATTAGTTAAATAATATTAAATAAAATCATTGAACACAACATTGTAAATTAAACGAAGTGTTCTGTTTCTAATGGTCACATGCCCCTGAAATGCCTCCTCATTGGCTGCATAGATACAAATTTTTTGCCCAATTCACGCCTTGGGACTTGGTACTTATTCGCATGGAAAAGGGATCTATATAGTTCCTCAACAATGGACATTGAGTATAACAGTGCCAGGCTTCTAATTTGGTTATTCTAGAGGATAGTTTACAGCAGAGTGTTTTAATGTAAATTAAATCCTGCTGCACAAGTTTGCATTCAAACGCTGCTTGTGCATCTCTAATGCACACTACATCATCTAGCGAGAAACTGTTTACTACATAAAACGAAAAAGTGTTTACTTTAGAATGAAGAGAAAAATTAATTTCAGTTATTACAATCAGGTACGGTAAGTAAGTATCGATTTAATTTCATAATGACAGCATATTATGGGCCTGGGTGAAAGTGAAGCTCATTTTACAAGAGTACGTAAAACGGAAAATATAAGTCGGAGACGGGAAAGTTATGCCAGGATATTAACGTACATTTTAGAAAAAAGCGCTAAATATGCATTTAAACTGAACATAATGCATGTTGCCATTTCTTGATGGATGCTGTATTTTTGTATCCATCTCTTGGCACAGGCCAGAGCAAAGTGTAGCTTCCACCGAAGTCCTAGTCTCATCCATGGCTGTGACAATATGGAAGCTGCTGGGGTATGGGTGCTGCTGAGTAATAACATTTGCAGCACAACTGGTGTCTGACTGTTATGAAAGGTGTTGCTCATAGGATCAGTCGTGCTGCAGTGGCACCTTCTGGTCCAGCGAGGAAAGCAATGGCAAACTACCTCACTCCTCATCTTGCCTAGTACGCCTATTTGGGCTCTGCCATTGGTTTTTATTGTTTTCCTATAACTGCATAGCCTTTGGTGGTGCTATTTGAGGATCCAACCAGCCTCTGGGCTGCTGACCTAACAGACAGACAATGTGTATTATACGCATAATTAAGCTAAAAATTCCTTAAATATACATTAGACATGATTTTGCCCTCCAAAAGCCAAAACATGCAAACATGCACGGGAAAAGTATACTTATTTGGAACGGGAAAGTAATGAAGTGGGTAAGTATTCAGTTTAAGCTATGTCCTAAGATCCTATAAAACATGCATTTGCTTAAAAGTCTCCTCTCTAGTCATAAATTAGGCCTACATCACTCAAGTACGGAGTTCGTTCGCTTATACGAAGTAGGATCCAAACGTTCAGGGACTTAAAGCCGCTGCAAACCACAAGCGTGTAGTTAAATTAACAATGTCTGAAATATATACTACCCCCTCTATAACTTGAATAGTTCATTCCGTGAATAGCGAAACAGTGACACGCGCAGATACATTCTTTCTATTGTTAGTGCGTCTGTGCTGCGAAGTAAAGAATATGGGCGTACAAACACGACATTTTGTCAGCCTTTTGGAAAGAAATCCTCAGTAACGTCCACAACGTTAACGATAGTGTACGATGGTTCTATAATAACCAGGTAAAAAGCACCAAAGGGAAAGCCATGCTAGAGATTCCTTTTGACACCGAGGGAACGATCTGTGAGTAAACAAGGAAATGTGCTTGGATATTTTACGTCGTTTGCGGGAATCTGCCCGTCGTAAGCGATTAGAAATGTGGACGGTGGCAAGCTCTTCAAGAGAACTCGCCCACTGCATCTTGGACCTTACAGGCGTCTTCGACGGGCGCGCGTGGGTTGAAACTGATTTCATCTAAGAGAAGCGGGCTAAAATCCCTCGAAATATTTAATCTTATAACAGCTGTGTTTGATGCTTCGTCTGCTAATATGTATGATTCTTAACATCCTGTTCCTTTCTTGGTACTCTCCATTATTGACATATCCAGGGTATTTCGAATGAACTCCTACATAACATTATAACACAAAAGTCAATATTGATACTTCTCTTAACTTAGAAGCTGAATGTACATCTATTTTGAATATATGGGTTTGTAATGTACTAATCCTCGGCAAAGAGAAGGTATAATATGTGGTCTGTAGTTTCTAGTGTTAGACATTGCCAATGTGGGCTACATGCCACAACGAATTTAATCCCCTCAAACACACACACACACATGATGGAGACTAGTGGTTAGAAAAGTTATGGAAGTGATATTGGAATGGTAGCTCTTGATTTATAAAATTGTTACGTTTCTTGGAGATATATATTTTATAGAATTCATATAATATATTAATTTTATATAACTAACTAATTAATCACGTGATTTTAATAAGCTGCCTAGCAGTGGTGATAAAGGCGTGCTTGGTTAATCCAAAAGGGCATGGGTTCGATCCCCCGTAAGGAAGTCGAAACATTATTTTTGGATACGAAATTTCGACTTGTGGAGAGGTGCATGAACCTGAAGTTCACTCGACTTCCATACAAATTGCGAACCAGGTTAAATCGTGGGGGCAAGATGGGAAGGACGTAGAACTAACCACTTCCATCCCATTTAATATAAATACTTTAGAAAAACCTACAACCTGTTTTCCAGTCAGTGACCGAGTCAGGGATGGAATGAATGAAGCCTCAATCTTGCGGCGACGATAGGAATTGTGCTCGCTGCCGAGGCCTGTCGCACTCCTCTGGGGCAATGATTAATGACTAACAGATGAAAAGAAATGATATTGGAGGGTATTGCTGGAATGAAAGATGACAGGGAAAACCGGAGTACGCGGAGAAAAACCTGTCCCACCTCCCTTTGTCCAGCACAAATCTCAGATGGAGCGACCGGGATCTGAACCACTGAACCCAGCGGTGAGAGGCCGACGCGCTGCCGCCTGATCCACGGAGGCTACCTAATATAAATACTAGTAAGGTAATAAATAAATAAATAAATAAATAAATAAATAAATAAATAAACTACTGTCTAGGTTACGAAGGTACCTTCATGGCCTGTGCGGAGATAGCTTTGTATTTTCGCAACTCATTTTACGTTCTTCACTTTGTCTTTTGATAGAAAATTATTTATCTCATTGGAACGTTTTCAACAAGGAACACTTGAAATGTTGTCTACTCCCAACATTACAGTTAAAAAGACATATTTTGTGTCATTTATGTCCAATGCTCCACATTAGAGTAACTATTTTCTGACCCTAACTTGGCAGTTTCGATCCTGGCTCAACCCGATGGTATTTGAAGGTGCTCAAATACGTCAGCCTCGTGCCGGTAGATTAACTGGCACGTAAAAGAACTCCTGTGGAACGAAATTCCGGCATCTCAACGTCTCCAAAAACCGGAAAAGTAGTTAGTGGAATGTAAAGCAAGTAACATTGTTATTAAAGTAACTATTCCATATAAGTTGGTAATTTTTACATCGTAGCCTATCATCAAATGCTGACAAAACCCCTAATGATCACCCTTAAACTTTTTCGCATAAACAGGTGAATTTTCCGTATTTTGTTTCAGGTCCCTTATACTGGCACTAAACATTTGGATGTTTGAAGATAACTATGGCTATTGTTACTTATTTTTGTGATTGCACATTTTCTTCTCAGTTTACTTTTTAGAAAAGCATTATAATGCTATTTCAATGATAATGAAATTCCTCCAGTATAAAACTACGTCCATTATAACGACCTTGTCACTCGATTTTGGTAGTTTGTTTTAATATTTAATTTTACGCTATATCTCATAGATTTTTCTTTCTGTTTCAGGTGAGTATGCTGAAAGGAAGGAAACTGGGAAGCATTAGTGAGTACAGGTTGGTTGTCTACCGATTTTTTCATGTACAATATGTTGACTGTTAAGCTCGGAATCTGTACGTGATTCACGATCTAGCACATGAATATGTAAGAAGTGATGCATTCTATACATTAGATTGGATTGAGATATTCCACCTTTTTGAATTTAGAATTAACTCAGGAGAAAGTGCCGCTGAGCAGGAATCATCATGTGTTTTTACCATATTGAAGTGTAGGCCTCACAAATCAAAATTACTTGAGAGAGACAAGAAAGCAAGTGTTAAGCGACTGTTGAATTCATAATCATAGCCACGGGATTTTCAGTTTTAAACGGAATTGGAACCACCGGAAGATTACTTTTCATTTCAAAAATCCAACATTCGTTAGCTGGGATTTAAACCATAGATGAGAAGCTAGTACTCGGCTATCACGTCCATTCACAAACACATTGTAATAAACTGTAACGAGTCGTACTAGTGTCGTAAATAGACCGGCTCTTGATGGTCTTTTTAATTTCCGTCTCCATTGGCGACCATCACCAGTTGCCCGGATGTGGTTTATGACACTCTTCTGCCTCTGCCAATCGAAGTAGGTCTTCTCATATCCATCGTTTTTTCACTTCATCCACCAATGTCTATCCTTGTCTAACCCTCTACATTTCTCGACAGAGACTATGTTCTTGTTATCATCTTGGAGGTATTTTTTAACACGTAGGCCTATAAACCATCACAGTCACGAACTTACATTAAGTTTACTCAACGGGGCGGTTAACTTTGGTATCTTCTCGAATTTCTTTCTGTACATGACTCAAGATCCAGTAAACAAATAGAAATGATACGCACTATGCCTTTGATGTCGAATCTTTAACACTAATTGGATTGAGATAATTCATCGTTTTGCCAGGCTGAGTGGCTCAGACGCTTGAGACGCTGGCCTTCTGGCCCCAGCTTTGGTAGGTTCGATCCTGGCTCAGTCCGGTAGTATTTGAAGGTGCTCAAATACGACAGCCTGGTGTCGATAGATTTACTGGCACGTAAAAGAACTCCTGCGGGACTAAATTCCGGCACCTCTGCGTCTCCGAAAACCGTAAAAGTAGTTCATGGGACGTATAAAGCAAATAACATTATTAATCCATCATTTTGACTTGTAAAATTTAGTCTGTATGGTTCCCTACTTCAAGGACTGACATTTGCGAGTATAAATTACTGATGCTAGAACAACACTGACTTCACACTCACGTTAGTGTTGACCGCGGTCTTCCTCTAGCACCTCCCCTGGCAGATTGAACGCCGTCGCTGAGTTCACTCAGAGTGTATTAGTCAAGAGTTACCCTGTTGGGAGCCCATTTGCTCCTCATAACGATAATGGTCTGTGTAGCACCTGAGCCCTCCTGAGTGAAGGATTTATCGCCGTGTGTTTCATATGGTCTGGCTGCAGTCCAGCATGCTACGGCAAACTAATAGAAATGTCCACCCGGTTTCCACCTCAAAATCGTCAAAAATCTCCGCAACGAAAAACTAAACATTTGAAAGCAAGTCGGTGAACCAAAAAAAAAAAAAGTCAAAACACCGGCAGTTCAGAAATAAGTTGAGGCTACTCATTTTCAGTAAAATATTGTTTTGAATTAGTGTTTTTGTCTACCTACAGCGAGTCCCCTTTCCAAACTATTAATTCTAAAATGTGTGTCGTTTTGTACCTCCTATTGACCCGGCATGTAAAAAAATGCTTACTTATGCTGCATTGTTCTTTTCGATTATTTTTTTTTGTTTCGAAATCTACTCATTCACTTCAGTTTTTACAGTAACAGTGTATGAAAATGAACATCCACAGCCTGTTTCCAGTCATTCGACCGAGTCAGGAATGGAATGAATGAAGCCCCCATCCAGCGGCGAGGATAGGAAGTGTGCCGGCTGCCGCAGCCTGTCGCACTCCGTTGGGGCAAAGTAACAGTGTATATAGTACAATTATTATACTCTTGTGTATATTTAAACCTATCTATCGTCGGTAGGCAATGAACACCTCGTAATTCCACTCACGAGAAAAGCATGTTTCTCCCCTACTGTCTCCTGAAGGCTTTCCGCGTTGCCTGAGAAGGGAACAGAAGATTCCAGTGGTCGAATAAGGTCGGTAGATGCAGAGTGGGTTTCGTCCCTTAAGAGGCCACGGCTTGTCCGTGGTCCAACAGCTCTGTACTCTGACTGGCCAACCGAGCAGAGGGAAGGTGGCCACGGCTCTACCGTGGCTCTACGCCTCTGCTCTGCTCTACGGGTCTGGGATATAGTGCTGGACTTCACGCCTGCCCCCACCTGTCGGCTGTCCTGGGAATGGTTTTCCGTGGTTTTCCATTCTCCTGCACTAAGGCAAAAGCCGGGACAGTTCGTAGTGTAGGCCACGGCCGCCCACCCCCTCACCTTCTCCGCACATCTCGTTCACAGTAACAAATCTCCCGGCCTGAGAGACGGCGTCGCCGTCTAAGAGGCCAGCCTCCCTCCCCTTCAGGGGAAGAATGAAAACGTTTAGTAGTAGTAGTAGTAGTGGTCGAATAATGTGGCTGTCATTAAGCACTGAAACTAGCAGGGACAGTTTTTCGGCCATTGCTCACCTCTGAGTTTTGGGTTTCTTTTCTAAAGTTTACTCCGAAGGACTTGCGAGGTTTCCTTTGCCTAGCGACGATACAGGCTATATACAATACATTACTGGGGAAAAGGGTGGTGTAGCGGCTTAGCTGCTTACCTGTCATCCCAGCGACCGTGGTTTGATTCCTGGTGTTGCTGAAGTGGGATATACAGTTGAAAATCCCGTGGTGTCAGGAAGAGCATGCGATCTTAAATCCCTGGCCACACCTCCTTCATTCCTGAGTGCGTGCAGGGACCCTAAGCAAGCGGGATAAACTGCGGAAGACGATAATGATTATTAAAGTTAATATTATTTGGCACAGCCTCCGTGGATCAGGCGGGAGCGCGCTGGCTTCTCACCGCTGGGTTCCGTGGTTCATATCCTGGTCACTCCATGTGAGATTGTTGCTGGACAATGCGGAGGCGCGACAGGTTATTCCCCGGGTACTCCGGTTTTCCCTGTCACCTTTCATTCCACCAGGACTCTCCAATATCATTTAATTTCATCTGTCAGCCATTAATAATTGCCCCAGAGGAGTGCGACAAGCGTCGGCAGCCGGCACAATTCCTATCCTCGTAGCTAGATGGGGCTTCATTCATTTTACCCCTGACCCTGTCACAGGCTGTGAATTTTCTTTATTTGGCATCAAGCAACAATCATTTCTGGCATAATCAAAATTTAATCATACTTCGGGAGTACGAAGGTAAAACAGTTGGATTTTGGGGGTACGCCGATCGAAAAGTTTGAATACCAATACTCCTTGATTGTGTAGGATACATGGAGCTGTCCCCTAGCGTTGGGCGAGGGAACTGAAAGAGAACGGGAGGCGAAGACCTCCCTTGCTGCTTTTGGAGAATGATGTCATCCTCGTGGAAGGTACACGCCTTCTCGTTCCTACCTTTCTGACACTAACACATTTAATTATAAATTCGCTTATGAGAGATGGAGCCGGCCTCGCGCTGTAGGGGTAGCGTGGCTGCCTCTTACCCGGAGGCCCCGGATTCGATTCCCGTCCATGTCAGGGATTATTACCTGCATCTGAGGGCTGGTTCGAGGTCCACTCAGCCTACGTGATTACAGTTGAGGAGCTATCTGACGGTGAGATGGCAGCCCCGGTCTACAAAGCCAAGAATAACGGCCGAGAAGATCCGTCGTGCTGACCACACGACACCTCGTTATGTGCAGGCGTTCGGGCTGAGCAGCGGTCGCTTGGTAGGCCATGGCTCTTCGGGGCTGTTGCGCCATGGGGTTGTTATGAGTGATGGTTTGAGAAATGTAAAACATATTTTGGCCTTTCATAGTAGTAGTAGTAGTAGTAGTAGTAGTAGTGTAGTAGTATTGTAATAGAAATGTTCTTCATTTAAGTGTTAGGTATATCTTAGTTATCAGTTCTACGACTTTGTTTTATTTATTATTTACATTCTTCTTGTTTTTCTTCATGACCTTTGCCCAGTTAATGGGGGCTCGTACTACATGTCGATTAATCCCAGTTTAACGCCCGGATCCATTTCCT
This sequence comes from Anabrus simplex, assembly GCF_040414725.1. Classification (NCBI taxonomy): domain Eukaryota; kingdom Metazoa; phylum Arthropoda; class Insecta; order Orthoptera; family Tettigoniidae; genus Anabrus; species Anabrus simplex. The sequence continues at coordinate 264,603,731 of NC_090265.1, read as the reverse complement.
GGCGCCAACCCATTGTGAAGGGGTGTGTTCACTAATGCGTGATTTGGTGTTGGTTGTTAGTGTGGTGTGTATAAATAAAGAGGTATACATGAAGATGAACACAAAATCCAGTCCCCGCGCTAGAGGAATTGATTTGGAGCGGCAAAAATCTCCGGCTCGGCCGGGAATCGAATCCGGACTCTTAGATCCGTTCATCCAGGCAGTTTGCTAGTTACATTGACTAGTTACATTATTTTATTATTATTATTATTATTATTATTATTATTATTATTATTATTATTATTATTATTTTTATTAATGGTTCATGTTTGTGTGTTACTGTAGTCACGTCCTAGTTCGTGAACCATGGGCAACGGCTGAGTGGCCTAGTAAGTGGTCCTGAGTGTCGGGATACCAGTTGCTATGGAATGGGAGTGGGCATCTCGGACATATTCTGAGTCGTGGCCCTCCTTGTGCTCAGGCGGCTAGGACTATAAAATTCACCGGTGGTCCATAACCCGTTAGAGGAGAGATCCTCACTTGGACTATGTGCAAGTAGGGCAGCATCCTGCTTCATGAATTTACCGAGCTCAGAACACTTTAAGCAAGCCTCGGACCTATGGGAGTAATGGTGTCCCACTCCCATTTGACAGGCGAGGGACTCCTTGGAAACAACTTGGCGAACGAAATGGAATTCGATGGGGAGCTATCAATATTAATGGGGCTTATGGAAGAAAGAAAGTAGAACTGGCTGTGTCAGCAAAGAGGATGCATCTGGATGTGCTAGGAGTAACTGATATTCGGGTAAGGGGAGAAAATGAGGAAGAGATAGGAGATTATAAAGTGTACTTGACGGGTATTAGAAAGGGAAGGGCAGAGTCTGGGGTAGGGCTCTTTATCAGGAATACCATTGCACGCAACATACTTTCTGTTAGGCACGTAAATGAGCGAATGATGTGGGTAGATCTGTCAGTGGGAGGAATTAGGACAAGAATTGTGTCCGTGTATTCACCATGTGAGGGTGCAGATGAGAATGAAGTTGACAAGTTTTATGAAGCATTGGGTGACATCGTGATCAGGGTCAACAGCAAGGATAGAATAGTGCTAATGGGCGATTTCAATGCGAGAGTTGGGAATAGAACTGAAGGATACGAAAGGGTGATTGGTAAATGTGGGGAAGATATGGAAGCTAATGGGAATGGGAAGCGTTTGCTGGACTTCTGTGCTAGTATGGGTTTAGCTGTTACGAATACATTCTTCAAGCATAAGGCTATTCACCGCTACACATGGGAGGCTAGGGGTACCAGATCCATTATAGACTATATCTTAACTGACTTTGAATTCAGGAAATCTGTTAGGAATGTACGAGTTTTTCCCGGATTTTTCGATGATACAGACCACTATCTGATCTGTAGTGAACTAAGTATCTCTAGGCCTAGGGCAGAGAAAGTGAAATCTGTCTGCAAACGAATAAGGGTAGAAAGTCTCCAGGACGAGGAAATTAGACAGAAGTACATGGATATGATTAGTGAGAAGTTTCGAACAGTAGATAGTAAGCAGGTTCAGGCATACAGGGATGCTGTAATAGAAACAGCAAGAGAATGCCTGGGAACAAATGTGTGTAAAGATGGGAAAAGGCGAACATCTTGGTGGAATGATGAAGTGAGAGCAGCCTGTAAACATAAAAAGAAGGCTTGTCAGAAATGGCTCCAAACAAGGGCCGAGGCAGACAGGGATTGGTAGGTAGATGAAAGAAACCGAGCGAAACAAATAGTTGTTGAATCCAAAAAGAAGTCATGGGAAGATTTTGGTAATAACCTGGAAAGGCTAGGTCAAGCAGCAGGGAAACCGTTCTGGACAGTAATAAAGAATCTTAGGAAGGGAGGGAAAAAGGAAATGAACAGTGTTTTGAGTAATTCAGGTGAACTCATAATGGATCCCAGGGAATCACTGGAGAGGTGGAGGGAATATTTTAAACATCTTTTCAATGTAAAAGGAAATCATAATGGTGGTGTTGCAAACAGCCAAGCTCATGTGGAGGAGGAAAAGGATGTTGGTGAAATTATGCTTGAGGAAGTGGAAAGGATAGTAAATAAACTCCATTGTCATAAGGCAGCAGGAATAGATGAAATTAGGCCTGAAATGATAAAGTATAGTGGGAAGGCAGGGATGAAATGGCTTCATAGAGTAGTAAAATTAGCGTGGAGTGTTGGTAAGGTACCTTCAGATTGGACAAAAGCAGTAATTGCACCTATCTATAAGCAAGAGAACAGGAAGGATTGCAACAACTATCGAGGTATCTCATTGCTTAGTATACCAGGCAAAGTATTCACTGGCATCTTGGAAGGGAGTGTGCGATCAGTCGTTGAGAGGAAGTTGGATGAAAACCAGTGTGGTTTCAGGCCACAGAGAGGCTGTCAGGATCAGATTTTCAGTATGGTAATTGAAAAATGCTACGAGAGGAATAGGCAGTTGTGTTTATGTTTCGTAGATCTAGAGAAAGCATATGACAGGGTACCAAAGGAAAAGATGTTCGCCATACTGGGGGACTATGGAATTAAAGGTAGATTATTAAAATCAATCAAAAGCATTTATGTTGACAATTGGGCTTCAGTGAGAATTGATGGTAGAATGAGTTCTTGGTTCAGGGTACTTACAGGAGTTAGACAAGGCTGTAATCTTTCACCTTTGCTGTTCGTAGTTTACATGGATCATCTGCTGAAAGGTATAAAATGGCAGGGAGGGATTCAGTTAGGTGGAAATGTAGTAAGCAGTTTGGCCTATGCTGACGACTTGGTCTTAATGGCAGACTGTGCCGAAAGCCTGCAGTCTAATGTCTTGGAACTTGAAAATATGTGCAATGAGTATGGTATGAAAATTAGCCTCTCGAAGACTAAATTGATGTCAGTAGGTAAGAAATTCAACAGAATTGAATGTCAGATTGACGATACAAAGCTAGAACAGGTCGATAATTTCAAGTATTTAGGTTGTGTGTTCTCCCAGGATGGTAATATAGTAAGTGAGATTGAATCAAGGTGTCGTAAAGCTAATGCAGTAAGCTCGCAGTTGCGATCAACAGTATTCTGTAAGAAGGAAGTCAGCTCCCAAACGAAACTATCTTTACATCGGTCTGTTTTCAGACCAACTTTGCTTTACGGGAGCGAAAGCTGGGTGGACTCAGGATCTTATTCATAAGTTAGAAGTAACAGACATGAAAGTAGCAAGAATGGTTGTTGGTACAAACAGGTGGGAACAATGGCAGGAGGGTACTCGGAATGAGGAGATAAAAGCTAATTTAGGAATGAACTCGATGGATGAAGCTGTACGCATAAACCGGCTTCGGTGGTGGGGTCATGTGAGGCGAATGGATGAGGATAGGTTACCTAGGAGAATAATGGTCTCTGTTATGGAGGGTAAGAGAAGCAGAGGCAGACCAAGACGACGATGGTTAGACTCGGTTTCTAACGATTTAAAGATAAGAGGTATAGAACTAAATGAGGCCACAACACTAGTTGCAAATCGAGGATTGTGGCGACGTTTAGTAAATTCTCGGAGGCTTGCAGACTGAACGCTGAAAGGCATAACAGTCTATAATGATAATGTATGTATGTATGTATGTATGTATGTATGTTATTATTATTATTATTATTATTATTATTATTATTATTATTATTATTATTATTATTATTATTATTATATTTCATGTAACTAATGAACAACTCAGCGAGATTTCCTTTCCTGTTCATCGTCTTCGGCGTGGCCTATACTTGAGTTAAAAGTATTAGGCCTATTGATGGACAAAGTTCATGCTTCCTGTTAATAACATTGAGAAAGGAAGGATAATAATAGATTTTACATCCCACTCAGTGCATTTACGGTTTTCGGGAGGCACCGAGGTTCCAGAATATTGTTCCGCAAGAGCTTTTTACATGCTGGTAAATCTATAGACACGAAAAAGATCGACACGACGCTGCTGTATTTGAGCACCGTCAAGTGCCACGAGAGACAGAATCGAACCCGCTAACTTGAGCTCAGAAAGTCAGCGCTCTCCCGTGTCAGCCACTCAGCCCAGCCAATTCCTCCTGTGCTGCTATCACCACCAAACAGAGAACCTTTATTCTTCGATATCAAAAGTATTTGAACAACACATTTTATAAAGTACTTGGTGCAATGTGAAATTGTTTATTTCTGAATATCGTGCGTAATTGACAAGTTGTGTGCCGATATTGTGGCGTTACATAAATGATTAGTCCGTGTATGAAAGCAGAATATGTACCACCTCTCTATGGAATAACATATTATCCAGCTTTTGTATAGCACAACTTTCTGTGGTGTAAAACACCTTTAAATATTGAATCAGTTGAGTCGGACACTCGCGTACTAGTGGGACCTATCACCTGTGGACTTCACAGCTACAGCTTCAGCTGTTCATGCCCTACACCAAACTACAATGTTGTTTTACCTCGTCCACAGCCGAAACCTGTAACTCGCGCTCTGCTGTAAGAATTGGAAGCTGCGCCGTTCGTAAGTACGAGGTTTGGCCAAAGAAGCTTGTAATTCTAACTTGTCAGAGAGTTATACTAAATGCTCAATTTCTTTTGTCAAAAGAACCGTAAAGGTGAAATGCTCTCTCGCTGGAATGAACTGTGGTTAGCAAGTAAGAATGACTCAGTAATCAAAGACCTGTTTTTTTTTCAAATGTATATAGTAGGCTGGGATGTAAATATATAGTGTGCAACTTGCATTTAACTCAAGTGCTATCAGGTCATGGTAAATTTAACGCTTACTTCGAGCGATTCAAAATTCCAACACAAAATGGCTCACTGTGCTTCTGCTGTGAAGACATTCAAACTGTAGAACACATTCTGTTCAACTGCCCTGCTTTTGAAAGAGCACGTTTTGAACTTAAGATGCATTTGTTAACTTGCAGTTGCTATTTTGAAAAACCACTAAATTTCATATTTTGCAAAAAATGCTGCACTTCTCAGTTTTCAGAATTTATTGACTATGTATTTAAGCAAATATAATTTGATACTCTCTGCTTATTAGCTGCTTAACATATGTATTGTATATATTGTATATATATTGTATGTCTGGTATATTAAATATTAGTAAGGTACTCTTAGTATTAAGGATTGTATATATCATACTTTTATTTTTCCATTTCTGTGTCTATTTTGCTGTTTATGTATTTTGAATTTTATCAGAGAAATTGTAAGTTATATTTTGTATAAACTACAACCCTAACATACCTTATGGTAAAATAGGGTTCACAACACTTTGGAGATTAAATAATAATACTAGTTTAAACTCGCTATGGCTTCTCCCTTATTCGCCAGTCTACGACAAGGTGAAGTGATTAAGATACGTGTATTTATTCCTTGACGTAACATACTCATACCTGCGTTTCTTCAATGGGTAGAACATTTCTTCGTCACATTTGGTCTCCTGAAAGTACACAAATCGGGCACTCTCTTTCGGAGAGAAGTACAGTATTCGGCGAAACTAACGGTAGTGCGAAATTACAAACATGCTCAGGGCATCAAGATACCGCATTATAACGCGCAAGAGGACGACGGAAACACGTAGCCTATGTAAAACTGCGTCGATACAGCATGCGTTCAAAATGTGCACTCTTATGTATAGCACATAACGATCCTGCACATTGTCGAACATGTTTATGAACACAAGTTGCCGCAAGGACACAAATAACTGTACCTTCTTTCGTAATTCAGACACATTCGTAGGTGGGTCATCAGATCAGAAAACTAATTCTTTCAGCATGCCCCAAATTACGAGAGAAGATATCCACCATTTGTTCTGCAGTCAATCCCTATGATGAATGGTGTGGAAGTATCTCTTATAGGGACAGTTTGATCTAAGCATTTCATAGGAATTGGCAGACTGGTATGTACGCGGAATATACTTTTCATGCTCGGCAAGGGAAGCAACTGGAAACCATCTCTGTCCTCATTTACCTAGTACGTCTCTTCTGTGACACCTATGCCGTCTATGACAGCTGAGAGTGGATCAATTGGGGATCCAACCGACTAAGACTGTTATACCATACATAGTCTACATACATGCGTACATACATACATACATACATACATACATACATACATACATACATACATACATACATACATACATACATACATACATACATACATACATACATACATACATACATACATACACTAGACCTCAATGGCCAAATCACCCTGTTCGCACGATAGCGAGTTCGAGTCTAGCTGAGATTGAAAGGCCTTTGAGAATGTTTAAATATGACATATCCATATCGTTTGTCTTCCCATACGTAAAAGATCTCCTGCAAGGCAACATTCCAACACCCGAGCGTCTGTTAAAATATATTGTATTTGAAGGCAGGTTGTTAATAATAATAATGATAATAATAGTTTACAATACGAATCCTAAGTGCGTTATTTGGATCATTATAGTACTTCAGTTAGTATTTCCTACGTGGCATTGAATCTTCGTAGATTTTCCCCACCCGGCATTAATAATAAATGAAATGTTGTCCAATAAAAATTCATTCATTCAACTTCGCTAATCGGCCAACTAGGGACCACGATAAGCCTCACTTTACATTCTGGTATTAGTCCATTTATCGCTTGATCCACATCGTCTTCATTAGCTCACTGTGTTTAGCACGACGTTCTTCTGTCCATTTCGCGCCGGTTGCCCGTTTTTCGTCCCGGAAAGTTCCAAAAGTCTTGATGACTGCTCTGAAAAGATTTCGGTCTTATGCATCTTCTGATTGTATGCCCAGTTCTTTACGATCTTTATTGACATTAACCTACCATGGCATTGCCGTTTTTGCTTTTGAGTCAGACATATTGAAGATACGTTTCGTCCTTCGAGATTCCATCGTATATGACCGTACAAGCGAACTCTTTACGCATTGTGTCCGTGATCTTCTCTAAGAGTAAACATCTTGCCTGGCTTTTCTAATGTAGATGCCATTTTTGTAATTTATGCCAAGTATGGTGTGTAGGATCGTTCTTTCCTCTCTAAATCCGTGAGCAAATATTTCTCGGACAGGATAAGGCATTCAGATGCATACAGCGATACTGGTTTGATGACAGTGCTGTAGTGACGAATCTTTGTGCTCAGAGTAAAGCCTTTTTGTTGTATATGTAGCGGGTGGTTTGGAAAGTGACTTCCATTTTCTTGATTCTTTTTACTATGGCCTCTTTGTCAAGTCCATTTTGCTGGATCCATTCCCCAAGGTATTTAAATTTATTAACACGGTTTATCGTTCCATATTTGCTGTTTAATTGTGCCGTATCATCTTTGATGTTCGACATTACTTCTGTCTTTTGGAAGGAAATTTGTAAACCTGTTTGTTCTGCTACTTCCTTCAACACATTGATCTGTTCTGTTGCACTTTCGAAATTTTCCGTCATCAGCGAACGCTAAGCAATCTTTTTCCACTCCGTTTCTCTTTGTTCCAGTCCTTAAGAGCTTGTAAAGTTTTCTTTCTTTTAACGTCTTTCGCCAGTCCTGTATTACCTTCTCAAGTACGCAGTTAAACAAGAGAGGTGACAGCCCATCTCCCTGTCGAACGCCTGTCTTGATCTCAAAGGGTTCAGAGAGTCATCCTTGGAATTTTACTTTAGATTTGGTATTAGTTAGCGTTGCCCTTATTACCGTCAGCAGTTTCTCATCGACTCCCATTTCTGCAGGTATGTTAATCAACACATCACCGTCGATGGAGTCGTATGCTTTCTTGAAGTCTACAAATGTCGATACATAGGTTCGACCTCTCAGCATATGTCCCCCTGTGGGTGGGGGCGGTACAATAACACCCACGGTATCCCCTGCCTGTCGTAAGAAGCCACTAAAAGGGGCCTCAGGGGATCTGAACTGTGGAGCATGGGTTGGCGTGCACGGGGCCCTCAGCTGAGTCTTGGCATTGCTTCCAGTTACTTGTGCCAGGCTCCTCACTTTCACCTATCCTATCCGACCTCCCTTGGTCAACGCTTGTTCTTTTCCGACCCCGACGCTATTAGGTTTGCGAGGGCTAGGGAGTCTTTCATTTTCACGCCCTTCGTGGCCCTTGTCTTCCTTTGGCCGACATCTTCATTTTTCGAAGTGTCGGATCCCTTCCATTTTTCCCTCTGATTAGTGTTATATAGAGGATGGTTGCCTAGTTGTACTTCCTCTTAAAACAATAATCACCACCACCACCTCTCAGCATATGGTATCGTATTATGGTTTTTAGGTTAAGTATTTGTTCTGCACTTGATCGGCCTTTCCAAAAACCTTTTTGGTATTCCCTGAGTTTGTGTTCAACTTGCTTTTCTAGTCTTTCGATGAATAATAATAATAATAATAATAATAATAATAATAATAATAATAATAATAATAATAATAAACCGGGCGAGTTGGCCGTGCGCGTAGAGGCGCGCGGCTGTGAGCTTGCATCCGGGAGATAGTAGGTTCGAATCCCACTATCGGCAGCCCGGAAAATGGTTTTCCGTGGTTTCCCATTTTCACACCAAGCAAATGCCTGGGCTGTACCTTAATTAAGGCCACGGCCGCTTCCTTCCAACTCCTAGGCCTTTCCTATCCCATCGTCGCCATAAGACCTATCTGTGTCGGTGCGACGTAAAGCCCCTAGCAAAATAATAATAATAATAATAATAATAATAATAATAATAATAATAATAATAATAATAATAATAATAATAATTTGTGTAGTTTAGGCCAAGTATGGTGTATAGGATCTTTCTTTCCTCTCTAAATCCGGGGATTATTAAAAAAATCAGCTGATTGCAACATTTTATTGGACGCCACCTGGACGATTTATACTTGTGTTCTCCACCACTTCACTCCACCGTAGCCCCTGAGAAGGTCAGAGTTCTCTTCTAATAAGGAAAACAAACCAAGTAGACCTTGATGTGCACGGATTGAAACATGAGAGAGCGAAGGGCGTGAATCAGACAAGATTCTTTTATTTGCGACAGAGGTCACTTATCTGCTGGTTTGAACGTTGTCTGAAAACTGACTTTGAGAGGACACTTTTTAATGCGTGAGTTTGTTGTACGTTTTGCTTTTACTTTGAAAACATCATATCTTCCTGGCACACGTTGGCTTGAAGTTTTAATTGCTTCCAAAAGCACATGTAGACATTTTGCGAAACATGAGTTAGGACACATTCTCAGCAACGGCAAGTGAGGCTTGGTTAACACCGTGCTAATAAAGATCGCAAACAGAGAAGCCGAAAGACACGCATTACCGCGAATGCTGAAGTACTTGGGCTTCTGCTTCACACGCGTCGGTGAACACTCATTTGAAGTAGTGTATTTTATTCGCGTCCTAAGATTGAACGTGTGTTCTTCAATGAAAGAGAGTGGCAGCTGGTGAGAACTTCTATTTCAAGGAACATTTAGGTACTGGATAAAATTAAATAAACTGAATTCACTGAGTTATCTTGTAATTGAATATATACATGATCGGGTCATAAGTTAGTTTACCGGAGTATATTGAGCGTGGTAGTAAGTTTCATTCCTGCATACAGGAGTTAGAGTTTACGAGTTCCCATTTTCTGAAGATTAATCTTTTTCCATAATATGTCCATTACAACAGAACAGCAGTAGACTGGAGGATTGTTTTGGTAACAAAATAATGGTGGAGAGGAAGGAACAACTGCTGTACTCGCAATTCTTTCCTCAGTTCACCTTTATTCACATTTCCACCGAATATCTGCCAAATTAATCGAGAAATGTTCTGAAATTCTGTTTTTGGCCAGCTGTTTAACGTCGCACTAACATGTACTCCTTTCCGGCGTTGCTGAGGGGAAGGACTTCAAAATATAATAAAGATGTTGAAATATATTCCTTTATGTTACGACAATAACCACTAACTTCGTGACGTAAATGCATTGTGAAACCAGTGTGCACAGTAGTGCGGTAAAGTTACTTTATCACACATATAGGAAGTGCCTGTATTAAAATGAAAAATTACTGAAAAGCATCTTCATAGCTGCCAACGACGAGTTTCAATCCAATCATGTGTCGAATGCAAGTTTCAAGCTTCATGAACGATGCCGCGTTAGCAAGCTCGCTCAATTTCGGTATTTTGCTGGGGTCTTATAAATCTGAGGATTGATTCTTTCTTTCATTATTTATTTCTTTCGTGGTCGGTATCTTCCATTAAAACAACATTATGAGGTAGGAAAGCGGATTAAAACATAATCTGCAATGTCAGAGTACGTATTTAGCGTTGTGGTTTACCTGTTGGCTTTTCATCTGACTGGTCCAGGATCAAATTCCGGTGAATTCTAGAGTGGAATTATACACCCGAAAAGTTCCATTATTTCAAACTCATCGCCAAAATACTGAAGGAAGTACGTAGCTCCAGCGACTCCTTAAATGCTTGGGGTAAGATGAAGAATGAATAAAGGAAAAGAAAATGAAAGGGAAAAAGAATTACAGAATCTCCATTCATTTTATTTATTGATCTGCCTGTAACTACAGGTTTCCACAAGGATCCTGAATACCACCACAAATTTATAAATTAGTAACTACGGTAGTTATGATCAAACGGAATGAAATATTAATACAAAAAATGTGTGTTTGTAATTTTCCTGCAACCATGTTGGTCGCCATTTGTAATATTACTTTAATACTTGCCTTGACTTACTTGAAAACCAAAAAACAACATAAAATTGTAATAATCTGAAATATCCGTAATTTGGACACCAGAGCCAATCAAAATGGATTCCTCGAATTTAGAGAATGATAAATTTTATTTTCTCTCCCAGGCGTGTACATGAAGCAGTGTAGTGGTATATCAGCTACAAGCCTTACCAAACTCTCTGAAAACGATTAAATGGGTGGGAACTGCACCTAGGACGAAAATGAAAATCCACAGCCTGTTTCCAATCAGTCGACCGGGTCAGAAATTGAATGAATGAAGCCCCATCTAGCGGCGAGGATAGGAACTGTGCCGGCTGCCGACGCCTGTCGCACTCCTCTGAGGTAATGTTTAATGAATAAAAGATGAAAGGGAAAACCGGAGTACACGGAGAAAAACCTGTCCCGCCTCGACTTTGTCCAGCACAAATCTCACATGGAGTATCCGAGATCTGAACCACGGAACCCAGTGATGAGAGGCCGGCGCGCTGCCTCCTGAGCCACGGAGGCTATTTGCACCTGGGATATCTATCCTAAATAAACCTCCTCTGTGACTTGGAATAAACTAGCTATATTCTAAACATGATATGATCTACGGAGGTACACTCTAGTAACAATCACAACACTTCAAAATAAAGAAACGAAATGCTTGAAAGTTTTAAGGAAAATACATTTAAAATTATTTCATAAAAATCTTACAAATGTGTTGTACTTCCTTCTGATAATATTTATGCAACTCGTGCGAAGTGGACCTTTCTTTTACATGATTTCAGAAAAAAAATGTATTAATTCTATGGATAGAAACATATAATATATTAGAATAATTGAGACTTCAATTATGTTTATAGGAAGTTTGTACTCTTAGGTATTATGTATGGCATGTTCTTTAGAGTCCTCCTCTGTGGTGTAGTGGTTAGTGTGTTTAGCTGCCACCCCCGGCTCTGCCACGAAATTTGAAAAATGGTACGAGGGCTGGAACGGGGTCCACTCAGCCTCGGGATGTCATCTGAGTAGGGGTGGGTTCGATTGCCACCTCAGCCATCCTCGAAGTGATTTTCCGTGGTTTCCCCACTTCTCCTCCAGGCAAATGCCGGGATGGTACCTAACTTCAGCCACGGCCGCTTCCTTCCCTCTTTCTTGTCTATCCCTTCCAATCTCCCCATCACCCTGCAAGGCCCCTATTCAGCGTAGCAGATGAGGCCGCCTGGGCGAGGTACTAGTCATCCTCCCCAGTTTTATCACCCGATCCAGAGTCTGAAGCTCCAGAACACTGCCCTTGAGGCGGTAGAGGTGGCATTCCTCGCTGAGTCCGAGGGAAAAACCGAACCTGGCGGGTAAACAGATAAAGAAGAAGAAGATTGTCTTTAGGGCACATGGAGAAAGCTACTAGACCCTGAATTGTCTACGGAAACATAAATATTGCATGTATTACATCGAATTGTTCACCTTTCTTCAATACATAGATCTCATTAAAATAACTTGGATAAATGTATGTTCAAAATGTAATATTGTTGAAATATATTCCTTTATGTTACAACAATAACCACTAACTTCATGAAGTAGATACATTGTGAAGCCAGCGTAGTAACACAGTAGCGCGGTAAATTTATTTTATCACACATATGCGGCAAAATAACGGTGTTTCATAGTTTCCAGAAAACATATACTTTTCAAATGCAAAAATGTTTAGAAAACGCCTGAATTGTGGCAGTAGATAAAATATTTATTCAGAAAACTTACGGCGGAATCATAATCTAATTTCTGTATTCTATATTTTTAAATATTTTCAAGGACTGTTTATCTCTAATGAACAAGTTCTTCAAACAAATCATCTTTTACGGTACAAAGAATCAAATCACGTCACTTCTTCGTCATCACTTTTGTCATTCTCTTGTCCTTGTTTTACCTCGTGCGCACTCGGAAACGCATAGACGCTTACATAAGAAGGGAGCGAGCTGTTGAGTTTGCCCTTCGTAGTCGCAGCCACATCAGACATAGCTCAAAATCTTTGCTCAGTTTTCTCCAGTGCTAATTATCAAAAGCAAAGACGTCAGTTTCACGTAATGTACGAACCATCCATTCAGAGTCTTCACTTGCTCATTAGACTCCTTATCACCAGACAATCGAGAAGAAAACGCTTGTGTTTATGTTTTTCCTTAGAGTTTGTTAACCAGAAATAACCGAGTCACCTCGCGATAAAATCTGGTGATTCAGTTTGGTCGTCTGTAGGATTGAATAGGTTTCAGTCTACTCAATGAATGTTTTTCACATTTTCCAGTACATAAATATTGAGAAAACACATATCCACTCTCATTAGAGCACTGTGACACAAAACATCCGGCAGGTATGAGATTGTGATCTCCTTCAAGGCCACGGATATGGCCATCGTCGCTCTACGTATTACGAGCAGTCATTCACTCATCTCGTGCAACCTTGAACAGGAGAAACGGTGCAGCAGTTTTACCAGTTTGAGCGACACACCTATGAAATGTTCGTAATCCAAGCTAGACACATAATTTAAACTTACAACTATACAGCCCTGATGGGCCTTGACCTACCAAGTGACCACTGTTTAGCTCGAAGGCGACGCCTGGCCAGCTCGACGAATCCTCTAGGCCGTTATTCTTGGCTTTCTAGTCCAGCACCACCATCTCGCCGTCAGATAGTTTCCAAATTGTTCTCACGTATTTTGAGTAGACCTCGAACCAGCCCTTACATTCAGGTATAAATCTTTGAGTTGCCCAGGAATCGAAACCCGGGTCTTCGAGTTAGAGGCAAGTTCGTTACCTCCGGGCCGCTCTACAGCCCTTCCAAGAAAAGGTCAAATGAGCAGTTAAAGGAATTACCCATCATATGAGTTGGCCGCACGCTACGGGTCATGTGTCTGTTAGCTTGATCATATACTGCGGACATTTTTTTTTTTTTTTTTTTGTAAGGCAAGCATTATCGTTTGTAAAATACTGAAGGATAAAAGAAGCAATTATTTGTACGGATTCACTAAGTACACTTTTCTCTTTACTTAATATTGAAAACCCTACAAATTGGTATATTCAAAACATTAGAAAAATAAGTTATGATTTAGAAATGGGTAAGGTCAAAGTAATATTTTTGTGTATTCCAGGTCATTTAGAAAATACGGGCTATATACAAGCAGATAAACTAGCCAATGAAGCTGCTAATGGATTCCGCTTATAATATCATTTAGCAGTCCCATTTTTAGACTTGTAGGGAGAAGTGGTTAAACAGTTACGGAAGCTCTGGATTGCAAACTGGAAACGGGAGTCTCAGTAGAAAAGGAAACATTTATTTGATATTTTGCAGACTATTCCAAATAAATCCTTGGTTTTCTAATGGTTCCTACACAAGACGACACATAACCACGATAATATTAAGACTCAGTCATGCCTGTACCCCTAAACATTTATTTAGAATAAAGATGATAGAATAGAACGTCTGTGAATGTGGTAAAGATCTCGGTACGACCAATCATTTTTTCCAATGTGAGGAATTCAGTCATCAGCGGAACAACTTTATTCAGAAATTAATGAAATTGACTTTTCAACTGCCCTTGAATGTATCTTGCGTATTATATATCCCTTCAGTTCAACTGACAGAGTCAATGGATCATTTCTTTTAGGGAAGCAAACTAACAGTATAACTCTACTAATATGAGTAACAAACTCCTTTATATTTGATTCGGTCTTGTATGTTTTGTAGTTAAATGCCGTGATGAATCACACTGGCGAGAAGATACAGGGCTTAGTACCCTGTATCCCTGTATATTGTTATCCCACTGTTTTACTATATATCGATGGCTTACTTCTAAAACCTCGTATGTCCCAATGCTCTTCCTATCCATTTTAATCCCAAAGACTGGTCTCGCCTCCCAGCCACACATAGATATGCAGCCCATCAGAAGAATTTTCGAGTTTCCTATGGTTATGTGTAAAGGAAAATGAACCTTAAATACATTACGCTGTAGGAATACGTAAGTTCGCTTGCAAACATCCCTACAATACGGTATGGTAAGGTATATTTTCCTTTACTCACTAGCACAGGAAAATGAACACAACGAAAATTATTCTGGTGAACTGCAGATAAATATGTGGCTGGGAAGTGTGAGCAGTCGTAAGGAATATAATTGGTAAGAAGAGCGCTGGGACGTACTATGTTCTAGAAGAAAGCCATCGATATCCAGTCAACAAGACTCGACTTTACATATATGTACTTTAAATGACATAACAAGTTATTCAAAATGACCCTTAATATAAGAATTGTACACGTCAAAGAGATTCAGTGGCTGGACGGAGACTCTCTATGCGGAGTCCAATAACGACAAACAAGAAGAAGAGATGCAGATGGTTTGAGCCTCACCATCGCCGCCGATCTTAAGATGGTTTCCGTACTTTATCAGCAGGTAAGTGGCGGGTAAGTCCTAGCCCTTTCCCATCCCGTCACCTGTTACCGTGACTTTTAACCACTAGGGAGTAAAACAGGTTTATCTCGAGATTTATTTATTTATGTATTTAATTTATTTATTTATTTATTTATTTACAACTGGTATTTGTCTAGAGGAGGGACTGTCTAGCCAAGGAGGTAAGAGTGTATTTGGTTTAACTGCATGGACGTGGGTTGGATTCCCGTAAGGAAGGTAATAAGTAAGATTTAGAAATGGTACACTTTTCCCCCGCGTAGCCAAGTCACACGGTAGCTAAAACTGAATTACTATGAATCCACCTTGTGATGCTTTGGTGCGCTCTATCGTTTATTTTAAAATCAGTTTTTAATTTTCTTTGAACTTCTACCGGTCTTGACAGATGTACTGCCGAATTTTCTCCCTGACGTTTAGCTCTTTAGTGTGCCAGTAACTAACTCTACACTTCTGACGTGGGCCTATGGCATCTAATCACTTTTAAAGTCAGCTGACTGCACCGAGATTCAATCACACAACCTTCAACACATTAACGACAAGCCAGTTACACTACTTGGTTCTTCACAAAACAATTCCCTCTAGTGTGTTTGGCACGAAGAGTTAGATGGCTTTAAATTCAATATCCTGCGTCAAGATAACGGAATATTTTTTTTATTATTATTACCAAATTAATCCTTACGACAATTGACTAATTGGGTGGTAGATATATAATATTAGCAAGTTTTCAGTCTGTCGAACGGCCGTAGCCGTGTTGAAACACTTCGTGAGATCTCCGAAGTTAAGCAACATTGGGCGTGGTCAGGAGTTGGATGGGTTGCCACGCGCTGTTGGTGGGGATAAGGGAATGGAGGAGCGGAAAGGAACTGGCCACCCTACCGCACGTAATCTCCCGCTCAGGAACACCTCTGCGGAGCTTCGGACCTGCCTTCGGGCAGAATAACCCTTACCTTACCTCAGTCTGTCGAAGCACGAAATAAAACACTTAGAACACGAAAGTTATATTTAACCGTAACAGTTATGATAAAACACTGTGTGCTCAGTATATTTTAAACCATATTAGAACAAAGATTTGTAAGACCAAGCCCACAATAACAGGAGAGATAGGATTAGATTAGTTTAGATTAGATTTAACTAAGTTAGGCTAGGTAATATTAAGTAATAATAATAATAATAATAATAATAATAATAATAATAATAATAATAATAGTAATTTGTAATTTCACTTCGTATAACAAATAATCCTGCTGTAGGCTGATTGGGATAAAAGAACCTGTGGCAAGCAATTAGTTAAATTAACCAAGCCGACAATGAAAATGCCTTCATTCTTAACAAATGACTAGCAAATGTACCCGTGCTTCGCTACGGTATTCTGCATTGTATACGGATTCATCCTTAAATTACCGTAAAGGCAGTGAGTAAGATTATATTAAATTGCATATCTCTTAGCGCTATCCGAGAAACAAAACAGGGAGGATACCATACGTTGTTTGCGATGTAAGTCAGGAATTGGGGAAGTTTTGTAGATAACGGCAGGCCACATTTCCTACTGCCAATCACAATTTAGTTCCGGAGTTTCTACTGTAACGGCATGCTCACTTGGCAACTGCCATTCACAGTAGAGCTAGAGAATTTCCATTATAAAGACAGGCCCCTCTTCCTAACTCCAGTCAACATCGAGCTGGAGAGATTTGACTATAATCGAGAAATGCAGCACTATCTAACGTATCAACAATCGAGACACGAAAATAAGTCATAGGACCAAAGTTGTACTCGTATATCTCTCCAAATTGAACGGTGATTGTGCTCTCTGTTTTGTAATACGACTTACCGTTTAGCTAGAAACTACCCCGAAACGAAGGTCTGCAGCGTCATTAAAATGCATCCATATTTCGATATTTTCCGGGGTTAAAAGTTATACATTTGAAGAGTATGGGATATTTCCTCAAAGAAAAGAGTATCTAGGTTTCGAGATTAGCACTCGCATACATACGGAGTAAATAAGAAAGAAAGTAATACAGTTAAAGAAGTTGAAATGAATAGAAAATAGGATTATAACTGAGGACAGCCTAATAGGATAAATATGTAAATACCAAGTAAATGTGTTTGAAAATAAAATGCCCCTCAATAAATTGTGATGGTATGAGTTACGGATATAAGAAGGCGGTAACAGAGGAGAACTTTAGGTGCAGGGATTCTTAGGTAAACAAATAAGATGATTTATGGTGTTATTACTTAAACCTAAAGAGGCAAGGCAGAGGTAAGAAATTAAAGCGGAAAACAGAAGTAGAATACAAATACAGTAAGAATTACAGCAAATGCCAGAAAACACCTTACGGTGTGAAATAATGGGCTACACTCCGCGGGACTGTTCACATTTTAACAACGCCCCTTAGTGCTATTCGAGGACGATTGTAACCTCCAACGGTATTTCCTCACATTCAATACTTTACACTTCCGCAATTTCCAAATACACGCAGGTTCCTAACATATGGTGCAAGTAGGGGCAAAAGATCTTCCTAGGTCGACGCCCCGAACAAATAGCATTTTTTAAAAATCTCCATAATGCAAGTTGACAGGTACGTGACCCAACTCGCTCGGAATACGTACTCCTTGACATTGACGAAATGAAGCATATAGTCTGTAAGGATTTGAAACTTTATTGTTGACAGTTTATTTCTTAATTATAAACAAATATACATATCTTCAAAATCATGAGTCCCAAATCATTTTTCACCACTGGAGTAGTAGATATGCTCGTACGGTGGAACTAGCCTCAAGACGCTCTGTCTCCTCACGGTGAGCCTTTTGACGCTCGACATTGATAATTTTGGACTCTTTAGAATTCTGACAAGCTGCTTGATTCTTTCGAATGCATTTTCGAAATGTTTAAAGCTATTTATTATCCATATGTCGCGACCCACCACCTTTCGAAAGAACGACATCATTTACAATTAGATGTCCCCAGGCCAGGGATATTAATCATTTACAATTAAAAAACCCTGCCCCGGCTGGGAATCGAACCCGGGGCCGCCGGGTGACAGGTCGACGCGTTGCCCCCTACACCACAACGCCGCCTGCATTATGGAGATAGTGGGCTCCAACTGAACACAGAAGATGGTTTTAGGCGGTTTTCCACTTTCACCCAGATAATTGCTGGTGCTGTACCTTATTTAAGGCGATGGTTACTTCCTTCTCACTCCTATCCCTTTCCTATCCCATTGTCCCCGTGTCGGTGCGACGTAAAACAAAAAAAGGTCAAAACTTGTGGCTGTGAGTTTAACGTCGCATTAAGGAACGTTTTCGGCGACAGTGGGGCAGGAGAGGGCTAGGACTGGGAAAGAAGCGACCGTGAACTCGCTCCTAGCAGTTTAATGTCGCACTAAGGAACGTTTTCGGCGACAGTGGGGGAGGAGAGGGCTAGGACTGGGAAATAAACGGCCGTGAGCTCGCTCCTAGGAGTTAAACGTCGCACTAAGGAACGTTTTCGGTGACAGTGGGAGAGGAGTGGGCTAGGACTGGGAAAGAAGCGACCGTGAACTCGCTCCTAGCAGTTTAATGTCGCACTAAGGAACGTTTTCGGCGACAGTGGGAGATGAGAGGGCTAGGACTGGGAAAGAAGCGGCCGTGAGCTCGCTCCTAGGAGTTTAACGTCGCACTAAGGAACGTTTTCGGCGACAGTGGGGGAGGAGAGGGCTAGGACTGGGAAATAAACGGCCGTGAGCTCGCTCCTAGGAGTTTAACGTCGTACTAAGGAACGTTTTCGGCGACAGTGGGAGAGGAGAGGGCTAGGACTGGGAAAGAAGCGGCCGTGGCCTTCACTAAAGTACAGCCCCAGCAGCTGCCTGGTGCGAAGTTGGGGAAACATGGAAAGCCATCTTCAGGTCAGCCAATGGTGGGCTTTGAAACCCACTATATTGTGAATGTAAGTTTGCAGGTACGTGGCCCATCATCCTGCGCAGCTTAACTCGCTCGGTGCCGACTACAGTACATCTCAGGTTTGAACCTGTGAACTCAGTAATCCACACAGGGAAGTATTTCCTCTGTCTGCATATGTATAAAGTTCGCACTCGTATTTACGTGGAAGTAGGCTCGTGCTCAACAGTGACATGCAGTATTCCGTTCTGTTAGCATAAGTCATTCACGAATGTTTGCTGAGATTGAATAACCAAACTCATTACAGTCACACTTCACCAGGATGTTACTCGCTCATCTGGTCATATCACCACGGACAGCCTATCAATTTGTCGTCATTAGCATTCGCCATTGTCCATTCTGAAAGAATGTATCTGTGAAGTCCTCAGCGCAAGGCTGGGTGGATCCTCAAATAACCGTCAAAGATTATGCGGCAAGAGATAAATCGCCAAAAGCCGATGGCGGTGCCATATTTCAGCTTGCAAGGTATTATGGTAAGTGAGGTAGTTTGCCACTGCACTCCACTTGGCCTAAAAATGCTATTGCAGCATGACTGGCCCTACGTGTAGCTCCTTTCATAGGCTAACACTCAGACGTATTAATGATGCTCTGATTGTCATTTCTCTGCACCAGTCTTACCTCAACGACTCCCACACTGTCACACCCACAATGAAGCTGAGACTTCAGTGGAAGCTACATTTTGTTCTGGTCCATGCCAAAATACAGATGCAAATCCGGACCAAGTCGCTCAAGTTGGTGCGTACGATTCCGGCTCTGCCTGCTGTAATTTGAACATGCTCAAATACGCCATCCTCGTGACACGGAAAGGAACTTCGAAGGGGCGATATTCCGACATCTCGGCGGCTCATAAACAAAGTAGTTAGTGAAACGTAGAGATACTAGAAATGCCTCCAAGTGGACTTGAGGAAATTCAATAATAATAATAATAATAATAATAATAATAATAATAATAATAATAATAATAATAATAATAATAATAATAATAATAAAATGGCGTATGGCTTTTAGTGCCGGGAGTGTCCGAGGAGGTTCGGCTCGCCAGGTGAAGGTCTTTCCATTTGACACCTTTTAGGCGGCCTGCGCGTCGTGATGGGGATGAAATGATGATGAAGACGACACATACACCCACCCCCCGTGCCAGCGAAATTAACCAGTGATGGTTAAAATCCACGACCCTGCCGGGAATCGAACCCTGGACCCCTGTGACGAAAGGCCAGCACGCTAACCATTTTTCCATGCAGCCGTGCATAGTAATGATAATAATAATAATAATAATAATAATAATAATAATAATAATAATAATAATAATAATAATAATAGAGAGTTGATCTGGACTACCTGAGGAAGAATGCTGACGTTTTCGTACGTGACATACACGATCAAGTTCCTAAGGTGTGGCCATAGATTCGCAACACATTACAGTCATCAGCAATGAAATTCGGACAGCCAACCAGGAAACGTAAACACAGATGGTGGAACACAACCTATAAATGACAGGATCAAAGCATGAAATCAATGGAATGGACACCGAACAGTCGACAGACGGGTGAATTTCCTGAAGACCAAAAACTGACTTCAAAAACAATCCGTATATACAAGGAAAACAGACTCGCAGAGATAGAACAGGATTTCCAGAAAAGTAACACTCGGAATTTCTACAAGACATTCCGTGAGGACTTACCAGGGTAAAAACCACCAACATTAAGTTCTCGTAGACCTAACGGATCACTAGAGGCATATGTAAAGAGAACTGCAAGATGCTGGCTGATTATTTCCAATATCTAATGAACTGCGATCCACCAATTGAAAGACTACAGTTTGAAAAACCTCCATCAAACCCCGACTCACAGCCCGTATCAACTCAAGGAATAAAAGAGATAATCCAATCACTCAAAAATAATAAAGCTCCTGGGAACGATGGTATAACTGCAGAGATGTTGAAAATAGGAGGAGATGAATCCATCAGAAGAATCCATACACTCTTAACAGAAATGTGGGAGACCATGATGATTCCGAAGGACTGGAAGAATGCCATTATCCATCCGTTACATAAGAAAGGCGATCGAGCGGACCCCAACAACTACAGAGGCATATAACTTTTACCAGTTATGTACAAGGTTCTATCTAAAGCGCTATTAAACAGAGTTGAACAACAAACAGATTATTTGATTGGTGTATACCAAGCAGGCTTCAGGAAAGGTGTTCTGAGCAAATTTGGTGTCTGAAGACGATATTAAGGACACGCCGCAGTACCATCACATTTGTCACCTTTGTGGACTTTAAGAAGGCGTATGACTCTATCGACAAACTGTTGTGAACATCCTAGGAGAGCTAAGTGTGTACAAGAAGACCACAGAATTAATCCGCCAGACTCTCACAGACATAACATCTCAAGTGAAGTTTCTAGGTGAACTATCAGAGCCTTTTGAAGTGCATACAGGAGTTCGACAGGGATATGGCCTCTCCGCGATTCTTTTTAACTTACTGTTAGACAAATTCATCAGGGAATGGGGAAAAGAAATCGAAGGTATAAACGTTGGTACTCGGGGACAAAGAATTAACGTGAAGTGCCTAGCTTTCGCTGATGATCGAGCTAACTTTACCAAAACTAGCGAAGAAACCAGGTATGCCATAGAGAAGTTACATGAGATAGCATCAAAGGCAGGCCTCCAAATATCGTATGAGAAGACTCATAATATCCAAACATCCCCACTACAGACAAATTATGGAAAAATCACACAGGTCCTTTACTTCAAATATCTAGGAGAAATCGTAGTACCATCCGGATTTTGATTTGACTCCCGTAGGCGACCTGCGCGTCGTGATGAAGATGAAATTATGATGAAGACAACACATACACCCAGCCCCGGTGCCAGGGAAATTAACCAGTTATGGTTAAAATTGCTGACCCTGCCGGGAATCGAACTCAGGACCTCTGTGACCAAAGGTCAGCACGCTAATCATTTAGTCATGGAGCCGGACAAAATAATAATAATAATAATAATAATAATAATAATAATAATAATAATAATAATAATAATAATAATAATAATGGTGTGGCCTCAGCTACCGTGTGCAGGCATTTCAAGTTGACGCCATTAATGCTGCCTACGCGTCATTTCGACGTTTTACCAGATGCCAGAATAAACTAGATCTCTGTTGGTCGATCCATGGCTGAGTTGTCGGGTAAACACCAAATGTGTCATCAAAGAACACTTACATACCGACATTGTACGACATGGAGTGTTGAATATTTTTTTTCCCCTCCTTCAAAATCCGATTACCTCTGCCGGATTGGAACGCGCGATCTAGAGAGGCAGAGGCCAATACACTACAACTGATCCGTAGAGGGGGCTACTTAATAATTGTCCAGGGGGCCCCGTCAGTGTTGATAGAAATGGTGATATCCAGTTGGTACACAACCATAGTTAACATGCCATCGAAAATATAGAACATTCTAGGAGACTCTACTCGAGGTTGGTAGTAATAATGACATTCATTATTATTATTATTATTATTATTATTATTATTATTATTATTATTATTATTATTATTATTATTATTATTATTAACAAATACATTGCGATTGGGTAATATCCCTGTGGCAGTGGTCTCTTACAGTAGTGCGATAATAAGGTAAAGTTAAAACATAACTACCCAACAACAACAACAACAACAACAAAAGTAAAACAAGCAGTTCCATGGAAAGAAAATATTACAAGAAATACTAGTTTAACATTCCTAATCCAGTATCATAATATACGAATTCACACTCAACCTAAATATTTCCAGTGCTTATCATTACGGCTTATACCGGGTGAGTTGGCCGCGCGGTTAGAGGTGCGCGGCTGTGAGCTTGCATCCGGGAGATAGTGGGTTCGAATCCCACTGTCAGCAGCCCTGAATATGTTTTCCCGTGGTTTCCCATTTTCACACCAAGCAAATGCTGGGGCTGTACCTTAATTAAGGCCACGGCCGCTTCCTTCCCACTCCTAGCCCTTTCCTGTCCCACCTCTACTCATTTGACCCCCGAGGCTGAGTGGACCCCGTTCCAGCCCTCGTACCACTTTTCAATTTTCGTGGGAGAGCCGGGAATCGAACCCGGGCCTCCAGGGGGTGGCAGCTAATCACACTACCCACTACACCACAGAGGCGGACATTATTATTATTATTATTATTATTATTATTATTATTATTATTATTATTATTATTTATGATGAAGCCTGCTAGGGACCACATATCGTTTCAACTTTCCTTGTTGTTTCCTCTTCCGTTCTCTCCAGTATTCCTTCATCATTACACTAGGCTTTATTCTTCTCTCCTCAGACCACTTTAACCGGGTTTCCTCTTCATTTTTCCTTGGAATCCTTCCATTCTTAAAACTTTTATTTTTATTAACCTGACTTTCTGTAGTTTCCTCTTCTCTTATTTTATTTATTTCTCACTATTTATTCACCTCTTGTATCCTGCTCGCTGTTGACTTCTCTCCCACAAGTACTTGTTTTCTCAATCTCTTGTCATCCATTCTATAGATATGTTCAAAAAATAGCAATCTCATTTTACTTGTTGTTTCTGTTATTCTTTCTATGGTCTAGTATATTTCCTTATTACTTCTTATTTTCCATTGTTCTACTGTTTTCATTGGGCCTAAATTTTTCTTAATTTATGTGAACTATAGTTAAAACTAGGCGTTTACTTGCGTAATGACATATTATTATTATTATTATTATTATTATTATTATTATTATTATTATTATTATTATTATTATTATTATTATTATTATTATTACTTTTGACAAAATATAATCGCGTAAAGGAACGAGGCAAAGAATCTGCTGAAATTAGCGTAATGGAAAATATAAACGCATTTGGAGAGCCGGGAACTAATACCCTGTTAACGGCGGAATGTGAAAGAAACTTCATTGCTTGCCTAACATAGATGAAGTGAAGACATTGTCCAGCAGGGAAGCAAAATTATCTCCGAGTAAGAAGCTTATACCGCTGGAAATAGACGATGGGTGGGTCAACGAACCACGGAGGACTGTTCTAACTGCATCGCCACTTCTCAAGCCTAGCTGCCATTATGGAGTGCGCTACAGGACGTAATTAAAATTCTATTACTGTATCATTGTCGGTAAACACGAGTGAAAGAATAATTGAGGGGCATTTATTCAAAATCCCATAACTCTCACTCTAACGAAACTTTTAATTTTTTATTATTTTAGCTTTCTGTATAGTATACTTGTTGCCTGTCAGTTACATTGCTTTCTTCACACAGCGATATTTTCTACACTTAGAAGGTGCGCAAATTGCGAAAGTGCTTCTACAAAATTGGCGCTATTTTCTTTTGTAGCAACTGTAATTGCCTATGTTTTGTTTTTCGCGACATACTAGAAAGTTACAGAGTGGAGGTATAGCGAATGTAGCATCATCATCCAGGTATTCTGCCTTATGGCATATTTCTTTCCTTTGATACTGTCCAACATTTGATATATTTTCCTTCCTCTTCCTCGTTTGCCTCTCACCATTCCTTCCATTCCTTCTTCCAGTAAACAACCCCTCCTCAAATAATGTCCGATCCAGTTCATTGTTCTCCTCCTAATGATTTGCAACATACTTCGTTCTTATCCAACTCTTCGTAATACCTCCTCATTCCTTACCCGGTCTTCCCATTTCACGTGTTCTATTTTCCTCTATACCCACATCTCTAGTGCCTCCAATCTTCTCCCATCTTCCTTTCGCAATGTCCTAGTCTCTGCGCCATACAGCGCTATGCTCCAAATGTAACACTTAGTAAGTCTTTCCCTCAAACCTTTGTTTAGTGGTCCACAAAGTAATTTTGATTTTCTCTTAAAGCCTTCTTTTGCTATGGTAATTCTTTTCTTAATTTCTGTCGTCCAATACATATCATATCTGATCATACTTCCGAAATACTTAAAGTTACTGACTTGCTATATTTCTGCTCCCCCTATACCAATACGACAACTTCTACCTCTTCCTCCAATTATCATACTTTTGGTCTTCTTCTTCTTAATTCTCATTCCATGTGCTTCTAGTTTCATCTTGAGTTTATCTAACATTTGTATCATTTCACGTTCGCTTTCTCCCATCACAATCATATCATCTGAAAATCGTATACATTCTACTCCTCTACCTCCAACACAAACACCACTTTTTCCATTAAACTTTCATTGATTATTTTTTAGAGATAGATGTTGAACAGTGTCGGTGATACAGAGTAGCTCTGTCTTACACCTCTTCCTAATTCAATTTATTCACTCATCTCCATGTTTCTTTAGGATTGTCATCAATTTGTCCCATCTGACACAGTCAAAAGCCTTCTCAACGTCAATAAATGCAGCATAAACCTTCCTATTTTTATCTTTGTATCTCTCTCCTATCGCCCTCAGTAATCCAATGGCATCTGTTGTTCCACCTCCTCGCCTGAAACCAAAGTGTTCTTCACTTATAACGTTATTCAGCTTTCCATATATCCTTCTGTTGAGCGTCCGCAGTATAAGACCTCGGCTGCATGTGAAATTAGACTCTTATGTCCTGCGTTCTTCACATTTTTTTTGCTATTCTTTTTCTTTTCCATAGGGATTAATATGATTTCACTAAAGTCCTTTGGACATTTTTCTGTCGTGTATATCTGATTACATAATCCAATCAACTCCTTCTTTCCTTCGTTATTTAACGCGTTTAACAGTTCAGCAAGAATCTCATCTATTCCCATTGGTTTTCTATTTTTCATCTCGTTCAATAGTGCTTCAATCTCTCTTCTCAGTATGGTTCACCCTTTATCATCCCCTTTAACCATATCTTCCT
The DNA here is from genome assembly GCF_040414725.1 of Anabrus simplex. NCBI lineage: Eukaryota > Metazoa > Arthropoda > Insecta > Orthoptera > Tettigoniidae > Anabrus > Anabrus simplex. The sequence goes on along the minus strand of NC_090265.1, from coordinate 264,577,895 downwards.
CCTCTAATTGAAGTTCTTCATTTGGTCGGTTGTCCCGATCATATAGCCGTTCTATCCATTCTTCCTATCTTTTCATTGTTTCTTGGGGTTCATATATCATTGTGCCATCTGTGGCCTTTATTTGCTTATTGCTTTTCTTCCTTCTCTTTTCTTTGAATACTATGTTTGCTGCTTCTTTGTACATCAAGTCATACTTCCCTTCTTTTTCCAGTTGCTCTATCTCATCACACTTTTCTGGCATCCATTTCTTCTTTGCTTTTCCTGTTCCTCTTCTTAATTCATTTTTCAACTTCCTGTAGTTACGCTTTCCTTCTTCTGTATTTACTGTTTTCCACTTCCTGCGTTCCTCCATTCGCTTATCATTTCTGATGTTATCCATTACTTCTTTATCTTTTTTCCTCTCCTTGACTCCAAGCGTTTCCTTACCAGCTTCTTTTGTCCCATTTTTAAAAGTTTCCCATCTCCTTTCTACTTTTCTGTTTCATTTCCTAGCGTATTATTGCTACGATACTCATCCTCTAGTTCTCTGCACTTGTCTTTGTTTTTCAGTTTTTCAGTTTCTCAATATTAATTTCTTCTCTCTTCTTTCCTTTCCATGTTATTTTCAATTTTATTAGTACCTCTGCTACAACTAATATAATATGGTCAGAATAAATGTCTGCTCCTGGGTAACATTTAGCATTCTTTAGGCAGTTTCTGTACCGTTGTTGTATTGTTATATAATCAATTTGATATTTCTTGTCATCTAATCGAGATTTTTTTTTTTGCTAGTTGTTTTACGTCGCACCGACACAGATAGGTCTTACGGCGACGATGGGACAGGAAAGGGCTAGGGGTGGGAAGGAAGCGGCCGTGGCCTTAATCAAGGTACAGCCCCAGCATTTGCCTGGTGTGAAAATGGGAAATCACGGAAAACCATTTTCAGGGCTGCCGACAGTGGGGTTCGAACCTACTATCTCCCGAATACTGGATACTGGCCGCACTTAAGCGACTGCAGCTATCGAGCTCGGTAATCGAGATATCCAAGTATACCTTCTCCTTTTGTGGTTGTCAAACAAAGTGTAGCAAATATTCTACTACAATAGAGGAGGAGGACTTATTACCTCAGAGCTGCAACAAATGCTTGCTTCTAAGTATTTTTGCCTAGTATCCTTACTTGAATTAAATACATTTGTAGTTTTGTTCACACTATGGCAGGGTTTTTATTGACCATAATGAATATTTTACTTTATTTTCTCTTCTTTTTTTTCAACCGCTCTTCCCTGAATCCTGGTAGAGTTGCAGGTTCGAACTGTGGATTTGGCTCTGCTTTACGGCTGGATGACCATCCTGACGCCAAATGTAGAGGAATCAACAGCGACCCCAGCCTTTGCCTGATAATCTATGTAAATGGGGAAATCATATGGGGTTCAAACTCGCCGTTTCCTGAATACAAGATTACAGCCACACGTAGAAACCTCGGTTGGTCATTGTTAAATACAGAAGACGTTGATGAAGTTGACTGTTAAGTGGAATCTGAATCACCAGTTACTGGGGGCAGGGAAGTAGATACATCCAACAGCCGTAAGTACTGCGTTGAGTGGAACTGTCTGGAAACATGTACACGATTTGTGATATTTTAATTTCACTGTTGTTCAGAAGCGAGGCAATTTCCTAGTATATTCATATATTTCCTGTTGATCATAAGCGTTGGACACGTGTTGGGTGTGGAGCTACAAACTGCATGAGAGCTTTGATGAAATGTGGTCTTTGGTGTTCGGTCTCCCCGTATTTTTTAATAAAATGTGATTTACATCCCCACGGGAACCACATAGAGAACTGGATGAAGCGGTATCACTTATCTTGTTCAGATATGTCAGAAATGATCCATGATCATCCGTCTATGATGGTACTTATCCGTCCCCAGGCGCGTTGAGTCTGTATACCATGGTTGTCTCGGTATATTTGGCTAAATATAGGTATAATATCTGGCATTGTGTTTATGGTCTGAATTCCACAAAGCCGTCCAGTCGGTGAAGATCTGGTGTTTGTTTTTAGCAGGGGAGGCATATCGTAAGCCACGATCTATTGTGAGCCCGTGTTTGGTGAATTTGTCGATTATAGTTATTGTATACGACACCTGTATGTCCTTTAAATGAGCAGTTCTGTAGACTCATTTGTTCAGTAAAGCTGAGCGTCTTTTCTTGTTTGTTTCTTTCAAACATTCACTGACCAGTGTGTTCGAACAGAAATCTTTGAACGCGTCTAGTCTTCAAAATATTGAGCGAGACACATATCAAATAAATGATTTCGAACGATTATAGACGTCGTTTTGCACAGCGCTGACACATACCACTACCACGCAATGAGAGAACACTAGGCTCTTGGTCTTTTGTGTGAAGCACAATAAGAACGACGACCTTATCGCATTGAATCAGTTATCTTATTATCATGTGCAACATTTCGTATGTTTCTCAGAATGCTTTCCTTCAGTGCATGTTAAAATGGCTTGTAGGCTACGTGTTCATGGATATATCTTTTTTCTTGTAACATAACGCCGTCTGTCAGGTCCTGGTGAAAGTACAAGAATAAATGAATAACAGCTTGCAAGCTCGGTTGAACATGCATCGAATAAGGCAAGCTCAAGCTTCTACATTTTATGAGCGATTAAAAGTTGTTGGATGTAATAGAGATCAGATATCTATCTCAAGTATAATTTAGGCCCCGACCTCTCATATAATGTATTGACAAACATGGTAAAAATCAGCATCCGATGGAGTCGTCTATCAATCAAATAATCAGAGCAAACCCATACCCGTCCGCCTCTGTAGTTTAGTGGTTAGTGTGATTAGCTGTCACCCCGCGGAAGTCCGGATTCGATTCCCGGCTCTGCCACGAAATTTGAAAAGTGGTACGAGGGCTGGAACGGGGTCCACTCAGCCTCGGGAGGTCAACTGAGTTGAGGGGGGTTTGATTCCCACCTCAGCCATCCCGAAAGTGGTTTTTCGTGGTTTCCCACTTCTCCTCCAGGCTAATGCCGGGATGGTACCTAACTTAAGGCCACGGCCACTTCCTTCCCTGTTCCTTGTCTATCCCTTTCAATCTTCCCATCCCGCCACAAGGCCCCTGTTCAGCATAGCAGATGAGGCAGCCTGGGCGAGGTACTGGTCCTCATCCCCATTTTTATCTCCCGACCCAAAGTCTCCACTCCAGAACACTGCCCCTGAAGCGGTAGAGGTGGGTTCCCTCTCTGAGTCTGAGGGAAAAACCAATCTTGGAGGGTAAACGGATTAACACGCTTTTACATCCTCAGTTTATCAGAGCCCAGCAATCAAATGAATAGAAAAATATTTTAATATTGAAATAATAATGAAAAATGAAATGGCGTATGGCTTTTAGTGCCGGGAGATCCCAGGATGGTTTCGGCTCGCCAGGTGCAGGTCTTTTGATTTGACACCCGTAGGCTACCTGCGCGTCTTGATGAGGATGAAATGATGATGAAGACAACACATACACCCAGCCCCCGTGCCAGGGAAATTAACCAATGATGGTTAAAATTCCCGACCCTGCCGGGAATCTAACTCGGGACCCCTGTGACCAAAGGCCAGCAAGTTAACCATTTAGCCATGGAACCGGACATTGAAATAATAATAATAATAATAATAATAATAATAATAATAATAATAATAATAATAATAATAATAATAATAATAATAATAATAATAATCAAGCGTTCCAGGGTTTCCGAGACAAGCCAAAATTTAAAACAGGAAGGGCACGGACGCAGGAGAGGAAAGAACGACACCGAGAACGCATGCGGAAGTACTGGGCAGACATCAAAGCCAGAAGTAGCCAGTTGAAATGACGTGATCCGAAGTTGGCCGATACGACATGAATGAATGAATGAATGAAAATCGTCTGGCGTCAGCTACCGTATCACAGACATTTTAATTTGATACCATTTAGGCTGTCTACATGTCAGTTTTGACGTTCTCATTTATTTGATCAGATGGCGGAGAAAGTGCAACGCTGTTGGGCGCTCTGTTGCTGAGTTTTTGTTTTTTATGTAAACACCAAATGTATCACCAGAAATCTTTTACATGCTTAGCCTACATCGTATGGGGCCGATAGGACATCTTCTCGCCCTTAAAACGTCTGACTACCTCCTCCGGATCTGAACCTGCTGTCTCGAAATCCGGAGGCTGACACTCTACTCTTCATCCACAGAAGTAAAAAAGCAACATTCTCTTTTCTAAGTGCTTTTTGAGTCTTTTCAGGTCGTCATATTGTTTTCTTTTATTTACCTAGACTCGATGGTTAAGGAGGAAAGAAAGAACACTATAAAATGTTGTGTCTCCTTCGTTTTAAGTAGTATTTCCTTACCATTGCTAATTAAGATACTGTACAATACCATGACGTTACATTGTAAATTAAATGGCAGTCTTTCAGCAGGTGAATGGTTAACATTCGTGCTGGTTTTCCACACCTTCACTAGACTATTGTTCGACTCGTTGGCTGAACGGTCAGCGTCCTGGCCTTCGGTTCAGAGGGTCCCGGGTTCGATTCCCGGCCGGGACGGGGATTTTAACCTTAATTGGTTAATTCCAATGGCACGGGGACTGGGTGTATGTGTTGTCTTCATCATCACTTCATCCTCATCACGACGTGCAGGTCGCATACGGGAGTCAAATAGAAAGACCTGCACCTGGCGAGCCGAACCCGTCCTGGGATATCCCGGCACTAAAAGCCATACGACATTTCATACTAGACTATTGTAACGTTGGCGTGTACTCCAATTTAGAGTCAACCCCGTATAATACAATGATATGACTAACAAGCATTACGTGATTGTGATTACATTCCCATATTTGATTACTACTTCAAGTGAATAATAAGTTTTAACAAATGAATATCCGAATACTTATAGGTAATAGTGAGAGGTTCGAATGTCTGTACAGGTGCGTGTAATCTGATAATAACGCAGAGTACTACGAAATGCCAGTTATTATGTTCGATGTTTTGAACGAAAGGACAGTCGCCAATTAAAGCTGAAGAACTCCAGTGGCCTAATTGAGCAGGGGGCGAACAGTCGACTCACTCTGTGTAAATTCCCACCTTTCACTCAGGTCTTTGGCCTTCACATGTCAAAGACAGCCTTCATACCCACCGTACCCCTTCCGACCTTCTTTCTCGAAGGACATTCAGAATGCACCACATTATCTTTTCCTTAAGTTGGTTTTGTAAGACTTGGGAGGCATCAGAAAACGCGCTCAGCAGTTTCACCATTCTTTCCGTTACTCTGTACATCTAAATTCTCTGCCCTTCCTCAACCCCTCAAATCACTTTTAACTTTCTCCATAGGCTGTTTATATTGCCAGTACGAACAGTTTTGGAAATGTGAAGTCTCATCCGTGTGGTTGTATCCCACATGAAATTGTAGACTAGGTCTAGTGATTTGTTCATAAGATTAAAAAATACAGTTTGCTTGCTTTCTTTTGTTTAACATTATCACTTTGAAATCTTCTTATCACTTTATATTAAAAGAAAGTTCTTTCTGTAGCCAGGAGTGCAACCTCAGTATTAAAATTCTCATCATGCACAAAACTATGAATTTAGCTAAAGTACTGAGTCTTGTTAATATTATTACACCGTTTTTCTCCGCCCTGGGAGGGGGGGGGGGGGTCGCGGGCGCGAACTGTGAATTTAGCCTTGTATTACGGTCGGATGCCCTTTCTAACTCCAACCATATGTGGAAGAATCTATTTACTATTGCGTGTTTCTGTTATGGTTGGTAGTGTGGTGTGTTGTGTGAATATCAAGAGCAGTGTATTGAGATAAATACAAATTCCCAGGGCTCCAGTCCGAGGAATTAACCAGACGTGACTAAAATCCCCAATCCGACCGGGAATCGAACACGAGGCCCTCTGAACCGAAGTCTTCAATGCTGACGATTCAGCCAAGGACTTGGACAGAAAATATACTGAGCATAATATTAAATACCCTAGTATTATAAAATGGTAAGATAGAATGGTAGTGTGGATGCGGTCGCAGATCATCCTGGGTGCGGAGCTTACGGCAGTGGTTAGAAATCTAGGCTGTGTTTACTGCAGGCCTGATACGTGAATTAAAGTTTAAAAACTTCATGTTAATTCCGTATTGAACCGAGAATCTAATGGAAACAAGAAAGGTCCACCTATTCAATACCATACAATGTTATGAAATAATTTACGTGAATAATACTGTAAATAATAACGAATAATAATAAATAATAATAAATAATAAATAAATAATAAATAATAATGAATAATAAAAAATTACGTGAAGCACAAAATAGGAAAATTAGTCCATGATGGTCGTCAACCTTCTGCGAGGAGACGTCAGAAGAAGAAGAAGGAAATGCAGACCTACTCGGCTGTTTTTTTTTTAGGTTTTGACTAATGCACAGCAACGCTAAGATAGCATCGATACTCCTCGAGCCGCATCCCACCCCAATCGCGTTTCTTGAACTGAACCTTTGTTCATATCCTTTTCTTCGCTGGTTGTGCATTGGATAATCAAATTGCAAGTGGATGTTGATGTAGGCAGAAATCTCCTGTGGCATTCCTTCACATTTAACTACAGTATTATAACACAGTGATTGTTGCAGTTTGATTGCTTTGATTCTCCAAGTCGCGTTGCTATGGTGTCTGCATGTGCATTGTAAGTAGCTGGGGCGAGGATTCGGAAGAAAAGGTAAGTAGCCGTAGCAGTGAGAAATATAACACCTCAGTATCTTTATGGACTCGGAATGAAGAAAACATAGAAAACCATTTTATCTCACACGTTTTGAACAACTTGTCTCCAGAGTTCCATGAATACACAACACGGTGGCTAACATCCTGATTTTTAAAAATTAATATATTGGCGTTAGGCCTCGAAAGACCATGCGGCCAGCATTTACAAAGTGAGCATACATTTATGGTACATACATTTCGTGGTTGGAAATAAAAAGTCATATCTTATATATTAATTCTAGCTAATGTACCCGTGCTTCGCTACGGAATTCTACATTGTATACAGAATTCTAGGTTAGGTAGTGTACGACTTGTGAGCAAGATTGCCTTAAATTGTATAGCTCTTAACGTTACCCTATAAACGCGACGGGAGTTCACCAAACATCTTTTCTCATATGAAGACTGAGGGAATTTTCACTGTAATGGTAGACCCAATTTCATACCATGAGTCACAATCAGGTTGGGATGTTTTCATTATAATGCCTTTTCACATCCTCAGAAAGACTGTCTTAGTGGTTTTCCCAATTGAAATGAACATACAATGACGTCAATAGCAATGGCGCGATTAAAAGCAATGCTTTCATATTACGAAATACTCGTTCAAATGAAACACCACACATTTTCTCACTTTTAACGAACAGGACTACGCTGCCTATCTAACAGTCCAAAGTTCCAGACCTGGAATGACCAAACCGCAGACAGCCGTGATCCGTGAACACTCTTCGGCGTTCTTCGGCGGGGAGAGGGTCGAATTGTGGAGACTCACAGGGCAAAAACTATGCCCAATTACTATTCTGTTTGCTAGGAGTACCCGATGAATCGAAAAATATCAATTCAGTACACTGGCGGCGGAAAAATGTATCTGACTTGAAGGCATTTTTTTCCGCCAAGCCAGAAGAGAAACCCCCTTTTCACTGCTAATTTGGAATAAATTGAATGTAGAATTTAATAAAAGTGAAGAGAAAGAAGCTTTTCTTAAGAAACGGTTCTTTTCAGAGTTGAATTTTGAGTTATTTAGTGAATATTATGGTGCTATAATTTGGAAAAGGCCTAAATTGTTTTTGTAGACCAGCCATACTACTACTACTACTACTACTACTACTACTACTACTACCACTAAGTGAGGCTCTGCCTTAAGTATGCACGCTGCTCATTCAAAACAGCGCGTCAGAGTAGGGATCGAATAGCTGAAATACTATTTTGATCCAGTGTGTCACTTACCAGCTGTATCAGAAAATGTATGAACCAGAGGAATGGCATGCTAAAGAAGAAAGTTTTCTAACTCCCCAGCTATTTCCCGCCAATATTCAGTCAGGCTGTTATACTCGGTACGCAGTAGTAATCCCATCTGTCGGAGTTGAGAGGCAGCATAAGAGACAAAGAACATCACAATAAACAATGGTCAATGTAATGTTATTGTTGATCAATGTTATGCACTTTCGATATTAAAGGCTTTCACATTTCGTTTTCTTCCGACTGCAATACCAATCTTACCATAGTCGGTACGGTAAAACTGAATAAAAGATAAATGATCGGAAATTGTATTCTCTATAACTTATTTATATAATACTTTTCGATAGGACCAATACAATTTCATCCAGGATGAATAAAAGTGTTGATAGCTTAGACTGTAGTTTCTTATTCCCCGACTCTATATACCGATTTTCATTAAATTCTGTTAACCCATTTTCTCGTGGCTCGGCGTTGATATGGACTTAGCAACAAAAATACAAATTCATGAATACCGGTATCTATGTTATCATAGCCGGTACGGTAAAAATGTACGACATAAATGGTCGGAAATTTAATTCTCTATAACTTTGGTTATGTAGACCTAGTATTTATCGATACGACAACTAATAATATAAATATTTGAGAATTACATTTAGGCCTTCCCATAAACTACCATTTGACTCAGCATAAATAAAATTACTTATAGCTTAAATTGTAGTGGCTCATTCTCCGACTTTTCATACCAATTTTAATGAAATAGGACCACTAATAACATAAATATTTAAAAATTAAATTTTAGGCCTTCCCATAAACTACCATTTCACTCAAGCGTGAATAAAATTATTCATAGGCTAGATCATAGTGACGTATTCCTCGACTTTGCATACCAATTTTTATGAAGATAGGACTACTAAAAACATAAATATTTGAAAATTAAATTTTAGGCCTTCCCCTAAACTACCATTTCTATCAGCGTGAATAAAATTATTTGTGGCCTAGATTGTAGCGACGTATTTCCCGGCTTTGCATACCGATTTTCATTAAATTCTCTTTAGCCGTTTTCTAGTGATGCGTGTACATACAGACAGACAGACGGACAGACAGACAAACAGACAGACAGAAATTACGGAAAAGTAAAAAGTGCATTTCCTGGTTACTGTGGACATGACCGATACAGAAATACCATTCTTTCCAAATTCTGAGCAATGTACAGACAAAACTCTTATTTTATATATATAGATTACAGTCTGATAAATATTGGTAAATTACAGCGCATAATTGTGGAGTAACGTTTGATTACAGACTAACATCCTGATGTGCTAGGCTGCCCTTATCGGTCCTAACTTCTGATTATGAGGTCCTTGAGGGAGTTGTAACTGCTGTCTAGGGACGGGAACATAATTAGCTCTCGAGCCCTAATATGTTGAATAATATCTCACAATTAATATTACCGAGCTCGATAGCTGCAGTCGCGTAAGTCCGGCCAGTATCCAGTAACCGGGAGATAGTGGGTTCGAGACCCACTGTCGGCAGCCCTGAAGATGGTTTTCCGTGGTTTCCCAATTTCACACCAGGAAAATGCCGGGGCTGTACCTTAATTAAGGCCACGGCCGCTTCCTTCCACTTCCTAGGCATTTCCTATCCCATCGTCGCCATAAGACATATCTGTGTCGGTGCGACGTAAAGCAAATAGAAATATATATATATATATATATATATATATATATATATATATATTATTGGTTATCATCCACCGATGGTATGAAGAATTTACTGGCTGAGTTTAGAACAGAAAAGAGGCAGAACGAAAAACAATGCTCTTGAAAAAAGAAGTGCTGAGAAAGGCAGAAAGAAAATAAAGGGAGAAGGAAGACAAAGAGGAAGATCCTATAGTAAGTGGGGCCGATGACCTAGCTGTTAGGCCCCTGTTTTACGGCCAGATGTCCTTCCTGATGCCAACTCTATATGGAGGGATGTAATCACTTTTGCGTGTTTCTGTGGCGGTTTGTAGGGTAGTGTGTCTGAATATGATGATGAAAGTGTTGGAACAAACACAAACACCCAGTTCCCGGGCCAGAAGAATGAATCGGACGCGATTAACATCCCCGACCCGGCCGAGAATCGAACCCGGGACCCTCTGAAGCGAAGGTCTCAACGCTGACCATTCTGCCAATGAGTCGGACTATATGCGATTAGAGAGTAACAGGGTGAAAATATTTCGGTCAGTAAATTATGGATCCTGACTGCTGTCGCGATGTATATTGATACTTAAAGTAACGTATTATTAATACACTATATGTCTATAAACTTTACACAGTTAAACTTAAAGCTGTGGACTATTGAGGCCCCAGGTTTGTATGACAGAGTGACCATTGACCGGGTTCTCTCGAGGGCCTAAGCCGGATTGAACCCTGAAGATAAATAATTAAGCCTCTTATTGGCCTAATCTGCTGTACTCCTCTACCATGAATTAGATTAAACCAGTTTTCTGTCCACTACTGCCCTACCTCAATACAAGAACGACATTCCATTGAGTTAGGGCACATCATTCCGAAATTTAAGTTCTTTTTATCCCAGAGCTACAATGAGTGTACCAAGTCGGATATTTTCCCAGATTGTTCCAGCCCGAAGTTCCCTGCAAATGCTAAAAACCGATCCCAACTTACGAATATCCTAGAACTACATACCCTAATAAAGTCACTTCACAAACAGATAACATCTCAATAACGCAGATAACATTCGCTCTAAACCACTATAAAATTCCGATAGTCACATTACCTCTCGCTCTTATAAAAAAATAACAAGAAAAACGATAACGAAGCTTATGGAACTGACTTTCCTGTCATAGGCTAAATCAAATCATGTCCAGAATACAATGAAAAAGTGAGACTGCCTTAGCCTACCAAGCGACCGCCCGAGGGCCTGCAGATTACGAGGTGTCGTGTGGTCAGCACGACGAATACTCGCGGGCGTTATTCTTGGCTTTCTAGACTTCAGGTCCAGGTAAAAATCCCTGACCTGGCTGGGAATCGAACCCGGGGCCTCCGGGTAAGAGGGAGGCTCGCTACCCCTAAACCACGAGCCGGCTTAATTAAATCACAGTTCTAGTATTTGCCTCGTGTGAAAATGGGAAACCACGGGAAAACATCTTCAGCGCTACCACTGTCTCCCGATCGAAGCTGGCAATTACCTTTTTTTTTTTTTACAATTGTCTTTATGTCGCACCGACACAGAAGGTCTTATGGCGACGATGGGACAGGAAAGGGTTAGAAGTGGGAAGGAAGCATCCGTGGGCTTAATTTCCATGAGGTGAAAATAGGAAACCACGGAAAACCATCTTCAGGTCTGCCGACAGTGAGGTTCGAACCCACTATCTCCCGAATGCAAATTAATAGCTGCGTAACCCAAGCCGCGCGGCCACTTGCTCGGTGGCAACTACTTGACTTAAAGGTGGTGGTGATTATTGTTTTTTAAGAGGAAGTTCAACTAAGCAACCATCCTCTACTTGACTTAAACCTCGTAGCCACTCGCTCGGTGAAACGAATCTGGGTCGAGCCTGGGTGGAGCAGTTCGGAAACTTGGAAGTTCAACTGCCTCACTCATTGGTACACTGTTGCCACATGCATTAATTATTGGCATATCTTTATTATATAATCTTCTTCTTTGCTCTATTATTGCATATTACATTCGTAACGGACTCATGTCAAGCAGAAACAACGGAACAATTCGCAATGTATAATAATGCTGTTGGTTTTACGTCCCAGTAACTACGTATACGGTTTTCTGAGACGCCCAGGTGCCAGAATTCAGTCCCGAAGGAGTTCTTTAACGTGCCAGTAAATCTACCCACACAAATACCACCGGACTCAGCCAGGATCGAACCTGTCAAGCTGGGGTCGCAAGGCCAGCGCCTCAACCGAGTGAGCTACTTAGCCCGACAACTCGCAGTTTGATCACTCACCGAGTGACTGAACAACTCAGTGGACTGGTAGACTGAGCCTGTTACCGAGTTTCGAATTTAGGTTGACATATACAGCACATTTTCAGAATATCACTGAGCTGCAATGAGTCTGGTTCGACTTTGTCCAGACTCGTTCATTTCTGAGTCTCTGTTCGTTCTAGTAGCAGGTTCGTTCACCAACAAACTAGCAAAGCAGAAGAAGTTGAGAGGAAAGAGCTCAGACTCGCTCATTGCACCGCTCTACCAGGCATTCTGCTGAGTGTAATAACAAACGGGAGATAGAAAGACGAAGAGAAACACTCTTCCTTTCCAAAACTTTTTCAGTTAAACTTGGTCTACATCAGGCTGCTTGCTTTAAGGCGGACTCTTCGTTCTTCTTCTTCTTCTTCCAAATTTCTTCGGGTCAGCACTTCGTGTGGATTTGGGCCAGTTTTAAGGCCGGATGCTCTTCCTAGCTCCAACCCTATGTGGGCGGATGTGTTCACTATTTCGTATTTTTGTGATGGTCCGTAGTGTAGATTTTTATTTAACGTACAGTATGGCTTTTAGTGCCGGTAGTGTCCCAAAACATGTTTGGCTCACTGATGCAGGTATCTACTTGACACCCATAGGCGACCTGCGCGTGCGGGTTTGAGATGAAGATAATGTGGTACGAAGATAGTGAAACTCGATGTCATAACGTAGCCTACTCCTTTCGAATAACACTAACGGGACTGCAAAGGCTGAACGTCTCCATCCGACGGACGAATCACCTTCAACAGCATCATATGCCCTCACTCCGTATGATCACTCTGGAGAGGGGCTGGTGATTGAATCCGGGCTTTTGGTACGCAATCCAGTGATTAGAAATTGTACAGTAAACCACCATCTCTCCAAATTCTGATGATGAAAATTCTTTCCAACAACGGGACTCGAACCGACTAACCGATGAACCGGCGGGGAATCGAACCCGGGGACTTCTGCGTTTGGTTAATTCCTGTGACTCGGGGCTGGTTGTTCAAATTCGTCCCAGTACGCACAACACACCACAACTGCAACCACTACAGTGAACACATCTCTCCACATCAGGTTGCGGTCAGCTTATTTTTATTTCCTGTAAATGGGGAATCTCCTCCTGAAATTTTTCCCCTTACTTATTTTTCTACGTTCTGTACTAACATACAGTATAAAGTATTTTATTGGAGTTTACTGTACCTAGATGCCTTTGCTGGCGAGATGTAGTGTTTACAGTGCACTATGTCTTCTGGTATGGGCTATATCAAATTTGTTACTTTCATTGACCTGTCTCAGTCTCATCCTTGGCTTTGACAATATGAAAGTGACTGAGGTATGAGCGATGCTAGTAATACCATTCCTTATGCAGCCAGTCCCTATTATGAATAGTGTGAAAATATCGCTCATAGGGTCGGTTGGTGCATGCATTTCATTGGGCTTGGCAGAATGATATGTAATAGCAACGGCTGGCTCGGTGAGGAAAGCAACGGGAAACTACCTCACTCCTCATTTCCCTAGTACGCCTCTTCAGTGACGCCTAGGCTGTTTATGACAGCTGTTGGCGGAGCTGCAGAAGATCAAACCAGCCTTCGGGCTGAATACCCAACATACATACTGTACCTAGGTAGTATAAAAACTTTTAAGTTTTGAGAATTGATAGTCATATTTTTCCAGAAAAACGAATACGCGTAGACCTAGAGTTATCCTGTATAACTAGCCCAGCTTATTTGATTTTTAAAGGTTAATTTCGAATATACTATTTTCCAAAATTACTTTCACTTAGGGTCTTAGTAGACTAACCATTATTTTTCATAGAAGTGACACAAGTGAAAATAAAACTAGACTGATGTAACGCACCATAAAGATAGTGAACAGGACCCTCGGGGCTCATCTAGTTCATAACGAGTCTCGTTAGAGCAGTTCATCAACAGTCTCTAAATTATCACATAGAACATAACATTCGAGATAAAGAAAAAATAAATGTTGCTCTACACAACGTTTCTCTCAGCAGAGCACTGGCGTCTTTCAGTATTTCCTTCATCCCTAAAGAATGGAGTAATGATGGTAGCGTTGGGAATGATCAGACTGTTATAAGAAACAGTGTGTACTGTGAATAATTGGCCCGTAAGGTCATCATCTGTCTTGCATAACGTTCACAACAGCTTCTCTGCAATTCTGCGTGACTCACTTGATAGATTGATGACTACCGGACGAGTTGGCCATGCGGTTAGGGGTGCGCAGCTGTGAGCTTGCATCCGGGAGATGCAACCGCACTGTCGGCAGCCCTGAAGATGTTTTTTTGCGCTTTCCCATTTTCACACCAGGCAAATGCTGGGACTGTCCTTAATATAAGGCAACGCCCGCTTCCTAAAACTCCTGGGCCTTTCCTATCCCATCTTCGCCGTAGACCTATCTGTGTCGGTGCGACGTAAAGCAAAATTATCTGACTCTTAATCTTAAGTCATAAACCACAGTTTAGCAGTTTTATGAGAAATCTGAATCGCTGAGATATGTCTTCCCATCTCGAATATCACAGTTTGATTTGTAGGAAGCTGGCGATAGACCTCAGTTAGCTGCCATACCCGGCCGGCCACACAGAACAGTGGGGTTGGTGGTATTGCCTTCATCATTCTGTAGTAGGATACATATAGTAATTTGTCAGTATATATAAAGTAGAATACTTTGTCCTCGGCTGTATGGTCAGCATAGTCTTTCGTTTCAGAAGGCTCTGGGCTCGATTCTCTACCGCGGCGGGGACCTTAGCCACATCTGGTTAATTGTTATGACCCGGGTACTGGGCGTTTGTGTGCATCTTGATACACATTTTCATTCGCGCACAGCTCATCACACTTCCAGCCATCACAGAAACACAATTAATAGCAGGAGCGTAGTCAGGACCGACCGGTGGGGTTATAGGACATAGGACATAACGAAGGTGCTTGTGCGTGTGTGTAAATGATGGCACTGATACAAGTTAATATTCAGATTGAAGTACCAACAGACCTACACTACAAAATCTTACATTAAAATACAGAACAAGATGAATAGTTTTACAGCGAACAGTATATTCAGATTACCATCTAAAATCCAACTTTCAGGGCTTCATAAAAAATAGATTCAAGAAATCTGTTGGTTTTACAATTATGTCTCTGTGAGTGTTCAAAAGAGCCAACCTACTCGGTCGACTTTCACTTCTTTATTATCAGTCACTGTTTATTTTCCTTTGTAAAATTCCATTTATGGGGGGGGGGCGGTTCTAACCCCCATTAAGCCCCCCCCCCAAATTGGTTACGCCACGTTAGGTTCGTGTCAAGCACATATAGCTGTAAAACTGGGCCATACTCACATGTGTGACATAAAACTCACCAGACAGTAGGAAAAGTGGCAGAAGAAGATATGAGTTCGGTGTTGTGATCTATCGTACATTTAAGACTAGTTTGATGGCCTAGAACGAGGTTCCTTCAGTCCCATTACAACTATCTGATCAATGTATAACCGATGAAGTAAATTTACATTGATAGCGGTCTTATCCCTTGTGCTGACTGAACAAGTCTGTTTGAGCACCTTGAAATTCCCCGGACTGAGCCGGCATCGAACCGGCCAACGTGTCTGAGAAGACCAGCACCCTACCGTGTGAACCACTCCACCCGGTAAGATAAAGAAACAAACAAACAAACAAACAAACAAACAAACAAACAAACCAGCATAATATTCTCGAAGTGTAAATACTAACTTAAGCCTGAAACTAACGCATGGTAGGGCCTAACTTTTCCAGGCTTTTAAATATTTCTTTCTTTCTTTCTTTCTTTCTTTCTTTCTTTCTTTCTTTCTTTCTTTCTTTCTTTCTTTCTTAATCCGTTTACCCTCCAAGGTTGGTTTTCCTTCGGACTCAGCGATGTTTATCTTAGAGCGCGAGACTTTAGGTCGGGGATACAACTGGAGAGGAGGATCAGTACCTTGCCCAGGCGGCCTAACCTCCTATGCTGAACAGGGCCTTATGGGAGGGGGATCCGAAGGGATAGGCAAGAAATGGATACGGAAGCTAAGGAAGCGGCCGTATCCTTAACTTAGGTACCATCCCGGCATTTGCCTGGAGGAGAAGTTGGAAACAACGGAAAACCACTTCGAGGATGGCTGTGATGGGAATCGAACCCCTCTCTACTCAGTTGACCTCCTGAGGCTGAGTAGAGCCCGCTCCAGCCTTCATACCACTTTTCAAATTTCGTGGCAGAGGCGGGAATCGAACCTGGGCCTCCGGGGTTGGCAGCTAATCACACTAACCACTACACCACAGAGCCGAACTCTTTTTTCTTTTTAATATTTATAATTGTGTTCGTGTGGTTTACATTCAGTAAGAGAAACAATCGGGTAAATTGGCTTAATTAGTGTACAGTTGCATGGTTTCAAGTTATTGATCTACTAATGTATCTGAAAGGTAAATACTTCCAATAAGTTAAGTGTTCGTTCTAATGTAAGGGATTTCGAATCATTTTAGATGCAACATTTTTTCTAATGTAATTCCATTTCTGTTAATAGCCGAATGTTAACGCGAGGAAAAGGCCAGTGAATAATGGAGATCTCTTAAAACGAGAACTCCTTGAGTTGTGACTGTGGGGGCGAAAACAATGTTACTGGCAGTGAAGGAAGTAGGACCGGAAATAGCTACAGGTGACATCAGTAGGTGAATGGACTTCTCTCATCAGCTTATCAGAAACAGACCAAATACCCAGAGAATATTCAGTTGGAAGATACTGAATGTACTGGTTCACGGGATTGATATAACCATTTAATTGTATAAACTGGTAGGCCTAATAGATATACAATTTAAGACTTCTATATAATTTCTTCCATTATTATTATTATTATTATTATTATTATTATTATTATTATTATTATTATTATTTCTTCGTTATGACCAACTAAGCTGATGTCGTTGCCTTTCTTCCTCCCCAAATCTCTTCATCTTCTCGCTGTGGCCTTTCTTGCGATCTTCTGACCAAGTTTTGTTGATGGTAGTACTTGGATGATGTTCAAAGCGGTGATTGTTGACTAATTTTCTGAACATAGATCTAACACATTGTCACCTGTGATGCCTATTTCCTGAAGATCTTTTACAACTTCGAGCAGCCAGTTGTGTTTTACTTTCATTGATAGGGCAAGGTTCAGAATTCCTTTGGTCAATCTCTCATTACTCATTCTGAGAATACGTCCATACAATTTCAAACGTCTTTTCCCAAGTGTCTGCGAGCTTCTAGTACAGGACATGCGATTTCCTTACCATCCTGATTCTATTATTATTATTATTATTATTATTATTATTATTATTATTATTATTATTATTATTATTATTATTATTATTTCTTCGTTATGGCCAACTAAGGAGCACTATTGAACTTATTTAGCTGATGTTGCCTTTCTTGCCCCCCCCAAATCTCTTCATCTTCTCGCTGTGGCCTTTCTTGCGATCTTCTGACCAAGTTTTGTTGATGGTAGTACTTGGATGATGTTCAAAGCGGTGATTGTTGACTAATTTTCTGAACATAGATCTAACACATTGTCACCTGTGATGCCTATTTCCTGAAGATCTTTTACAACTTCGAGCAGCCAGTTGTGTTTTACTTTCATTGATAGGGCAAGGTTCAGAATTCCTTTGGTCAATCTCTCATTACTCATTCTGAGAATACGTCCATACAATTTCAAACGTCTTTTCCCAAGTGTCTGCGAGCTTCTAGTACAGGACATGCGATTTCCTTACCATCCTGATTCTATTATTATTATTATTATTATTATTATTATTATTATTATTATTATTGTCCGGCTCCATGGCTAAATGGTTAGCGTGCTGGCCTTTGGTTACAGGGGTCCCGGGTTCGATTCCCGACAGGGTCGGGAATTTTAACCACCATTGGTTAATTTCACTGACACGGGAGCTGGGTGTATGTGCCGTCTTCGTCATCATTTCATCCTCATCACGACACGCAGGTCACCTACGGGTGTCAAATCAAAAGACCTGCACATGGCGAGCCGAACATGTCCTCGGGCACTCCCGGCACTAAAAGCCATACGCCATTTCATTTCATTATTATTATTATTATTATTATTATTATTATTATTATTATTACTTGCGTATGGACCCAATGGATCACGCAAAGCTATAACGATTCCGTTTTCTGAGTTGCCAAACAGCTCTCATCCTTTCTCCGTGGATATTTTTTCGTTCTTCTTTCCACTTTGCTCCAGTCTTCTTTTTCACTTCGTCCTCTGGTTGCACTTTCCATCTATTCATTTTTTTTTTCCTGTAGAGGTTTCTGTCCGCGGTGTCACTTGAGTTCATCTGGGCTTTTTCCAGATCCTTCTTCACTTCCAGTACCCATGGCATATTTTTAGTTGTTCTATGTGTGTGAGAATCTTGTGTGTCAGTCTACTATTGTTATTATTATTATTATTATTATTATTATTATTATTATTTTAATATTGGCCATTCTGAATAAAATTTTAAGTATAGGTTACTCGCCGTTTCATGGATGTAGAATTTAAGACTCAGTCACCACTTAACTTCTCCAAATAAAAATAGCCTATTGAAGAATGCAATAATGGATTTCTTACAACAAGCCAACCCCTATTAATTTGCTATTTTGAGGATGTAGAGTATTTTTGTACTCAGCTGGATAATAAGGCGAGTTCCTGCGATTCGAATTCCTCGTAAAACTATGGGTGTTGTGGCTATGGTCACCATTAAAAGAATTTCGTAAAACTATAACTTAGCTTTTCTTTATAATTTTTCAAATTAATATCGGCGTCACTAATATTGTTTATACGGCATGAAATGAGATGGATTCGGGCAAGAAAGGCCATCTCTCCGTTCTCTCACGGCTGGGGCACGATTTTCAGAATGATCGTTCCACTCTATGGAGTTGGCGAGACTCTTGCTTTCGCGCTGTTTGGTATCCACCTCGAGTTGTATTAGTGAAACAAGACCCTATGACACACACTCCGTGAGTCAGCTCGGATCGGGAAAGCTGTGTATTACTTTTGTAATACATTATGTGGTTAATGTTGTGAACGGCGAGGTTGCGAAGGGCTGTGGCTGTATTTCCTGAGACGAAAATCCTATTCTGAAGTATTCTTAAGATGTGATTTAAGAGATGTGTAGATATAAGGAACATGCCGTTGATCTAAGCACATTGCTATTGATTCAAGGGTTCAATTTGTTGACAAGAGAGCATTTGGGATTCTGAGCAGTGTTAGGCCTATTTATAATGTTGGGAATAGCACACCAACCATCTTCATAAAATCAATATGCCGCCGCTACGAGCAGATGAATCTTACAGACACTAAATTGTTGGGGAGGTCAACCGAGCAGCGTACTTTATTAGTCGCCCGCCTCATGTGGTCAAGATTGCCGCATCGAATCCCATCACAGTCGACAGATATTTAAGGAAGCTATAAGGTAAGAGGCCTACGCGACTTTAGGATGAAACTCCGACGTCTCCTTCAGACAGATAAAAGTGAAGGCACGTTAAAAGCTTAACATTCTTCTTCTTCTTCTCTTGGCCATTTTCATAATTTGTTGAAGTCCGCACTACGTGTAGATTTGGCTCGGTTTTACGTGTGTAGTGTATTGTGCTTAGGTGAAGATATATGCATTAAGATCAACACAAACACGATGTCCCCGAGCCAGAGAAATTAACCATACGCAGATAAATTTCCCGGCCCGGCCTATAATCGAATCCTGGACGTTCTAAACCGAAGGCCGGTACGTTGACAATTCATCAGAGGAGACGGACATTAAAACACATAGCATTTTCAATAAAATAAGTTATACTGAGGTAAGCAAGAGCTAATTGGGAGAAATATTTTTGAGAGGAGCTGATGTACACGTGTTAGCCTATACAGAATTCTAGGTGAAGTAGTGTACAGGTTGTGAGTAAGGTTTTATTAAATTGCATAGCTCTTAGCGTTACACCAGGAACATGACGGGGAGGTAAACATAGTATACGTCATTTCCCATGTGATTTCCGGGTTGGCGAGTTTTCATTGTAATGGCAAGCCCCCTTGCCTACTGCCGGTCACTATCGATTCGGGGAGTTTCTTTATAATGGCAGGACCCCTTGCCCAGTGCCAGTAACAAGAGAACACTCGCTGACTCCATTTTAAATAGGACCAACCGTAATGGCAAGGTATTCACTCTGGAAGATCCAGGGCGTAAACTTTCCTATTACTAGCTTCACTTTTATTTCCCTACACAGCCCCCTTAAGATACAATGTGATAGTAAGTAGCATATATGTTAATCAAAGATTTCAGGTGTATTCTTGCCCAGTTTGAGCTCGGTTTGTTAAGTAGTTTTTACGTGAAAGAAACCGATACAGAGACCAAGGAAAAAGCGTGCAACAAAACAAGGAAAATCTTTTTTTGTTCTCTAAAACTATAGTATTGGAGATACGAAGAAAATTTATATACACTTTCTTCTGGAAAATCGAATTTTATGTACAGTGGTGAGCTCCCATGTTTCCAAGGCAGCGTATTCAGTTTTAAGGGTTTCAAGCGTACGTTTTCCTCTCTCTAGATTCACATTTTCTACCACATACCCCACTTAAAACACAGCGTGATGGTAGGTAGCCTATATGTTAACAAACTGTACCAGCTATAATCTTGCCAAATTTTAACTCCTTCAGTCAAGTTGTTTTTACGTGAAAAAATAAGTTACAGACAGGCAAATTTGCAAACATTGATTTATTACTGCGGCCATGTTCTCTTCAATCACGCTTCTCTTGGGAACCCTTTCATATTCTGGGATGATACATAGCCTATGTACACCGGAGTGATATTATCTTTCATATGTGAGTAAGGTAAGGGTTATTCTGCCCGAAGGCAGGTCCGAACCTCCGCAGAGGTGTTCCTGAGCCGGAGTTTACGTGCGGTAGGGTGGCCAGTTCCTTTCCGCTCCTCCATTCCCTTACCCCCCACCAACAGCGCGTGGCAACCATCCAACTCCTCACCACGCCCGATGTTGCTTAACTTCGGAGATCTCACGAGATCCAGTGTTTCAACACGGCTACGGCCGTTGAATTTCAAATGTGGAATACATTTCAAAATCGGTCCATTAGTTTCTGGGATTACCCCTTACATACAAACGAACTCACAGTATCTACTATCGGCGTCTGACGAGAAGTTGCGGCGCGACAGCTTGTACGTACGGCACGAGTAAGCTACAAACATTAGTCTGAAGACTATGCAAGCTCTTTTTTTTCCTATTAGCTTTACGTCGCACCGACACAGGTAGGTCTTATGGCGACGATGGGACAGGAAAGGGCTAGGACTGGGAAGGAAGCGGCCGTGGCCTTAATTAAGGTACAGCCCCAGCATTTGCCTGGTGTGAAAATGGGAAACCACGGAAAACCATCGTCAGGGCTGCTGACAGCGGGGTTCGAACCCACTTTCTCCCGGATGCGACCTCACAGTTGCGTACCCCTAACCGCACGGCCAACTCGCCCGGTCATACTTTATACTAGTACAGATTTTATTGCGAAGGATCTGCGCCAAAAGATGCGCTCTCTGTCTTTTTTCCCTTACAGTATGTGATCTCATAAACTTCATTTTCTTTCTTGAAGAGTAATTTAGAACTCAATACTTACCACCTTATTGCGCTGCCATACGTGGAACAGGCATTCAAAAGTAGAGTTCTATGTTTCTGAAGCTCAGAGGTTTCAGAAAAGTGTTCACCTCGAAAGCCTAAAATTTAGAATAAGGGAAAATTTCAATAAATTCATTAATGTTAATTGGTTCGTTCCACGAACTACTTCGGAGACGCCGAGGCGCCAGAATTTTGTCCTGCAGTTCTTTTACGTGCCGGTAAATTTACCTACACAAAGTTGGCGTATTTGAGCACCTTCAAATAACACCGCACAGGTTTGAACTCGCCAACTTTGAGTCAGAAGGCCTGTGCTCTGCTGTCTGAGTTACTCATCCCGGCGGGAAGATTTGGGATAAAAGACAAAATTCGGGCCCTGTTTATCACTTTGATGAGTTGATGAAAATTGAAATCCCAGCGGTACTGTTTCCTTCAAATAAGGAAATTTGTGGCATCACGGTCAATAACCTCGACTTCTTGGGTGTGTGTGAATAACTTACTGAAACTTACAGCACTTTGGTATGTGCCGGTGTGTGCATACAACATGAGGCCAGGCTTGTGTGATAGGTACATTCCCGACATTCGCTTGGAGTTGAAATGGAGAAACTTGGTGAAATTTTAATCAAATTATCTTCTCAGTACTGTGTTACCTGAGACTGAATGCAGCCATGGTTAAATTCGTGACGAGGACGGGAACAGATCCGAGACCAACAGATCAAGAAGCTACTATGTTAACCTGTAGACCACGACGATGGCTTCAATAACTAGAGGCTCCCCCGTCCTCTGATTCTTTTTCGTCTTGATTTCGGTTTTTAGAAGTACGTTAATTAAGGAAGGAGCTGAACCCGTTTGGTGAGTTACACTCATATTAATTAATTAGCTGGCTACACATTCCTCCTCGCAACATGTCTCTTCGCCCTGTTCGGGTTCTCTCGGAATTTGTGAAGCGCATCAGTCATGTTGTTTGGAACCTGCTTCTGAACTGTGCTAACACAAGACACTTGGCAACTCAAATATTCCTATGTTGTACTCACCTCTTCAGCCGTGCGCACTAACGTACATGAGAACAGTAAGCTGAGTGATTCTGTCACTGACCTCAGTGTCTTTGCTGAGACAGTCTTTTAATTACAGATCACTCTCAGAAAATTATTTAGGCCTAATTCTTTTTCCGGTTTGAACCATGCTGTTGTTTTTTATACATTCCGTACAGTTTGCCGACGTTTCGAATACAGTATTCTTTATCAAGGCGACTGAAATAACCCTACTCGAACCGAGGTAATCAGTCTCCCAGGCAGTTTGATTGCTGCCATTAAGATCAAATCGTCGGAATAGGCCAAACTGCTTACTACATTTCCACCAAAATCCCTACCATCATCTTTCTACATTTCAGTTGATGATCCATGTAAACTATGAACAAGAAAGATGAAATATTACAGCCTTGTCCAACCCTTGTAAGTACCTTGAACCAAGAACGTATTCTACCATCAATTCTCAGCCCTGCCCAATTGTCAACATAAATGACTTCGATTGCTTTTAATAATGTGGCCTTAATCCCATAGTCCTCCATCACGGTACTATGTCATATACGTTCTCTAGATCTACGAAACATAAATGTAACTATCTATTCCTCTTCTAGCATTTTTCGGTTACGTGGTGCATACTGAAAATCTGATCCTGACAGCCCCTCTGTGGTCTGAAATCACACTGGTTTCCATCCATCTTGCTCTCAGCAATTGATATCTTGCCTGGTAGACTGATGATCAATGAAATACCTCGATAGTTGTTGCAATCCTGCCTTGCTTATAGAAAGATCAAATTACTGCTTTTCAGTTCCATGCTAATCTTATTACTCCTTGAAGCCATTTCATCCCTGCCTTCCCATTTCACCATTTCAGATCTACAGTAATTTCATCCATTCCTGCTGCTTTATGACAATGGATTTTATTTACCATCCTTTCCACTTCCTCAAATGGAATTTCACCAACATTAATTTTTTTATCTGCACCTGAAAGGTATGCGTTCTTTTCAGTAACATTTCTGCATTTCAGATGTCAGGTAGAACAGTACTGAAATGTGGAAACACTGTAACTCATATCTTTCTTGTGTGAACAAAAATGTAAATATCTCGAAACTACAGTGCTTTCCATGCATCTGACGGCTTTTCAAAAACCGCTCCTCAATTATCAATATACACTTAAATCCTGTCTAACTGAATGCCGGTTAACCGAATTTCTATGATCACCGAAAAGCTAATAATCGTGCCGCACGAAAGTACCGGAAAAGCATTTCTGAAGGATTGTTTAACGACCCTTTTTATCATACAGCACTGCGAAATGTTAAAAGGGAAAAACACTTTTACGTAAATACACCAACAGCAATGTACAGTCCTGTATTTGTTTCGATCTACTATTCATCAAAGAGTTTCCTTGTTGATAAGGCGGAACTACTGCTACGATGCGTTAGCTCTACACAAATATCCGGACTGCATTCTTAGAAGTTAATAGGCCTACAATAAATTAATGCCTGCAGTTGCTTTGAATTAAAATTATTCCGGTTTAACCGAATTTTCGTTCAACCGAAGAACCTTCTTCTTCTTCCCCTACCTCTTTTCCCACACCTGTGGGGTCGCGGGTGCGAACTGCGTTGTACATGTGGATTTGGCCCTGTTTTACGGCCGAATGCCCTTCCTGACGCCAACCCTCTATGGAGGGATGTAATCACTATTGCGTGTTTCTGTGGTCGACCGAAGCACCATCGGTCCCAGCAAATTCGGTTTAACGTGATTCTGATGTATAAGAGGAAGGAAACTGAAACTTGATGCTTTTTTCAAGTCAAATTTTCTGTAAAATGGTATATTTAAAATAGTGCCCATTAAGTTATACTGAACCTACCACTGAAAGTGAATGAACGCAGAGCAGGTATGAGTCCGGTGTTTCGGGTTTCTGGCTAACTCTTGAAGCCTAGAACGCGACTTTGAGGCCGTGAGTTCACGCTATAGTTCCACGAGTATGGCGAGTCTGGCGCAGATGGCGCTGGTATTCCTTGCCGAACTCAATAGGCGTGCCCAGCGTGCAGCCGTGCTTGTGACTGAGTGCTGAAGATCAGATCGTATTACAGTGTCTTAAGTGACGCTTAATAATGTACGTAATAGTATGGGAGACCATTATGATGGAGATAAAGCCGAGAATACGAATAGTTTGACGTGCAAATTACGCGATAATGTATATTCAATTACACGTATGGGTCCAATGAGAATAAGGGGCACGTGGAAAATCTTTGGTGCAATAATCCGTGCTTCAGACAGAAAAAAGTACAAAATTTGCAAGATACTAAAACGCTCCTCATTGTAATCAAGTGTACTGACCACACTAATACGAATCCGTTGATGTGATAAACATTTTTGGCGAAATTTGCAATGCACACTAAACTGTAAAAACCAACTGCACCTAATATTCTTTGTGTACTCTCAACGTAAATTTTATTAATGAAAGTTATTGTAAGCCGTTTAAAACACATACAGTCTAACGGCACTTAAAATCAAGAGTGTCATGTGTTACAAATATCTGCATTATGTTTTGAGGAAGAAAAATGGAAGGGGCTCGACATTTCGAAAAATGAAGTTGTCGGCCTAAGAAGGACAAGGGCCACGAAAGGCATGCATTTAAAAGACACCCTAGGATTTGCAAACCTAAAACCTAAGGAGTCGAAAAAGAATATGAATTGACCAAGAGAGGTCGGATAGGAAAGATGAAAGTGAGGAGCCTGGCACAAGTGGAACAATGATAAGACTCAGCTAAGGGCCCCGTGGTCACTAACCCACGCTCCCAAGTTAAGAGCCCCTGAGGCCCTTTTAGTCGCCCCTTGCGACAGGCAGGGGATACCGTGGGTGTTATTCTGCCGCCACAACCCACAGGGGTAAAAGTCAATTTGGTGCGGGTATGAGCTTGAGCAATTTTGGAGGGACGAGTATCACTCACCTGGTGAGTTTATGGCGGGTACAAGGAGCTGCTTAAATAGTAGGTAGCCTGTCTAGTCAGTGTGGGTCTGAAGTTTTATTTCTTAATTGTAATCAAACTACACTCTACCAGACCATGAGTTCGACACTCGAACAATAGACATACTCGGGTGGGGCTCCAGAAGCGCAACACTCGCGCCATCTTAACTTTGAGACGCTCCCGATAAGCCTTTCGACGCTCGACAATGGTCACTTTGGACTGTTTGGACTTTTGACAAGCTTCTTTCTTCTCTGGAATGCGCTTTCCATAATTTTGAATAGCCAGTTGTGTCCCCGCAGTTTACGAAAGAAAGACATTTCTCCCATTTCTTCGCACCGCAATCTTCTCAAACGTTCGCTGTTAGATTATTTTGCTGCTCACTTGTATATACACCCCACATGACGTCTACCACACCGGATCCACAGCTGCACTTGTTGTTAATCATGTATACAGGAAAAATTATTTGAAGCTATTTTGAAATGTACAATAAAGCGGATTAAAGCGACAAGGCCAGTTTGAAGCGATAAATGGGAAAATGCAGCGAGATTCATGGAAAATAACGATCCTGAAATTGTACTCTAATATCACGTGTGTGAAGGGAAAGAGAAGACAGAATAATGATTTCTAATTTCGACAGAAGTATCTCTTCGTAGTAATATTCTATAAAATTCCTCAATGGTATGGCCATATAAGATGAAAGCTACGGCCATGTAGGATGAAAGGGTAATTTGTTATGCAATCTTGATTAGGGCTATATTATATATATAATAGTTCTTCATTTATTTATCTTTCATATAAATAATTCACAAATCTCACGAATTAAACATTTTATGAATAACTTTAGAAAAGGATTAAAGCGATGTGGTCAGTCCTATTTCGCGCAATAATACGAAAAATGGTTTCCTTTTCGCGAAATCGAACATAAGTTAAAGCGAAAAAAATCATGCCTTTAACCATGTGACACGGTGATTTTTAGTACATCAACATTGCAGCGCAATTGCATCACCAGGTGACGTCATATCGAGACCAGACTCATGTTACTAGATACTGCGGTCCTTCCTTTTTAAAATAAGATGTGAAAGATTGCATTCGTACGTGCTGTCTAGCAATTATTTCGATTTGGAAACCTTCATGTTTTCGTAACCCTTACCAGCCCAAGTACGGTTTCGAATCTATAGAAATAATATATGTTATAAATGTGGAAAGTAAAAATGTACTGTAAATTACTTTACCGCACTCAACGTCTACCAACATACATGATAAGGAAGCTGTTTCGTGCATGCAAAACAGTTACTTTACTTACGCGCCATGTAAGCGAGTCAATTCATCTATCGACTGATTCTTGAGTGATGTCGATTCTCTCATGAATAGTGAACTAGGTTTGCTATAAGTTCAATTGCTTAGTTTTATGACAGCAACAAGTCCCGCGTCGCGTGAAATAGACTACCGTATTCATTGTTGTCAGTCTTGCGTTTCTGTGAAAATGAATTGAATTGAAGGGTATTTTTCTACTGTTAATCAATCAGTATGGTCGTAAGTTATATCTCGTTAATATAAATCAATGAATGAATGAATGAATGATTGAATGAATCAGTCAATCAATAAACACTGATCAACACTGATCTACATTTAGGGCTGTCGTCCAGGTCGCAGATTGCCTGTCAGTCGTTTACCTAGTAGCCTATTTTCTTAGATGATTCCAAGGAAGGTTTGAAATTTATCAAACATCTCCCTTGGTAAATTACTTCAAACCCTAATTCGTGTTCCTGCAAACGAGTATTTGCCCCAATTTGTCCTCTTGAATTCCAACTTTATCTTCATATTATTATTGAATAACACCAAACCAAACCCCATGGCACGACAGCCCTTGATGGGCCTTGGCCTTCCAAGCGACCGCTTCTCAGCCCGAAGGCCTGCAGATTACGAGATGTCGTGTGGTCAGCACGACGAATCCTCTCAGCCTTTATTCCTGGCTTTCTAGACCGGGATTTTTATTGAATAGGAGTTCGAAATGTCAGCGATTTTAAATAAAGCAATGCTTGAGGATTTTGTGCTGAACACCATTAGTAGCCTATACCTTGAAAAAATATTCTTGTTGTAAAAAAATGCAGTAAACTTCTATAACTCGCATTCTCTGTATCTAGAAGGAATTTTCATTTCCTGACGGAATCCTACATACTGTAATTCAAGTGTTATGTATTTTCGATAACTCGAAGTTCTGTTACTCGAATTCTTCGATATATCGAAGGATATTTCAAGCCCAGGTGTGATTTTTTTTTTTTCTGGTACTCGAAATATATGCAGAACATTACGATTTTGTGTACTTGATTATCTTCAGATAAAATTAGCTCCTGTAGGAGAAAACTAGAGCCTCCGAGGCTCAGACGGCAGCGCGTCGGCCTCTCACCGCTGGATACCGTGGTTCAAATCCCGGTCAGTCCATGTGAGATTTGTGCTGGACAAAGCTGAGGCGGGACAGGTTTTTCTCCGGGTACTCCGGTTTTCCCTGTCATCTTTCATTCCAGCAACACTCTCCACTATCATTTCATAGCATCTATCATTCATTAATAAATCACTTTGGGAGTGGCGACCCCATCGTGCTAATAGCCTATATATGATTCATTCATTTCATTCAGGAGAAACCTAAACTTAAATCGTCTCCTTATTTCACACTCTCTACATTTTATTTAGAGTGTATTGTTTGACTAGCCGTACTAACTTTGCGAACTTAAGTAGCCAAGAACCACAGTAACTTAAAACTCCTCTTCAGGCCATTTCTTAATCCCCAGCAGGCACTTCACAGTACGAGCATGTATAATGATGCTGTAGAGAGCACCCTGTTACAGAAAAATCTACGCAGGAAAATTACAGATTTCTTTCCAAAAATATTAATTTCTAAATATTTTGAAATGAGAATGTTGCTTCTTATGGTAAAATAAAACTGTTAATACGATATCGAATAATATTACAGTTGTAGAGAGCCTCCGTGGCTCAGACGGCAGCGCGTCGGACTCTCACCGCTGGATACCGTGGCTCAAATCCCGGTCACTCCATGTGAGATTTGTGCTGGACAAAGCGGAGGTGGGACAGGTTTTTCTCCGGGTACTCCGGTTTTCCCTGTCATCTTTCATTCCAGCAACACTCTCCATTCTCATTTCATAGCATCTATCAGCCATTAATAAAATCACTTTGGGAGTGGCGACCCCATCGTGCTAATAGCCTGTATATGATTCATTCATTTCATTCCTGATCCGGTCAATGACTGGAAAACAGGTTGTAGGTTTTCATTTTCATTACAGTTGTAGATGTTGAAAAAAACAGTATCAAATATTAGGATGTGAATAATATTACAGCTGATATATTTTATGGAGCCGCAGTACCTTAGTAAGATATGTACGTTTTCCTATACCTCAAATTTTGGATAACCCGATGTGTTTTCAGCCTCCACAGGCACTTCGAGATATAGAGGTTCGAATTTACTATTGTGCTATGTTTTAAAAACCTATCATGTTGTCAATTTTTATTTCACTGAATTAGATTTTTCGTGTATGTACTTCTCTTCAACTCGAATAACGGGGAGTTTACTGTAATACAAAAATAATAAAAGTATTCTCTATCAGTGACTTGAACCCAGTTACGAATTTACAGACTAATGTTAATGTCAAAGTAAAAGCTATCGTGCGGAGAATAGTGTGTGGGGCCCGGCGCAGTGTGTCTTGAGAAAGAGCGATAGCGCCGATATAATGAGTTGTCGCTATTTAAAGGGAGTACGTGTTCCCGTTGTAACGATGTTATCACTGTCTGGAGCCGGTAACGGGTCCATCTCGCAGGGGGAATACCTGCTTCGCCTTTGTGGTACCTAATGACGAAAGTTACTCCCTTCAAATTCTTTCTACTAACTTTCGTCATTCGTCAACTTTCCATTGCTCATTCCACTTCTCTATACTTATCAGGTAACTCCACAATATTTAAGTATTATTATTATTATTATTATTATTATTATTATTATTATTATTATTATTATTATTATTATTATTATTATTATTTATTATTTATTATTTTCAACAGCATATGCATTGCAATTTAGAGATATCCCAGGGACGACACCGGTTTATACAGTACCGGCAGTAAAGCAATGAAATTTCAATCTTCTTCTTTTTTTTCTGATTCCGGTACAGTCACCTGACACAAGGATGGTGACCATCTTGGAGTACTTTTTCCTATTTTCAGTTTCCCATATCGGAGTTGCCGTATAGTCGATATCGAATCACTACCGTCGTTTCCGCGTCCAGGATGCCCTTCTCCGCCCACATCCTTGTTTTTTCTACTATCCTGCCTGCTATGATCAGTTGTATCAGGCTTTATTTGTCATTTCGGAGAAATTTCGGTCTCAGTTCTGCCAACTTAAATACGATTCAAAAACACATTTCCTAACTTGATCCCTAATTTATGAACTAAATTTGCTATTTTTGTATCATCACTGTGGCTAGTGTATGTTGCTCTGGGATGAGCTATTGGCTGCGCGGTTTGGGTCACGCAGCTGTCAGCTTGCATTCGGAAGATACTGGGTTCGAAACCCACTGTCGGCAGACCTGAAGATGGTTTTCCGTGCTTTCCCATTTTCACAACAGACAATTGCTGGGGCTGTACCTTAATTGGCCGGCCCCGTGGCTTAGGGGTAACGTGCGTTCCTCTTACCCGGAGGCCCCGGTTTCGATTCCCGGTCAGGTCAGGGATTTTTACCTGGACCTGAGGGGTGATTCGAGGTCCACTCAGCCTACGTGATTAGAATTGAGGTGTTAACTGACGGTGAGATAGCGGCCCCGGTGTAGAAAGCCAAGAATAACGACCGTGAGGATTCGTCGTGCTGACCACACTACACCTCGTAATCTGCAGGCCTTCGGGCTGAGCAGCGGTCGCTTGGTAGGCAAAGGCACTTCAAGGGCTGTAGTGCCATGGGGTTTGGGTTTGGTACCTTAATTGAGGCCATGGCCGCTTCCTTCCCACTCGCAGCCCTTTCCTATCCGTTCGTCGCTGTAAAACGTAAAAAGATAAAATGTTTAAAATGTGGTCCGAAAACGTAGTTAGTTTGAGTCCCGACGGTGGAATGTTGGTTGGTGGCGGTATACAGTTTCCAATCACAAGATTGCATGCCAAAAGTGTGGGTTTAATTCCAAACCTTCCCACAGCGTTTATATAAGTGAGGGCATGTGATGCAGTTGATAGTGATTTGTCCGTCGAATGGTTTTTGAGCAGACTTCATGCTGTTAATCGACAGAAGTAGGCTGTGTGACGACACCGGGTTTCATCCTATCCATACCTCACTATCACACACACACAGACTCTCGCAGGACACCCATGAGCGTCAAATGGAACGACCTACACCCAGTCTTTCCGGAAGGCACACCACATTAATCAATCTATGTCCATACCTTTGGATTTCCAGATGCCCCCGGTAAAGGAAGGATGTTTACGTTAATGTGTGCATGTTGGGTATTCAGCCCGAAGGCTGGTTGGATCCTCCACAGCTCCGCCAACAGCTGTCATAGATAGCTTAGGCATCACTGAAGAGGCATACTAGGGAAATGAGGAGTGATGTAGTTTCCCGTCGCTTTCCTCAATGAGCCAGAAGTTGCTATTACATATCAGTCTGCCAAGCCCACTGAAATGCTTGCACCAACCGACCCTATGAATGATATTTTCACACCATTCAAAACAGGGACTGGCTGCATAAGGAATGGTATTACTAGCATCGCTCATATCTCGGTCACCCTGATATTGTCAAAGCCAAGGATGAGACTGAGACAGGTCAATGAAAGTAACAAATTTATTCTAGCCCATACCAAAAGACATAGTGCACTGTAAACACTACATCGCCAGCAACGGCCAAAGTCAATTGAAACACCCAAATACCTCAAAGAATTTGCTCATACACTGGCGCTGGGGCTGTACCTTAATTGAAGCCATGGCCGATTTCTTCCCACTGCTAGCCCCTTCCTGTCCTATCGTCCCCATAAGACTTATCAGTGTCGGTGCGACGTAAATACTTTTTAAATTTTTTTTTTAAATTTATAGTTTAGGGAAATGCAATTTAGGCTAAGAATTTGTCTTGGTAACATATTTAATTGATTAAAATTTCCAGGTTACAGGTTTGTGTGTACTCGAGGGGACATATGCCATTGTGGTAGTAGTCGCCTCGATTTTGAATCCTAGCATGCAAACGTGCATGATTTTTTTCGTACGGGTGCCGTATGTCATTTTATGGGATGGAGGTACACGCCTGTTGCACTTGGTCTCCCAAATCAGCAAGAGTAAATGCTGGCATTGGATGACGCTGGATTTGTCGTTCCATAATGTCCCATGCGTGCTCAATGGGCGAATGGTCTGGTGTTCTCGAAGGCCAAGGCAACTGGTCAGCACTCTGTAGAGCACATTGGGTGACAGCAGCGGTATGAGGACAAGTGTTATCCTGTTAGAAAACACCCCCTTGAATACCGCGAATGAATGGCAGCACAACCGGTTCAGTCACCAGTCTGACGTACAAACCCGCTGTCCAATTTATTGGGATAACCACGAGAGTGCTCCTGCTGTCAAAGAAATCGCTTCCCAGACAATAACTCCTGGTGTAGATCCAGTGTGTCGACGCGGTAGATAGCTTGGTTCCAAACGCTCATTTGGCCTCCTTCTTACCAACCTAGGGCCATCGAGGTAGAAACGGCTTTCATAGTTTGTTTTTGTTTTTTTTACAATCTGACTCACGTTGCACCAACACAGGTAGGTCTTGCGGCAACGATGGAATAGGAAAGGGCTAGGAGTGGAAAAGAAGCGACCATGGCCTTAATTCCGCTACAGTCCCAGCATTTTCCCGGTGTGCGAATAAAAAACCATGGAAAACCATATTCAGGGCTACCGACAGTGGAGTTCGAACCCACTATCTCCCGAATGTGATTCAAACCCACAGCCACTTTCTCGGTCAGCTTCCATCTGAGAACACAACAATCTCCACTCAGCCCTCCAATGAGCTCTAGTTTGACACTTCTGAAGTCACAGATGGCAGTGATTCGGAGTTAGTGGCATGAACGCTACAGGACGTCTGACTCTGAGCTGTTCCTTGTTACAGTTCGTTCTGTCACTCTGGTTCCAGCTGAACCTCTAATGACTGCTGCAGATGCAGTACGATTCACCAAAGGCATGCGACGAATACAACGGTCCTCCTTCTCCGTAGTGACCCGTATGCGGCCGAACCCCGGGTTTCTTTAGACAGTGCCTTCCCGTGACCAATGTTGCCAACACCGATGCACTGTGGGTACATCTCTGCCAAGTCTTTCTACAATATCGCGGAAAATATATCCATTTTCTCGTAGCCCTATTACACGGTCTCGTTCAAACTCAGTAAGCTGCGGATACTGCCTTCTTCGTCCCTTTAAAGGCTTGTTTGACTCACACCTATCTCACAACGTCAACACCGGACGATGACTAACGCTCACTACTGCTAAAACGTTTTCATTCCATCCCCGAACGGAACGGCTTGACTCCTAGGCGGTAACGCCGTCTCTCAGGTCAGGTTGATGTTCGGAGAAGGTGAGGGGGTTGGCGGCCGTGGCCTATACTAGGAACTGTCCCGGCAGTCGCCTTAGTACAGGAGAATGGAAAAGCACGGAATACCTTTATCAAGACAGCCGATAGTGGTGACCAGCCCCTCTCCGACACCCGAATGCAGAGGCGTGAGCCACGGAAGAAACGCAGCCACCCTTCCTTTGCTCGGTTGTTTGGTCTTAATGTAGAGCTGTCGGACCACGGACCATCCATGGCCACTTGTCAGCCGAAGCCTACTTTGCAACTGCCTACGGCTCAAGAAGCGTAGAGCGCGTATTTAAAGCAAACTTACTTTGTATGGTCATAAGGACGCTACTAACACCACTATTCGTCGACTAGCGCGCAAACTTGAATAGACGTCATCTTTCAGATGTGTAAACACGTCTCCCGAATTTCGTTTATCTAACAGATCTTCTTTTTGGTGTTGGAATTTCATTTTCCGCCAGTGTATTTTTAAATTATATTTTTGGCAGGTCACTCGTTTTTATTTGATTATCCCTTATACATACACACATACATATATCTTCGTTATATATTGTTATGCCTTTCAGCGTTTGATCTAAAATCCTCTGTGAGTGAACTATCTGGGGGTTCGGTGACCTTTGATCTACCCGAGACTCTGTTTTGGCAATGTTGCAAGCATTCTCAGGCGTCTGCTTCTGTGCTGACCCATCTTCAGAGTGAATTACGATTCGTATAAAAATGAAATAGCGTATGGCTTCTGGTGTCGGGAGAGTCCGAGGACATGTTCGGCTCGCCAAGTGCAGGTCTTTTTATTTGACACCCGTAGGCAACCTGCGCGTCGTGATGAGGATGAAATGATGATGAAGACAACACATACACCCAGCCCCCATGCCAGCGAAATTAACCAATGATTGTAAAATTCCCGACCCTGTCGAGAAGCAAACCCGGGACCCCTGTGACCAAAGGCCAGCACGCTAACCATTCATCCATGGAGCTGGACTACGATACCTATAAGAAAGTATTTCACATGTGCTATCGAAATTTGTGTTCCTCTAACCGACACAGCTTCAGTATCATATGCACAATTTTTAGATCAATCTTTATGAAAATGCTGAAACGTTGAATCATTGTGTAAATAATATGTCCCAGTTAAAACAATCAAAAGTCCAGCACTTTTGGAAGGAATTTTTCTTGATTGAAAATATCATTGTAACCCTCCACAGTTATGACACACACATCCATATTAATAGTATCTACCTGGAAGTAAGTACTTTAGGAAAAGAGACAACAGAAGCCTATTTAATTTTGAGAACGTTTTTTGTTTTGACAAAACATTCCTCATATGTAAATTATAATCATATGTATACAACGAACTGCAGACGTAAGAAAGGAGTGAACTCAGAAACAAGAGCGTTACCGAGTGTAGCGATCGAGTTAGTCGTTGTGTAGGAAGGAGGGGAGGGCGGAGGAGAAATGCCGCGCCGAGCCTCGCCACAAAATCGATTCCGATTCCAGCTCCAACACGCTTCATCGCACTGCTGCCTGGAGCCTGCTGAAGTGGGGCCTAAATCCATGACGCTCCACTGAGTTGGAGGCTTCTACTTCTTGCGGAACCACGCAGCGCTCTGACAGGCTTGCGTGAGATTCTTAGCCACAAGTGTAGTTGATTTCCCATTCTTTGTCCATTATGAAGAACTCAAGAGTTCATGATCGTATTAAAATGTGTCCCTCTATTCTTCTAGAATAATTTGACGTTACCCTAATTTCTCATCCCTGTTTACTTTTTGTCCATCGCCTTGCCTGAATGATCAGCATTGAGACCTTCGGTTCAAAGAGCCCGTTTCGATTCCCACCTGTGGATAATTTCTCTTTCTTGGGGACTGGGCGTTTGCCTCAATACACTCCTCTTCATATGTATACAACACACCATGCTGCAAACCACCGCGAAAATTCGCAACAGTGAATGCATCCCTCCAGATAGAGTTGGCGTTAGGATGGGCACCTAACCGTAAAACAGGGCCAAGTCCACATCTGCAACACCGTTCGTACCCGCGAAAGAAGACAAGCTTTTTGCTGACTGAGTAGCACTGCTGATTGGTCGTACATTCTAGTGTTCAAGGTTATAGGATCATATTCCAACCCAGTTGGTAGCATTGAAGGGTGATTAATTGCGAAAAATAAAATTGCATATGGCTTTTTTTAGTACTGGGAGTGTCCGGGGACAAGTTCGTCTCGCCAGATGCAGGTCTTTTAATTTGACGCCCGTACGCGATCTGCGCGTCGTGATGAGGATGAAATGATGATGAAGTCGACACATACACCCAGTCCCCGTGTCAACGAAATGAACCAATTACGGTTGAGATTCATGACCCTGTCTAGAATCGAACCTGGGACTCCTGTGACCAGAGGCCAGCACGCTAACCATTTAGCCATGAACCCGGATGGGGAAAACCCTGGTAATAGATTTACGAGGACACTTTAGGAAACTCATTCAGGTAGTATTCTGGTGTCTCTTCAGATCATCGATATTTACTGTTATGAGACTTTAAACATAGCGTATATTAGCGTAAGTCGTGAGTCAGGCGGCAGCGCGCCGGCCTTTCACTGCTGGGTTCCGTCGTTCATATCCGGGCCACTTCATGAGAGATATGTGCTGGACAAAGCGGAGGCGGGACAGGTTTATCTCCGGGTCCTCCAGATTTCCCTGTCATCTTTAATTCCAGTAAAATTCTCCGATGTCATTTCATTTCATTTCATCTGTCATTAATCATTGCCCCAAAGGAGTGCGACAAGCTTCAGCAGCAGGCACAAAATGGGGTGTTCATTCATTCCGATCGAATAACTGGAAACAGGCTGTGGATTTTCATTAGGGTATCACCTCCATTGCAGGGCACGAAGGCCTATGGAGTACTGGAATTTAAAGGCTTCCACCGTCGTAACTACGGCCTTAAGAGTAATGGATTGGTTGAGCCTCGCTGGTCTTCGGTGCCTCAATTTCTGTTGTATAATTGTGATCATGAGCTTTTCAAAGAAATCTCTACATGAACTTTTTGAATCGAACCCACGCCATTCCGAAGGATCCAAGCACCACTTTACCACCCAATTTTCACATTAGGCTGCCTGTAAAGTACTTGTGCTAATTGTAATACACAACAAGAAAGCTTACCGTGAATATTTACATGCTTGTTGCGATATATTGTGTTATTGGTAGGAGACAACGCATCTAACTTCCTATGACAGATAATCTTTCCTTCTACTGCACATTACCGTGATCAACCACTGTTCGACTAGGAAGAGTCTTACTGGTAGCGAACATATTTATATTAACTGTTTAGCTAGCGTTAAAATGTATCATCTAATGTGCATATGCCACTGACTGTCCTCTGATAAAGTTAGGAAAGAAAATTTTGTTCTAGTGAACTTTGATTGAAGTTCATATAAGTATTGCAGTTCACAATATTCCTTGGAGATTAAACTGTAGTAATTGCAGAATAACTCTATGAGTTTACATTACCCCTTTACGTTCACCAAGTAAACGTTCTAGTAGTTTGCATAGCATGTTGTAGGAGTTTACATAATTTCTAGGAGTTAACCAACCCCGTATCATGCGACTGAATGACCCAAAGATAGCCTTCGGGCAAAACCAGATTGATATAAGTTAGTGTTATCTGATGGATCACCAGTGGCGCGGAACAGTTTTGGCTGGCTGGAGCAGTTTTCATCCTCACGAAAAATATCTGGGTGCTAGGAGTCTTCCATTTTCATATGTTTCACAAGACTGCCCTTTATTTACCCGATACGCTCATTCTACGAGGTGTCATAATTCTCTCTTGAATATTCTTGCTTTACCCCTTAAAAATACAACCACCGCAATCTGTGGATCATTGGTAGCGTGTCGGTCTCCAGATCCCAAGAGAACTTGGCAAAGGTAGGCCTACTCAGATATTTGAAGGGCAGATATTTGAAGGGATAGGCCTACTTCACGCCGCAAGATGTCGGTGACACGTACACTGTATTTAACCGACAAAATCAATTAAAACTCAACAGTTGGTCACCCAGT
This sequence comes from Anabrus simplex, assembly GCF_040414725.1. Lineage (NCBI taxonomy): Eukaryota > Metazoa > Arthropoda > Insecta > Orthoptera > Tettigoniidae > Anabrus > Anabrus simplex. The sequence goes on along the minus strand of NC_090265.1, from coordinate 264,540,708 downwards.
AGAGTTCCAGTTTCTTTGCCATCTAGTAGAGTCAAACAGAAGGTCGATTTTTTTTTTTGCTATTTGCTTTACGTCGCACCGACACAGATATGTCTTATGGCGACGATGGGATAGGAAAGGCCTAGAAATTGGAAGGAAGCGGCCGTGGCCTTAATTAAGGTACAGCCCCAGCATTTGTCTGGTGTGAAAATGGGAAACCACGGAAAACCATCTTCAGGGCTGGCGACAGTGGAATTCGAACCCACTATCCCCCGATTACTGGATACTGGCCGCACTTAAGCGACTGGAGCTATCGAGCTCGGTATGGTCGAAATTGGCACTCAGCCAGTCTATATAATGCCAAATCAGATTGCTTGCAGATGGTAGCTGAGGTCATATTATTATTATTATTATTATTATTATTATTATTATTATTATTTCAGTCATAACTGACTAGGCTTACAATGCCATATTTTTCAACAGAGATCTCCGACTAGTCTACCAGGTCTAAAACCTGAATGCCAACACTCCACTGTACCACAGAAAGTCTCTGTGGCTTGGGGCCTAAGTAAGAATTGAAGTATTTGATTTTACAATATTTATGATAAATAGGACGTAGCAAGTCTTATTGTATGTTAATTAGTAAACTACCGAGTATTTGAAGGTTTAATTTATTATAGGCCTACTTGTTTTTTCGAATGCTCATATTTTTCGCTTCATTTTGAATTTAATAAAAGTGAACGTCATATTTCGTGCATCTTGACTTTTTGAAGCAAAATCTCATCACTGGAGGAAACCAGGTTGAAATTAATTTTCAGTACTTATAACCACGGGAAAATAATGATATTTCTACCACAAACCTGTTGGCTGAGGAGGGAGAGAACTGATTTATGTCATGTGCCACAGACATGGTTTGCCTGTGTTGAGGTTTGAAGTTGACCCACGCTCGGATGCGAGTGAAGTGCACGCAGTGTACAGCACAGTGGATAGGTGGAGTGCAGTCAAAACCAGCAGGGAGCACCAGTGCTGTCACTTCTACTTCATAATGCAGCGACTGTGTCCTCCTGAAATAGTTACCGCCTCTGCTACAAGGCTCGCAGCTATCTTTCATCACTAGAATATCCTTCGTGTGGATGTCGGCTAGGCTATTTCCAGTGAGCTTTGCTAACTTCGCTCGTGGAGGTACAAGAGAAAGAAAGTTATTGTTAAGGACAGTTATGAATAAATAATGCGTTACGCAAATAAAGAAATAGCGTTTTATTTTATTGATAAGCAAACTTGTGTCTTCGGGCCGAGTTGTTGCAGAACTTTTCAGGCATGTACCATTTTTAACCACATACCAACCCTCCTGCCAACCTCAAATTTCTGATAGTACCGGAAATCGAAACCAGGCCTCCGAGGACCGTACCTAATAGCGCTGTTACACTACGTAGACTGGCCGGCTCAATGGCTAAATGGTTAGCGTGCTGGCCTTTGGGTCCCGGGTTCGATTCCCGGCAGGGTCGGGAATTTTAACCATAATTGGTTAATTTCGCTGGCTCAAGGGCTGGGTGTATGTGTCGTCTTCATCACCATTTCATCCTCATCACGACGCGCAGGTCGCCTACGAGGAGTCAAATCAAAAGACCCGCACCTGGCGAGCCGAACATGTCCTCGGACACTCCCGGCACTAAAAGTCATACGCCATTCCATTTTTACTTCGTAGCTGTAGAACGTAGCTATGTGCTTGTATTCGGGAGACAGTGAAGTTCACCCACTGTGGGCAGCCCTAAAGATGGCTTTCCGTGATTTCCTATTTTTCACACCAGGCAAATGCTGGGGCTGTACCTTAATTAAGGTCAAGGTCATTTCCTTCCCACTCCTAGTACTTTCTTATCCCATCGTCTCCATAGTACTCATCTGTGTCGGTGCCGCGTTAGACAAAACAAAAAACTACAGTTCACTACGTTTTGACGTAGAATACGTTTATAATTTTGGAATCGTACCTGGACTGATGAGAGTTACAAAAAACATGAAAGGTTTTATACCAAAATCATTTCTAGACAACACGTCTGAAGACGTGTTAAAGAGCAAGGATCACTGTGTCTAGTAAGAAGTCTAATCTCGGTATGACGTCATCGCTTGATACTTGTCTGGGACTTCTGCAACAACAGTGCTGCCATTTGAGGTACTAAAATCACCGTGCCGCACGGGAAACAGTTAGTGTAGCACTGGACTACGGCTGCTACCATGTCATATGAGGTGTTGTATGTTCTACACGCATTAACAAGGTAAATCAAATAGTGAATATTTGAGCAAAATGTGATACAAGTAATAAATAATAATAATGTTATTTGCCTTACGTCCCACTAACTACTTTTACAGTTTTCGGAGACGTGCCGAGGTGCCGGAATTTAGTCCCGCAGGAGTTCGTTTACGTGCCAGTAAATCTACCGACACGAGGCTGTCGTATTTGAGCAGCTTCAAATACCACCGGACTGAGCCGTGATCGAACCTGCCACGTTGGGATCAGAAGGCCAGCGCCTCAACTGTCTGAGCCACTCAGCTCGGCGGTACAAGATATGAGAGCAATTTTTCTTTTTCGTAAAATGTCGCGACGTATGGAGACAAATGGCTTCAAAATGACTGAAAAATCATTCGAGAGGATAGAGTGAATTTTTATAATGCTAAAACGTCCAAAATCTTCAATTTCGAGCTTCAAAAGACTTATCGGGAGCGTTTCAAATTTAAAGTGGCCGATCGTGATGAGGCGAGTTCCGCGCTGCTGCAGCCTCAGTCGAGCACATCTACTGCCCGAGTGGTGGAAATACGTCATACTTATATCAACTACCGTAGACAATCACGTGCTACGTATTCTACACCAAAACTATGTGGCCGTAGCGACGACACAACCACGTTCCAATTTGTTATTAATAAACAGTATCAATAATAATAATGTTATTTGCTTTACGTCCCACTAACTACTCTTTGACGGTTTTCGGAGACGCCGAAGTGCCAGAATTTAGTCCCGCAGGAGTTCTTTTACGTGTCAGTAAATCTACCGACACGATGCTGACGTATTTGAGCACCTTCAAATACCACCGGACTGAGCCGTGATCGAACCTGCCACGTTGGGATCAGAAGGCCAGTGCCTTAACCGTCTGAGCCACTCAGCCCGGCAATAAACAGTATTCACAACACCATCTGTCATTCCACATTCTAAGTTCAAAATCCTGTGGAACAAACATTCCATCAAGATCCTTGACCTGTCAAGACGACTGATGCCCAACCTGCAGATATTGGAGGTGGTCATCCTTACCGTGTAGCTTGGCTCTCGTGGCCGGATCCGCTGCCTAACATATCAGTAACTCCCCGGTTGGTCTCATGAGGCTGAGTGCACCTCGTTCCAGCCCTCAATCAAGAATTAAAATCTTTGATCTGGCCGAGATTCGAGCCCATGGTCTCTAGCCATGATTGTTTTGAAGGACTGGAAAGCGATGTACTCAACCTCAAGTAGGTCTAGTATGATTATTTACAAGGGAAATGGTTAAAATCCCATTCTTGGCCATCCTGGAAGAAGTCGTCCTTAACTTGAGGTCTAATTGGAGATGATGATTAATATATAGAACATGGCCGCTTCCTACCCAATTCTAAGCTGGAATAATTAGGTACTCGTCAGTACAAACACTATATAACCACAGAGAGAGATTTCGCTCACACTAAGAGTACAGGGTTGACGACCAGGATGTCCCACGGGAAGTAACACCAACAGTAGGTTGTTTGCTTGTCATCTACATTGGACTGTTCTAGCCTACTGCTATGACGACCAAATAACTAGAAGAGTGAGGCATTTGTAATCATTACGGTGTTTAACAAACCGGCTCTAGAGTGGCAGGACAGCAACTCCTACAGGGCCTTGTGTCACACAGCTTGTCACTCACATTGCCAGAACATCTTACATGCACACATCCGTAAAGAAATAATCCTACTTCTTCTAAACAAAAAACACACACTTCATTGCAAATTATAAATTAAGCCTATGTATGTATGTATGTATGTATGTATGTATGTATGTATGTATGTATGTATGTATGTATGTATACTATGTACCTATGTATGTATGTATGTTGAGTGCTCAGGCCGGAGGCTGGTTTGGACCTCAACAGCTCAACCATCAGCCGTCATAGTTGGCCCAGGCGTCACTGAAGAGACGTACTAGGGAAATGAGGAGTGAGGTAGTTTTCCGTTGCTTTCCTCACGGAGTCAGAACTTGCAGTTACATCTCAGTCTGCCAAGTCCACTGAAATGCCTCCACCAACAGACCCTATGAGTAACATTTTCACACCATTCATAACAGGGGCTGGCTGCATAAGGAATGGTATTTCTAACCACTCACACCTCGGTCACTTTCAGGTTGTCAAAGCCAAGTATGGGACTGAGACAGGTGAATGAAAGTAGCAAATTTATTCTAGGCCACACCAAGGCATAGTGCACTGTAAACACTAGGTCTTGCCACCAAAGGCGTGCAAATTAAATATCAACTGGTATTTAATCCAGCTCCTAGATAGTATATCGATGGCCTAGAATGAAAACCTCGTATCTCACAAAGTTCTTCCTATCCATTACTTCCCTTAAGACTGGTTACGCCTCCCAGCCACACATGAATATGCAGTCCATCAGAACAATGTTCGTTGTGTTCTTTATTCCTATGCCGACGTGTGAAGGAAAATGAACCTTACCGTACCGTACTATAGGAAAGTATGTCTTCGTGACTTATTTACTAACTCCTATAGTATAATTTTTATAAGGTTCATTTACCTTTACGCGTCAGCATAGGAAAATAAACCCAACGAACATTGTTCTGATGGACTGCATATCCAAATGTGACTGGGAGGCGTCACCAGTCTTAAGGGAAATAATGGATAGGAAGAACTTTTTGAGATACGAGGTATTCAATCTACGCCATCGATATTGCTGTAACGGCCAGTGCAACATATATATTTTTTTTAAATTTATTTACAATTTGCGTTACGTCGCACCGACACACTTCCTGCGACGTCGGATAGGAAAGGGCTAGGAGTGGGAAGGAAGCGGCCTTAATTAAGGCAAAGCCCCGGCATTTACATGTTGTGAAAATGCGAAAACCATGGGAAACCATCTTCATGGCTGCCGACAGTGGCGGAGGGGGGTGTCGAACTCACTATGTTCCGAATGCAAGCTAATAGATACATGGCCCAAACCGCTCTGCCACTTGCTCGTCCCAGAGCGACATAAACTAGCCACAGCGACAATACGAAAATAGCAAATTTAGGTCATGAATCAGGGATCAAATTAGGAAATGCGTTTTTGAATCGTATTGAAGTGGGCAGAACTGAGTCTATCAGACATACATAAGGATAAAGGTAGACAAAACTTAAGGTACGGATTCGTCATATGTACGTGTGGGGGGAGGATATATCAACATAGGTCCAGAAATTGTCGCGTAATGGGTTACAAGTGCACGAACGAGAATCCATGTTCAGGTGTTAAGGTAAACAAGCCTACGTCATTCACTCCGCACACAGTAGAGTCCCACTTGACCGACCTTCGCTTATGTGACATTCCGTCTTATCCGACACGTTCATAAAACAACGGTGGAGAAGAAGAAGAGGAACCGGAGGAGAACATAGGTTGATGAAGGTGGTGCCACAATAACACACAATAAAAGATTTACAACCCTTAAAGTAGCACTGAAATACTGGGAGCAACAAGAAACCTGCAGCAGTGAATTGTTACTTCTACAGAGAATGTGTGCCAGTGGGCAAACAAGCGAAATTCTATTACACATTTCTTAAACAATTGAATCTATCTCAGCATCTTTATATGCTCAAATTTTTAACTGTATTGGACAGTGAAAGAGCCTCCGTGGCTAAGGCGGCAGCGCGCCGGCCTCACACCGCTGGGTTCCGTGGTTCAAATCCCGGTCACTCCATGTGAGATTTGTGCTGGATAAAGCGGAGGCAGGACAGGTTTACCTCCGGGTACTCCGGTTTTCCCTGTCATATTTCATTCCAGCAACACTCTCCAATATCATTTCATTTCATCTGTCATTCATTAATCATTACCCCAGAGGAGTGCAACAGGGTTCGGCAGCTGGCACAATTCCCGTTAGATGGGGGCTTCATTCATTCCATTCCTGACCCGGTCGAATGACTGGAAACAGGCTGTGGATTTTCATTAGACAGTGAACGTAATTGGCAACTGTTTCAATAATAAGTCACCTGCAAGTATTCTCTTTCCTTATTAATCGACATTCCCGATAATACGACGTCCCGCCAGCTCGTTTACGTCCGATTTTGCAAAAGTCGCATTGTTTCGGATTTCACGTAAACGTTTTGTGAATGCGGCTTACGACCAGAATACAGTATTGAAACGACAAGTTCTTTTGTTTTTGAATCACACCAAATACAGCTGTGACTCTTAAAACTCTGGATCTTGCTATCGTCAATATGGATCACTGAGACCAGGGTCATTAAATTTCGTAAAAATAACTCCTCAGTTATTGTACTCATGAGTTAACTTGGTTTCAGAACCCTATGACAAGAATAGGGAATTTAACCCGGTACACCGAGATGTAAATCTGGCCGTATGCTCTGCTGGACACGTTAATATATGTTAGAGACTGTGAAATAAAACTGTTGAATGTTATGTCAGCTGTCTGCGGCCGAACCGGTATGGCATGGTCTTACGTAATTGGGTCACTAGCACCTTAATGTGTGAAGAAGTGACTGCACTGATCTGAGGATTACATTGTAAAGTTGTTCTGTGGACAGTAGAATGTTCTCTTCATTTCTTTTCGCTGAGGAATTGGCATTCGTGTGGGCGTTCTTACTTGACCCCCACCGGGCGAGTTGGCCGTGCGGTAAAGGGCGCGTGGCTGGCCCTGAAGATTGTTTTCCGTGGTTTCCTATTTTCACACCAGGAAAATGCTGGGGCTGTACCTGTATGTGTCGGTGCGATGTAAAGCCACTAGCAAAATAAAATAAAAAGCTTGACTCCCCTAACGATGTTTGTATGTGGCGATGGAAGTTACAAATAAGATCTTTATGTTAATGACCTGATCAGCCGCAGGCAGTTGGAGGGATTCAACCGGAGGTAAGTCAATATTTTAAGAAAAGTCTGTCGGCCATCCTACAAGTTGTTACGCATGATTTCCCAGTTCGACTTCAGGCGAATGCTAGGATCATACATAACAATAATAATAATAAAAATATAATAATAATAATAATAATAATAATAATAATAATAATAATAATAATAATAATAATAATAAAGGAACTCAACCTTAGGTAAGTCAATATTTTAAGAAGAAAAGTCTGTCGGCCAGCCTACAAGTTCTTACGCATGATTTCCCAGTTCGCCTTCAGGCGAATGCTAGGATCATACCTAACAATAATAATAATAATACCGGGCGAGTTGCCCATGCGGTTAGGAGCGCGCAGCTGTGAGGTTGCATTCGGAAGATAGTGGGTTCGAATCCCAATATCGGCAGCCTTGAAGATTGTTTTCCATGTTTTCCCATTTTCACACCAGGCAGATGCTGGGGCTGTACCTTAATTAAGACCATGGCCGCTTCCTTCCCATTCCTAGACCTCTCCTATCCATTGTCGCCATAAGACTTATCTGTGTCGGTGCGACGTAAATCAAAATTGCAATAATAATAATAATAATAATAATAATAATAATAATAATAATAATAATGAGTACATCGTTTGTCTCTCATGTTAGGGACAGCTGCAAGGTGCTCGGTCAACGGTCTCGAAGGCGGAAGAGGAATCTTAACTCCCAACGGCAGTGAGAGCGGAAGAACCTAGTGGAGTAAACCACGAAAAAATAATTATTTCTGACTAATAATCTTATCTTACTTTGGAATATAATTCCTTCCTTAACAAATCACAACTTCATTCGTAATATGGAAATGTCGCTGAAAGAAAGCACTGCCGGTGGCAGCTCGGCTGAAATAGAATAGAATAGAATATATTTATTTATCACCTACAGGATATCCCAATTACAGATGATGTCATAGAAAATTAAATTAAAAATTAAATTAATTAAAAAATTAAATTAAATTAAATAATTAAATTAATTAAAAATTAAATTAAATTAAATAATTAAATTAATTAAAAAATTAAATTAAATAATAGATATACATATATATACAAACAGATATAAATCTTCACATGATTTCTACAGATTATTTACATCATCATCATCATCATCTGTTTACCCTCCAGGTTCGGTTTTTCCCTCGGACTTAGCGAGGGATCCCACCTCTACCGCCTCAAGGGCAGTGTCCTGGAGCTTCAGACTCTTGGTCGGGGGATACAACTGGGGAGTATGACCAGTACCTCGCCCAGGCGGCCTCACCTGCTATGCTGAACAGGGGCCTTGTGGAGGGATGGGGAGATTGGAAGGGATAGGCAAGGAAGAGGGAAGGAAGCGGCCGTGGCCTTAAGTTAGGTACCATCCCGGCATTCGCCTGGAGGAGAAGTGGGAAACCACGGAAAACCACTTCCAGGATGGCTGAGGTGGGAATCGAACCCACCTCTACTCAGTTGACCTCCCGAGGCTGAGTGGACCCCGTTCCAGCCCTCGTACCACTTTTCAAATTTCGTGGCAGAGCCGGGAATCGAACCCGGGCCTCCGGGGGTGGCAGCTAATCACGCTAACCACTACACCACAGAGGCGGACGATTATTTACATAATTTACAAAATTATCACGTTCCACCCTTGAGAAGAAGTTTCCGAATTGCAGTGGAAGGGTGGTAAAAAATGTCGAGTGACCCAGCTGATTTATGGTCCTAAGGGCTTGCATGAACCAAGAATTTTCATGTGCAACCGTCCTACATTTGGACAATTGGAATGTACATATCTGCCTTGTTCGTCCGCTTGGAACATGAAGTGGGATCAGCCCCAGTATAGGCGGACAGTCCACTATACTCTTCAAGCATTTAATCACTAATATTGCGTTCGCACATTTTCAGCGTGTTGGCAGCGTATTCATTCCAAGTATATTTACAAATTCTTCATACCTACTTGAAGAGAGTGGCATGCCCAGGAATTCAAAACTAATCCACTTCATGAACCTTCTCTGTACTCTCTCGAGATGGTGTATGTGGCCTTTCTGATACGGGAGCCACACCTCACAACCACTCTCGAGACAGGGTCTCACCAGGGAACAAAACAGTGTTTTGACACATGCAATATTACTGAAATCTTTACAATTCCTTTTGACAAACCCCAGGAGACTGAAAGATTTCTTTATAATACCATCGATGTGTTTCTCAAAGGATAAGCCATTCCCGTTACTAATAATCACACCTAGATCATTAAACTCCTCCACGCGATTTAAACTTTCTCCACTGATTTTATATCTGTAAAATACAGGTGTTAATTTCCGAGTAAATGACATGACACCACACTTGAATTTATTCACTTTAAGGGACCACTTATCACACCACTCGCATATTTGCTTCAGATCCTCTTGTAGACAATCGCCATCACTGTCTTCTTCTATGACTTTGTATAGTTTCAACTCATCAGCGTACAAGATACATTCACTGGTCTGAACGACTGTACTAACATCATTTAGAAACAAAACAAACAGAAGAGGCTCTAACAGTGATCCCTGTGGGACGCCAGATGAAGATTGATAGGGGTTAGAGATCAAACCTTCGGACTTGACAAAACATCCACCATTACACTATGCAATGCAACGGTACCTAGGGTTCTGGGTAGTCCCAACATCTGCAAGAAAGACGAGTCGGAGCGTCTTGAAACACCTTCCAAACTCAAGAAGAACTATTTCATTGGAACAGTAAACGTCGTCAACTCACTTACCAGAGTCGGAAAGAAAAAAGAACTATAAAAGCTTTTGGACAAAAACCAAATCCAGATCCTATCAACCAATAGAGAATATTCAAAGGGAAGCCGGTGATCAGAACAACCACCAACATGCCTCTACTTGGAACCTGGTCCTACATAAACAAGAAGATAGTAAACAGTGTCACCGACTTCACATCCAAATCTGAAAGATTGCCTCTACTAACTATTAAATGCAAGGATAAGAGGATCACTCTCATCAACTGCCACGCCCCGATCAACGAAGATAACAAGAAGAACCCACAGAAAGTTGATGACTTCTGGGATCTTCCGGAAACGGAAATCAATGAAGCCGCAAAGAAAACACTCGGACAGGCTAGGAGGAAAGGAGAAATATGACGAGGAAGCTCTCAGAGAAATGTCCGAAAAATGGAGAAAATGGAAATGTTCCAGAGAAAAGGAACACATGGAACAATTCAGGCAACAGAGGAAAGAAGTATCCAGGATATTTCGAAGGACTAAACGATTATTTGAAAGAACTCAACGGAAGAGATCCAGACCGACTTTGTCAAGAGCAATTCCAGAGCCTTTTATTCAGACCTTCAAGAGCAAACTCAAAGGATACCAAGCACCAAGTTTGAGCTTCAGAAACGAACAGGGTAAAATCGGACTGAACTAGCAAGAAAACTGTGAGATATTAACCAGATACTTCCACACTCTCTTGAATTGTCCTTCCCCGACCTCCAACTGGAATTTCCAGACATACCAGAGAACTCAGAAGATGACGAACCACCAACAAAGTAAGAAGTCAAGGAAGCCCTCGAAAACCTCAAAAACAACAGGGCAAGTGGAGAGAGCTCGATAACGGCAGAAATGTTGAAATGGGCAAAACCGGAAATAATAATAATAATAATAATAATAATAATAATAATAATAATAATAATAATAATAATAATAATAATAATCACTGCGTCTTTCTCAAACCTAGTCTCTATTAACTACAGTGACGCCAATTAATCGCCAGGAATGAAAGCATGCCTTGTATATCGCGAGCCCAGCAGCGGCCACAGCAGTGGAAACGGGACTTCGTCTGACTGCAAATCACCAATTGGCTTAAAGAATTACTTACCATAGATGTTATCCGCACTAATTGCAATGGATTGTTCTAAAGTCAGTCACATGGCTAGGAAAAGAGAAAGATCTCTTACATGCATCAACCCCTCCAACCTCATGGCGCTTCAGATCTGATGGGCCTTGGACTTCTAAGCGCAACTCAGGTGGTAGAGCGCTGGTCTTCTGAGCTCGAGTTGGCGGGTTGGATCCCGTCTCAGTCGGGTGGTATTTGCAGGTGTTCTAATATGCCAGCTTCTTGTCGGTAAATTTAACGGCATGTAAAAGAACTCCTGCGTGATTAAATTTCGGTATGTCGACGTTTCCGAAAACCGTAAAAGTAGGTAGTAGGACGTGGAACCAATAACATTCTTATTACTACTAAGTGACCGCTGCTCAGCCCAAACACATGCAGGTTACGAGGTGAAGCATAATCAGCGTAATGAAGTCTCTCAACCGTTCTTCTTGGCTTTCTGGACCAAGGGCTTTATCTCACTTTCAGATAGCTCCTGAATTGTTCTCACGTAGCCTCACAGGAAGAAAGCCGCAGCTTTGGAGTCAAACTTAGGGAGGAGGTTATTCTAGGCCTACATACAGCTACGTGACCGAGGGTTAGGCCATTGGTCATTATTTAACTAGCAAATGATTCTTCATATTGTCCGACTCGTTGGCTGAATGGTCAGCGTAGTGGCCTTCGGTTCAGAGGGTCTCGGATTCGATTTCCGGCCGGGTCGGGGATTTTAACCTTCATTGGTTAATTCCAATGGCCCGGGGGCTGGGTGTTTGTGCTGTCCCCAACATCCCTGCAACTCACACACCACACATAACACTATCCTCCACCACAATAACACGCAGTTACCTACAAATGGCAGATGCCGCCCACCCTCATCGGAGGGTCGGCCTTACAAGGGCTGCACTCGGCTAGAAATAGCCACACGAAATTATTATTATTATTATTATTATTATTATTATTATTATTATTATTATTATTATTATTATTATTCATATTTAACAGCCTAAGCCCTACGTACCTGTTGGCAATGTGAATGTTAGCATCAGTAGTGCCACTGGTCTACCGATCAGCGTCTACTCGAGAAGCATGCCAGCGCCTGATTTTTACTTTTTCTTTTCATTTATTCCGGCTTACTGTTAGGAAAAAGCTCAGGGTTAAATACAAACTGTATCATAATCATAAAAACACGTTTACTATCATCCTGGACTGAATTTATATTGTAAATCATCACTTTCGCTTTCTTCCCCTCTTATTATAGGCTACCTGCAGCAGTGGTTATAAAAATAACAGAAAAATCAAGAGTTTGTCAGGCCCCAAGCTTCAAGACGAGACGATAGTAGGCCTAAACGAGTTTATGATAAAGATTATTTTTCATCTGCTCATTTTTCTAGTCCGCATGGAGAAAGAAAAATAACAGATAGAAGATAAAAAGAAAAAGTAAAAGTTAGGTGCTAGTGTGCCTCGAACGCGAGACGTCCGTGTGGTAGTGAGGGGCGCTAAATGGTTGACCAGCGCTGCTACAGATACTCACGCTCAATTTGCTAATTGCAGGCTGTTAAATGTAAGTGCCGATTTTCTCCTTAAAGGCAAATGGCTCAAACCATCCCGCATGTCTCTGTATTTTTGACATAAATCAGCTTCCATAAACTCGAACGAAATCGGTGACCCCATAGTAGTGGCTTTCCCTTGTGAGTGGTCACGGCGCCAGCTCTCGCATCAGCCTTCATTCGAGGCGCGATGTCCGAAACATAACAAGAATAACAAGAAGAAGAAGAAGAAGAAGAGGCAGAGTCGGGAATGAACCCTCGCCAACCCCGCGGGAAATTTCTTTGCTAACATAGACCTCGGCGCTAGATGAACATAACGTTGCTAATGAATGAATGTCACATTTTCTCAAGCTGTGACTGTACCAGCCGGCGCCAGTGTTGACCAATCTCCAACTATTTGACTTCTAAGCTCACATTCTACTCTTGATGTCGGTTGTTGCTTGTAATATCGTGTGTCCAGGCTCATTGAAATGCAGTTCTTTGAAATTTAATCTGACATCTAATGTCGACATCTTTCATCTGAACAGTTTCTCATTACTCACCTCAGAAAATTGCTGAATGTACCAAGTGAGATATCTGCCCAGTTCTAGTCACGTAGTTGTGAGCTTGCACTCGGGAGATGACCGCTTCAAACCCCACATTCGGCAGTCCTAAGTATGGTTTTCCGTGGTTTTTAATTTTCATACCAGGCAAACGCTGTATCATAATTACGGCCATGGTTGCTTCCTTCCCCATCCCGTCGTAGCCGTAAGACCTGTCCTAGTTGGCGCGGCGTAAAATTAATTGGAAAAAAAAGGAAAGGGAAAGTATCGACGAAAGAAAACTTGTACAGTAACTCAACTCCCTAGATGTTGAAAACCTAACCAGAGTTAACTAAGAAAAATCAGATAAGCGAAAATCCTGACAAATGAAAGCGATACCTCGAGGGCAGGACTCCAAGGTCCCAGGTTGAGAGCTCGTGGACTAGGAGGGAACAAATGAGGTTGTTTGTTGTACAACCAATGTCATTCGATTATCTGAGTTGGGAAGTTTGTTAGGAGTTCGTCCCTAGTGCTGAAGGTTACAAGTTCGAACTCCGGCGCAGTCGGATGACATTTAAAGGTGCATGAGTGCCGTGTCAGTAGATTTACAGGCGAATTGACAAATCAGGGCAAAATGTCAACACTCCAGATTTGCATAAGACTGTATGAGGAGAAGGAATCTACAACAAGTAGTACCGAGTAAGTGGTTGTGTGCTTTGAGTCACGTAGCTATCAGCTTGCATTCGGGAGATAGTGGGTTCTAACCGGACAATCGGGAGCCTTGAAATTGTTTGTTCCCATTTTCACATCAGGCAAATGCTGGGGCTGTACCCTAATTAAGTCCACGGCCGCTTCCTCCTCATTCCTAGCCCTTTCCCCATCCCAACGTCGCCATAAGAACTATCTGTGACGGTATGAGGTAGGCCTAAAGCAAATTGAACTTTACCAGTCCGTGCACTTTTTTACCTCATCATTACCACAAGACGTTTCTGTGTCGGGGTGACGTAAAACAAATAAATATTATTATTATTATTATTATTATTATTATTATTATTATTATTATTATTATTATTCTTTTCCTGCCGCCTTTTCCCACACCTGTGGGGTCGCGGGTGCGAACTGCGTCGCACATGTGGATTTGGCCCTGTTTTTACGGCCGGATGCCCTTCCTGACGCCAACCCTCTATGGAGGGATGTAAGCACTATTGCGTGTTTCTGTGGTGGTTGGTAGTGTAGTGTGTTGTCTGAATATGATGAGGAGAGTGTTGGGACGGACATGTACACCCAGTCCCCGAGCCAGAAGAATTAATCAGAAGCGATTAAAATCCCCGACCCGGCCGGGAATCGAACCCGGGACCCTCTGAACCGAAGGCCAGTACGCTGACCATTCAGCCAACGAGTCGGACATTATTATTATTATTATTATTATTATTATTATTATTATTATTATTATTATTATCATCATCATCATCTGTTTACCCTCCAGGTTCGGTTTTTTCCTCGGACTCGGCGAGGGATCCCACCTCTACCGCCTCAAGGGCAGTGTCCTGAAGCTTCAGACTCTTGGTCGTGGGATACAACTGGGGAGAATGACCAGTACCTCGCCCAGGCGGCCTCACCTGCTATGCTGAACAGGGGCCTTGTGGAGAGATGGGAAGATCGGATGGGATAGGCAAGGAAGAGGGAAGGAAGCGGCCGTGGCCTTAAGTTAGGTACCATCCCGGCATTCGCCTGGAGAAGAAGTGGGAAACCACGGAAAACTACTTCGAGGATGGCTGAGGTGGGAATCGAACCCACCTCTACTCAGTTGACCTCCCGAGGCTGAGTGGACCCCGTTCCAGCCCTCGTACCACTTTTTCAAATTTCGTGGCAGAGCCGGGAATCGAACCCGGACCTCCGGGGGTGGCACTAAACACGCTAACCACTACACCACAGAGGCGGACTATTATTATTATTATTATTATTATTATTATTATTATTATTATTATTATTATTATTATTATTATTATTATTCCTCTCCTTGAATGGCTAGTTAACTCGAAGACATACTAGCACGTAATTGTATCATGGAGGTAATGAGAACATATGTTACCGAGCGAGTTGACTACGTGGTTTGGTTCACGTAGCTGTGAGTTTGCATTATCATGAGATAAAGGGTTCGAACCACACTGTCGGCAACCGTGAAGATGGTTTTCCGTGGTAGCCAATTTAACACTAGACCTTAATTAAGGTCACGAACCGCTACTTTACCAGTCAATGCACTTTTCTACCTCATCATTACCACAAGACGTTTCTGTGTCGGTGTGACGTAAAACAAATAAACAATTATTATTATTATTATTATTATTATTATTATTATTATTATTATTATTGCTCTCCTGTGAACCATGTGACGTTGCCGCTGTGGGGAGGCTTGCGCGGCCCAATGAAGCAGATAGCGGGATGAGTATCTGTCGAGAGACCAGACTAACGAACGGTTCATTGAAAAGGGGGGTAGCAGCCTTTCGGAAGTTGTAAGGACGGAAGTGTAGATGATTGAATGATATGGCCTTGTAATAATACTCAACATGGCTTAGCTGTGTTGATACTGCTGCACGGGTGAAAGCAACGTGACACTGCAGCCGTAACTAACTCCGTAACTAACTCTCTCCGTATGAATGATGTACTGATGATGGCTTCCTCCCGGGTAAAATATTCCGGAGGTAAAATAGGCCCTCATTTGAATCTCCGGGTGGGGACTACACGGGAGGGGGCAATTATCAGGTAGATGAATACTGACATTCTGCGATTCGGGGGGTGGAATGTTAGAAATTTGAATCGTTGTGGTAGGTTAGAGAATCTGAAAAGGGAAATGGATAGACGAATGTTAGATGTAGTTGGTATAAGTAAAGCACGTTGGCAGGAAGAATATGATTTTTTCAGCGACTACAGAATTATAAACACGAAATGAAACAGGGAAAATGCAGAAGTAGGTTGAATAAGAAAATAGGACAGCGGGTAACGTACTACGATCAGCATAGTGAACGAATTATTGTTTTCAAGATAGACACCAAACCAATGCCTACCACAACAGTGCAGGTCTATATTCCTATAGTTCAGCAGGTGAAGAAATCGAAAGAATATATGTGAGATAGATGATTTAATACAATATGTGAAAGGAGACGAGAATAATACTGTGATGGGAGAGTGGAATGCAGTGGTAGGGCAAGAAAGTTAAGATAATGCCGTACGAGAATTCGAACAGGGACAAAGGAAGGTAAGAGGAAGTCGGCTGGTTGAATTCAGCACTGATCATAATTTACTCCTTGCTAATACTTGGTTCAAACACAACAAGCGTCGGCTGTATACGTGGACGAGACCTGGAGACACAGGAAGGTATTAAATGGACTTCATTATGGTTAGGCAGAGATTCATAAACCAGGTGTTGGATTACAAAACTTTCCCAGGAGCAGACGTGGACTCTGACCACAACTTGGTGGTCATGAAATGCCATTCTGAAGTTGTTTCAAGGAACATGTTGTACAAGGTATAAAAGAAAAGGCTGAAGGAAATACAAGAGATGAAGAGTGTCTAGTCCTTAGCAATGAGATCAGTAGGGCTGCTGAAGACAAGTTAGGATGAACGGTAAGATCAAGTAGGAATCAGTGGATAACTCGGGAGATATTAGACATGGCGAAAATACAAAAATGCAAAACATGAGGTAGGCAGAAAAGGCGATTAAAGAATGAAGTGTATAGGAAATTCAAGGAAGAATGGCAAAAACGGAAGTAGAAGGGTGTTGAAGGTTGTATGGTTGTAGGAAAGGCAGATGCTGCACACAGGAAAAGCAAGGAAACCTTTGAAGAAAGGAAAACTTGGTTTATGAAAATCAAGAGCTGAGATGGAAGACCACTTCTAGGCAAGGAAGACAATGCAGAAAGATGGCAGGAACATATACAATTGTATCAAGGGAAAGAATTGAGTGATAGCCTAAGGTTCTGGAACAAGAAGGAGCTGTTGATGCTGATGAAAGGGGAGACCCAGTTTTGAGGTCAGTATTTGACAGATCTTTGAGAGACCTAAATATGAACTAGGCACCTGGAATTGATGACATACCCTCAGAATTACTGACTGCCTTAGGATAACCCAGAATGGCGAGGTTATTCCATTTAGTGTGTACGATTTATGATATAGGAAAAGTGCCGTCTGATTTTAGACAATGTTGTTATGCCCATTCCCAAGAAATCAGCGCTGACAATTGTGAAAACAACCGCACAATTACTTTAATATGTCAGGCTTGCAAAAATTTAACTCGTATTATTTACAGAAGAATGGAAAGACAAGTTGAATCTGAGTTGAGCGATCATGAGATTAGCTTTAGAAAAAATGTAGGAACATATGAAGCAATCATAACTTCACGTCGAATTAAGATAAACAAGACCATGTAGGCCTACATGGCATGCGTAGATCTAGAAAAGACAGTTGATAATGTTGATTAGACCAAACTATTTGAGATTCTGAAGATGATCAGGAACAGATACCGAGAAAGAAGGATTATCTAAAATCAGTACAAAAATCTTTCTAAAGTGATAAGAATCGAAGGCTATGGAAAAAGAAGCAGCAATCCAGAAGGAAGTGAGGCAACGCTGCAGTTTGTCCCCTCTCCTTTTCAATGTTCATGGCGGTAAAGAAAATCAAAGAGGAATTTGGAAAAGGAGCGTAGCGTTGTGTGAACAATAACTAGCTTAGAAATCAATTAAGATTTTGAAATATTGAGTTCTTCTTCTTCTTAATCTGTTTACCCTCCAGGATCGGTTTTTTCCTCGGACTCAGCGAGGGATCCCACCTCTACCGCCTCAAGGGCAGTGTCCTGGAGTTTCAGACTTTGGGTCGGAGGATACAACTGGGGAGAATGACCAGCACCTCGCCCAGGCGGCCTCACCTGCTATACTGAACAGGGGCCTTGTGGAGGGATGGGAAGATTGGATGGGACAGGCAAGGAAGAGGGAAGGAAGCGGCCGAGGCCTTAAGTAGGTACCATCCCGGCATTTGCCTGGAGAAGAAGTGGGAAACCACGGAAAACCACTTCCAGGATGGCTGAGGTGGGAATCGAACCCCCCTCTACTCAGTTGACCTTCCGAGGCTGAGTGGACCCCGTTCCAGCCCTCGTACCACTTTTCAAATTTCGTGGCAGAGCCGGGAATCGAAAACGGACCTCCGGGGGTGGCAGCTAATCACGCTAACCACTACACCACAGAGGCGGACTGAAATATTGAGTTACAGATGAATTATGAAGGTGAGGTGGATAGATCGTATTACGAATAATGAGTTACTGAATCGAATTGGTGAGTGGAAAACCATTGTCAAAATTTAACTAGGAAAAGAAATAGAATGGTAGGACACATATTAGGAGACCCAGGACTTGTTCAGTTGGATTTTAGGGAAGTGTAGGTGGTAAAGACGGAAGGGATAGACTATGACAAACAGATTAGAGCGGATGTGGGATGTACTAGTTACGTAGAAATGAACTGTTTACCTCAGGATAGGTTGGCATGGAGAGCTGCATCAAAACAGTCTAGGGACTGACGACTCAAACAACAGTAACGATGTTATTATTATTATTATTATTATTATTATTATTATTATTATTATTATTATTATTATTATTATTATTATTATTATTATTATTATGCCAACGGCCGTAGCCGTGTTGTAACACCGGATCCCGTGAGATCTCAGAAGTTAAGCAACATTGGGCGTGGTCGAGAAGTGGATGGGTTGCCACGCGCTGTTTTGGTGGGGGTAAGGGAATGGAGGAGCGGAAAGGAACTGGCCACCCTACCGCACGTATACTCCGGCTCAGGCACACCTCTGCGGAGGTTCGGACCTGCCTTCGGGCAGAACACATCCTTACTTATTATTATTATTATTATTAGTATTATTATTATTATTGTGTGTTGTTGGCTTTATGTATGGTTCCTTGGCTGAATGGCCAGCGTTGAGAGATCCCCGGGTTCGATTCCCGGCTGAGTAGAGAATTTTAATCGCGTCCAGTTAATTTCTCTGATTTTGAGAGTGGGTGTTTATGTTTGTATGAACACACTCCTCGTCATATTCACACTGCATATCACACTACGAAGTACCACAGAAAATTGCAGTAGTGAAAAACGTCTATCCACATAATGCTGCCGTCAGAAAGAACACTCAGCAAGTCTGCAGATGTGACACAGTTCGCACTTGCAATCTCGCCATTTCGAAAATCCGAGTATTCCCTGTAAAATCATGCGATGTCATGTAGAGCTTCGGATCTGAAACTGGGATGATCAAACCACAAATCGAGCTAACTTGAAGACCATAGGAGCGACTGGGAAAAGCTGAAACTAATCAGACTATTATTATTGTTATTACTATTATTAGACGTATTATTATTATCATCATCGTCATCGAAGCCTTCGGTTCAGAGCGTCCCGGATTCTTTCCCCATCTGGGTCGGCAATTTTAGCCGCATTTAGTAGAATAGAATAGATTTATTTATCATCAACAGGTTATTTTTCCCAATTAAAAATGATTCAATAAAACTTAATATACAAATACACCTTAAATAAATAACACTAATTTCCTAAAACAATAACCAAGTTCAAACTAAATCTAGAGACCTTTATATATGCATATTTACAACACCTTAAATAAATAAATAAATAAATAAATAAATAAATAAATAAATAAATCTCCTTAAATAATTGACATTAAACTACAACAAGTAACATTCACATATTTACATATATTACAGATAGGGCCTTACATTCATGAGGTCATTAGGGCACGTCTGATTTTAGGCGGGGGTGAGTGAAAAAGGTCCACTGATTCACCCACCTCATTCAGTGATGTTAGTGCCCTCACAAGCCATGAGTTAGCCCGCTCCACAGTTCTCACTTTAGGCAGATGAAAAATATACCTTTGACTAGTGTTGCGACGAGGGACATGTAATGGATTTGCTTAATTCCTTGGACTCGAGGACTGGGTATTTGTGTTTGTCCCAATGCACACATCTTCATAGACAGGCAACTCATCACACTAGCAGCCACAACAAAAACGTAATAGTGAATATGTTGTATGTCCGGCGCTCTCTTCTCGCTCCGCCAGCCAGCTGCACGCGCGCCTGTGTATCATTCTGCTAGCTTCGACGCGCAGCCCTCAGTGCGCGTGCCTGACCATCGAGTGTACTATAAATAGGAGCTCCCGGCCTGCTTACTTGCCCACTTGCCCGGTGTCCAGCTCCAGAATACACCCTACGTCGAGCACGGAGGCTACTCCTCTTGAAAATGTGCTTCGACCAGGTGGACTGAATTTCTGGCAGTACGAGGTTTCACCTCTGGTCACCGCTCCCTTACCTGTTTCCGCTGCCCATGTTCCGTAATTCTTTTACAAGCCATTTTCATTCCCTAATTTACGCAAGCTCCCTTAGTTTCGCTAGGTGGAATTTCTTCAATCAATTGAACTTGCTTTTTAGGAATTCAGGCACTTCAACAAACAAGGACTCTCTCAAGACATTTATGTTAGTGTGCCAGATAGTTCTCGACTATCAACGTGTCAATTCACAAAGACTATCTTTTCAAGATAGAAGTGTATCTAAAGACTGTAAACCTGTACATATTGTATAAAGACAAACTTTTCTCAAGATTCAATATTCCTTTTTGCTTCAAAATAAATTTCAGTTATTTGTGTAAATATCATAAAGTGAAGCAATAAAAGTTGTGTTCTGTAAACTTCAACCTTGGTTACAACACAACTCTATGGCGACGAGGTAAAAAAGCAACAAACTACAATTCTTCGGCCCCAGTTGCCAACTCTATAACGACGAGGTACACACGAAGCCAACACTACAATTCAACGGGCCCAGTTGTCAACTCTACGGCGACGTGCTAAACCACAACGACACTCCAACCAGTTCTGACACACAGCTTACCTTACTCTTTCTTGCACGCATCTCGCAATGGCTACTGCGGAACAACTCGCTACGGTCTTCCAAGCCTTACAGCAGCAACAACAACAATTTATGCAACAACAACAGGCAGCATTAATTCAGGCTATTCAAGCTATTTCTGTCTCTACACAGCCATCAGCTATTCCTCCGTTCTCTGCTTTTGACCCGGCTAAGGAAGAATGGTCAGTTTATTTAGCCCGCTTACAACAGCATTTCATCTGCCATTCTGTCACAGATGATCAACGCCGCCGCGCACTATTTCTTAGTTCGGTTGGCAATGCTACGTGTGAATTACTACGTAAATTAAGTCCGGAAGAACACTTATCTGAGGTACCCTTCACGCAGCTCTTGGCCCGTCTCACGGAACACTATGCCAAAGCTCCTCACATAGTGGCTGCTCGCTATAAATTTTTTAAGAGCAGAAAGCAACCCCATCAGACACATACTGAATGGATAACTGAATTGCGTGGTCTAGCTAAACCCTGCCAGTTCATCTGCTCCAAGGACGGTTGTGGTTCATCCTACACTGATTCTCTCATTCGGGACATGATAATTTTACATACTCCTGAAGACAAAATACGTTTTGACGCTGTCAAGCAGAGTAACCCTTCTCTAGAAGACGTCCAGCGTATTGCTACGGTTTATGAGCTTACTACCAAGACTGCCGCAGCCATAGCTTCTCCACACGAAGTTGCACAAGTCTCGCCTCAGGCCCGCAAGTCCTCTGCTACAGTGAACCGTACGGATAAGGCGCTCTCCACCAAGCATTCTCGCCAGGTTCCCTCTCGTAATGCTACACGGAAGCCCAATTCTAAAAGCACCTCGAAACTCCTGCCTTCTTGCCGAGGATGTTTCAAGCATCATGAACGCCGTGACTGTCGTTTTTTCAAAGCTACTTGTGAACGATGTAATAAACTTGGACACATTAAGACTGTCTGTCAAAGTTCGCTCCGCCCTGCTAAGACTACTGCAGCACGCCGGAAGCATATACAGCCCCGCCAAGACATGGAAGTTGATCAGATTAATCTTATTCTTCCCACAACGGATTCTCACAAAATCATCATTCCTCTCTCATTCTCTGATAGATCTGTCGATTTTCAATTAGATACTGGATCACCTGTCTCTATTATTAACCTGAATACCTACCACGACTTAGGTTCACCTTCATGCTCTCCAGCTGACATCCAGCTCGTGACATTTAACAAGAAGAAAATTGACATCAAGGGTCAAATCAAGCTTCAGGCTAGTTATAAAGGAATTCAGAAGGCCATTCCTCTTCTCGTAGTTAACAACTACACTGCATCAAACATTATGGGCATGGATCTATTTAACTTATTTGGTTTCCAGATACATGACAATATTAACGTCGTATCTACATTGCATCCTACTTCTGACGTTACCGCTCTCCTCGCGCAGTTTCCTGAAGTCTTCGACTCTCAACTCGGAACAGCCAAAGACTACAAAGCTCACATACAGCTGAAATCCGGAGCTAAGCCTCGCTTCCTCAAAGCTCGTCCAGTACCCCTAGCACTTCAAGACCAGGTCACGAAAGAATTAGAAAGATGGATACAAACTGGAATTGTTGTACCAGTTACTTCTAGTCAATGGGCTACTCCACTCGTGGTAATCAAGAAACCTGATGGTAATGTTCGACTTTGTGGCGATTTTCGATCTACAGTCAACGCACAACTCGACACAGATATCTTTCCTATTCCACGTCCAGAAGACTTATTCCGTCGTCTCTCTGGTGGACAATTCTTCTCTCGAGTTGATCTTAAAGAAGCATATCTCCAGCTACTTTTAGACGAAGAATCTAAGAAATTTCTCACACTCAACACTCCTCTCGGACTGCTACAGCTCCAGCGGCTCCCCTTCGGTGTTTCATCCTCAGCGGCTATTTTTCAGCGCTATTTGGCTCAACTCACCGCCTCCCTTCCCGGTTGTGCTAACTACCTGGATGATATTATTGTTACTGGAAAAGATCATCAGGAACATCTAACCAATCTACGCCTCCTTCTCCAGAAATTGAAAGACAATGGTCTACGAGCGAATCTCGCTAAATGTACCTTCTTTCAGCCTCAAGTTCACTACCTAGGACATATACTTGATAAGAATGGAATTCGTCCTAGTACACAGAATGTCTCAGCGATAGTAAACATGCCAGCACCTCAGAACCTCAAGCAGCTTCAGTCCTTCATAGGCAAAGCGAACTATTATAATAAGTTCATTCCACGCTTCGCTACAGTGGCAGCTCCATTAAACGCTCTACGTAAAAAAGGTGTTAAGTTTCAGTGGACTCCGCAATGCCAACAGGCATGGAAAACAATCAACAACGCCTTAATTCAAGCTATACAACTCACTCATTTTCAGCCCGACAAGATCATCACGCTAGCTACTGACGCTTCAGACTACGGTGTCGGTGCAGTTCTCTCCCAGAAGGATCGTCATGGACAAGAACGCCCCATCGCCTTCGCTTCGAAAACACTTAATGACCATCAACGTCGATACTCACAGATAGAGAAAGAAGCTTTAGCCATCATCTTTGGTATTCGCCGTTTCAATGAATATCTTTATGGCAACCATTTCCTGATCATTACCGATCATAAGCCTCTCGTACACTTATTCCATCCTGGTAATAAGATCCCAGAGAATTCTCTCAGAAAGCTTCAAAGATGGTCCATGTTCCTTTCTGATTATTCCTATCAGATTGTATATCGAGCCACATCCCAGCATTGTAATGCTGATGCCCTCTCCCGCTTACCCGTTGGTCCTGATACTGCCTTCGATTCTCAAGAATCTGAATGTCTTCAGTTAGACATAGAACTTGAAGATACTGTATCCAGTTTTCCTATTGATGCTACCTGCATAGCTAAAGCTACGGATAAGGACAGTACACTTGCTACTGTACGTACTTACATCCGCAACGGTTGGCCTCTTCAGAGCACCCTTCCTGCCCACCTGGCACCTTATCATCGTATGCAGCATCGTCTCACGACTCGTGCCGGAGTTGTATTACTAGAAGCAGGCACCATCTTCCGAGTGGTTATCCCACTTAGCCTACAGAAACAAGTTCTCGGATTATTACACCAAAGCCATTGGGGTATCTCCAGAACAAAGCAACTCGCCCGTCAACACTGCTACTGGCCCGGTATTGATGCCGCCATCGAAAAGCTAATACGTCATTGTGAGCAATGTCAAACGAATCAGAACGCCCCGTCTTCTGATCTTGCTTCATGGCCTCCTGCTACTACTCCATGGGAACGAGTTCACATCGATTTCGCAGGTCCTTTCCTCAATTCCATGTGGTTAATAGTCATCGATTCACTGTCAAACTTTCCATATGTAGTGGATATGCATTCGACTACTACCACCGAAGCTACCATTCGTGCTCTCCAGAAAATCTTTACTACAGAAGGTTTACCACAAGTACTCATTTCGGACAACGGACCTCAATTTACAGCTACTGCTTTTCAGAACTTTTGTACACATAATGGCATTCGTCATATCCTAGCACCACCTTTTCACCCTCAATCTAATGGTGAAGCTGAACGCTTCGTACAAACATTTAAAAGAAGTATGAAGAAAGCTGTCTCTTCAGGCTTAACTAAAGAACAAGCCTTGCTCCAACTCTTAAACAACTACAGAACTCTACCCGGCGCTGATCATATCACCCCTGCACAGAAGCTCCATGGACGACCTCACAGAACTTTACTTTCTCTGTTACAGCCTCTTCCGGCCCAGCATAAGACATCACCAACGAAGTTCTCCCTCAACGACAAGGTCTACACCAGGACATTCAAATCCAACCCACTCTGGATACCTGGAGTCATCTGCAGATCTTTGGGTCATCGTCTATACGAGATACAGACTACGGAGAAACGTATCTGCCGCCATCAAGATCAGATACGTCTGCGCTACCGCCCCTGTCCAGCTATTGATGCTATTGTTAAACCTGATAAATCTATGGCTGAACGCGCTTTAGATCATTTAATAACAATGGGTTCCTTTCAGGACGAGACAGCGCCACTCCGCCCAGTTCCAGCTCCGGACAATACAACAGAGACATCAGCAGCTCCGCCCCAGCATCGCAGTCGCCGCCAGCGCCGCCGCCGTTTCACGCCGTACCGGCGCATTTAGGAGGGGAGGGTGTTGTATGTCCGGCGCTCTCTTCTCGCTCCGCCAGCCAGCTGCACGCGCGCCTGTGTATCATTCTGCTAGCTTCGACGCGCAGCCCTCAGTGCGCGTGCCTGACCATCGAGTGTACTATAAATAGGAGCTCCCGGCCTGCTTACTTGCCCACTTGCCCGGTGTCCAGCTCCAGAATACACCCTACGTCGAGCACGGAGGCTACTCCTCTTGAAAATGTGCTTCGACCAGGTGGACTGAATTTCTGGCAGTACGAGGTTTCACCTCTGGTCACCGCTCCCTTACCTGTTTCCGCTGCCCATGTTCCGTAATTCTTTTACAAGCCATTTTCATTCCCTAATTTACGCAAGCTCCCTTAGTTTCGCTAGGTGGAATTTCTTCAATCAATTGAACTTGCTTTTTAGGAATTCAGGCACTTCAACAAACAAGGACTCTCTCAAGACATTTATGTTAGTGTGCCAGATAGTTCTCGACTATCAACGTGTCAATTCACAAAGACTATCTTTTCAAGATAGAAGTGTATCTAAAGACTGTAAACCTGTACATATTGTATAAAGACAAACTTTTCTCAAGATTCAATATTCCTTTTTGCTTCAAAATAAATTTCAGTTATTTGTGTAAATATCATAAAGTGAAGCAATAAAAGTTGTGTTCTGTAAACTTCAACCTTGGTTACAACAGAATACATCCCACTAGGGTTCGCAGAAAACCTTCTACGTGTTAGTGTGACGTAAAACCACTAGAAAACACACATGCATCTTCATTATAGACTGTTATGCCTTTCAGTGTTCAGTCTGCAAGGCGCTTTGAATTTATGAAACGCCGCCACCAATCTTCTGTTTGTAACTAGCTCTGTAGAATCGGTTAGTTCTATACCTCTTATTTTTAAACCATTAGAAACGTATCTTGGTCTCCTTTTACAGCGAGTTTCTCTCATCGGTTGGCCCAGCTTATCTGCCTCCCGTTGACTCATCACTGTCCGCTCCGCGGCGTAGCAACAAAGACAGCATTTAGCTCACTTTATCCGTGCATGACATGTGATAACAGTTAAAATTAAGAAATTAATTAAGAATTCAGAAAATAAGCTCTTACCTTATGACAGCTGTTGGAATGTTCTCCTCGTGCACCCACACATTTCTGGCATCGTCTTAGGAAAGTCCGATTCACACGCATAAGTTCGTCTTCCGTAATTGAGGTTATTTCTCTCCGGATAGGCCTATGTACTTTCAGTTCGTCCAACGTGTGAGGGTTTCTTTATTTTCTAAGCTTCCCATAAATAAAAGTCAGAAATAGTTAAATCTGGGGCCCGTGACGGCCGTAAGTCCGTACTAACAACACGGTCTTCAAGAATTTCCTCGATAGTTTAATGTGTCATTAGATGTATGCGCGGTGGCAGAGTCTTGCTGAAAATACTATCTATTTCGACAGTCATTGTCAGTCAGTTCGTCAAAAAATAGTTTGAGAATATTATCCCTATAAATTTGTGCATCAATTGTGCCCAGAAAAAAAATAGATCCTATAATTTTGTATCCATACACTGCGCGCCATACTTCGGTACGTTCGTCATGTAGAGGAATTTCGTATATGCGATGGGTTTTTTCTATACTTCAATATTTGTTATTCTGCGTCAAAGCATACCCGTGTAAATGGAACCAGGCTTCGTCAGAGAAAAATATTAAGCGGTGATCAATTATTTCATCATGAACGTTTCGCAACACCCAATTACAAAATCGTACCCATTTATCATGGTCACGTGGATGCAGTTCGTGCACTACAGTTACCACGTATGGTTTCAATGTTAAGATTTTCGTTGCCCACCATGCCGAGCTCTAATCTTTCTGCGATTTCATTTATTTTTTCCTCGTTAAGTACACGTTTTTTTAACACCTCACTTCTTATCGAAGTTTGTTTTTGCAGCCCTGAAGATGGTTTTGCGTGGTTTCCCATTTTCACATCAGGCAAATGCCGGGGCTGTACCTTAATTAAGGCCACAGCCGCTTCCTTCCAATTCCTAGGCCTTTCCTATCCCATCGTCGCCTGTGTCGCTGCGACGTAAAGCAGATAGCAACAAAAAAAAAAGTTTACGAGTTTCCGCGTGGCCTCTCTATGTTGAGGGTGTACACCTGGAAATTGTGTTACATATCGCCTAACGACTTCCTTGCAAGACTGTCTTCACATAATTAACGTACATACCCTTTCGTCTACCGTGTACACATGTGGAGGCATTATGAGAATTTTACCCCGAAGTAACACTTCACAACTCGAGAGCAGTTGGAGTGATAGATCAACACTTAATACACGTTATGAGCACGGACCTGAACTGCGAAGTGTGGGCATTCCCGTGCTGTCACTGCGCTGTGTAACGGGAAGTGATGAGTCAACGGGCGACAGATAAGCTGGGCGTGTCTGCCGGTCAAGCGACGAGAGAAACTCAGTGTACTTCCCTTATGCTCCATGACCGAGACCTGTATTCTCCTAGAAAAACATCCCACCACATAGGCCAATTTAGCAAAGTCCGATCCACTTGATAAGCAACCAGAAAAGGCACCAAACACGTTGTAGTTCGAAACAAATCGGACTGAGCTCGATGGCTGCAGTCGCTTAAGTGCGGCCAGTATCCAGTATTCGGGAGATAGTGGGTTCCAACCAACCCCACTGTCGGCAGCCCTGAAGATGGTTTTCCGTGGTTTTCCATTTTCACACCAGGCAAATGCTGGGGCTGTACCTTAATTAAGGCCACGGCCGCTTCCTTCCAACTCCTAGCCCTTTCCTATCCCATCGTCACCATAAGACCTGTCTGTGTCAGTGCGACGTAAAGCAAGTTGTAAAAGAAAAAAAGAAACAAATCGGTAGATGGAGGAACAAATGGACAGTGAGAGCAGTAGTGCTGGCTGATTCTTAGACAAATGCTGAGTTCGATTTAGTACGTATGTACTTTATACTGCAATAAACCAAATAAATTACGGTATTTTAATTATATATATAGTATATTGCATTTAGAATTATTTCACTAAACCTTTCTTTCTTAATCTGCTTACCCTCGAGGATTGGTTCTTCCCTCGGACTCAGCGAGGGATCCCAACTCTACCGCCTCAAGGGCAGTGTCCTGGAGCGTGAGACATTGGGTTGGGGATACAACTGGGAAGGATGACCAGTACCTCGCCCAGGCGGTCTCACCTGCTATGCTGAACAGAGGCCTTGGTGGGGGATGGGAAGATTGGAAGGGATAGACAAAGAAGAGGGAAGGAAACGGCCGTGGCCTTAAGTTAGGTACCATCCCGGCATTTGCCTGAAGGAGAAGTGGAAAACCACGGAAAATCACTTCCAGGATGGCTGAGGTGGGAATTGAACCCACCTCTACTCAGGTGACCTCCCGAAGCTGAGTGGATCCCGTTCCAGCCACTTTTCAAATTTCGTGGCAGAACCGGGAATCGAACCAAGGCCTCCGAGGGGTGACAGCTAATCACACTAACCACCACACCACAGAGGCGGACTCACTAAAACTTACGTTACAAAATGTTACTCTTAATGTTAGTCTATGGGGCAATTTCTATTACTTTTGCAGTCATTTCAGTATAATCTGGGTTTATTTCAGTTACGGCTATTTGCAACAGCGCTGACAAATATTTGCCAATCAAACAGGATCTGTATTTTGACTTGGCATAGCTCATTTGTGGAAACAGTCACTCACACAAATAAGTCGGAGCAACATAGCCAAAATTTTAACTGGAGATAAACGTATCACTTTGCAGTGATATTAATGCGACTTGCAAATTCAGTATTTGTTTTGCAGGTTGGATTTACACATTTACACAACAGCTGGAACTACGGCTCTGTCCGCCACTGACTGTTATTCAGAATTGCGATACGAACGAGTGACTGACGAATAGACACTGACCTCCCACAGTGACATCTCTTCTAGTCTGCGCAAGGGTCAAGAATCACTTGTGGTCCATGATCCATTAAATGCCCATGTATGACATAGGGTTAGAATCAGGAAGGGCATCTGGCTCTAAAACAGGGCCAAGTCCGCATTTAGACACAGTTTGCACTCGCAACCAAACCGGGGTATGAGGAAAGCGGTGAAAAATTATTATTATTAATAATATTAATCGATACGGCCACCTGTGGGCCACGTTTACACAATCTTCCTTCTGTCACGCAGACTGATACCCTTCTCTTTACATCCTCGCCAAAGATTCTTGAGTCTTTGACTTCTTCTTTCTTGTTCTTCCACCGAGATGTTCCGTGGCTTCGCATGTTGCTCTTCAGACGCATCCCTCATTCCCGCAACCTTCTTCCTAAATGATGTCCTCTTTTATATCCTCCTCCTTGATACCTATTTCTGCCAAGTCATTGTGCACGTGTGTAAGCCATCCCGGTTGTTTTTTCCACCTTTCCTGCAGAAGAAGTATCCTGTTGGCCAATCTCTCAGGGTTCATTCTTTTGATATGTCCGTAAAAGGTCAGTCTCCTTTTTCTCATCACAGTCGTGATTCTTTCTACTGTCTTGTAGAGCTCCAAATTCGATCTTAACTGGAATGTGCTTGGGTCGCTCGTCGACTTTCTAGGGCCTAAGATTTTTCGCAAGAATCTTCTTTCTCGTTTTTCAAGAACTGGGTCGGCCATCCTTGTCAAGGTTTCTGCTCCATAAAGGCACTCTGTTCTAACCACTGTGCAGTAATGTTTTAACTTGGCCTGAATTGAGAGAGACTTGGACTTATAGGTGTCATGACATAGTCTGAATGCCAACTCCATCCTTCTCACCCTCTCCTTTAATCCCTCCTTTTCATCTCCATTGGGGTCCGACTCGTTGGCTGAATGGTCAGCGTAGTGGCCTTCGGTTCAGAGGGTCCCGGGTTCGATTCCCGGCCGGGTCGGGGATTTTAACCTTAATTGGTTAATTGCAAAGGCCCGGGGGCTGGGTGTTTGTGATGTCCCCAACATCCCTGCAACTCACACACCACACATAACACTATCCTCCACCACAATAACACGCAGTTACCTATACCTGGCAGATGCCGCCCACCCTCATCGGAGGGTCTGCCTTACAAGGGTTGCAATCGGCTAGTAATAGCCACACGAAATTATTATTATTATTATATCTCCATTGGGGGTGAGTATTTCTCCCAGGTATTTGAATTTTTGCACACGCTGGATATCCCCATACAATGTAACAAGTCTGTCCGTGTCGCCTTTTTTTATAGAATTATTATTATTATTATTATTATTATTATTATTATTATTATTATTATTATTATTATTATTATTATTTGATATGATCATCTTCAGATTGACTCATCTGCAACGTCTCATCATAGCACGAACAGCCACTTCGATCCGAGGTTGATGAAACCACTTGGGTGTTCTGACATACAATTTGTTAGGTTCAGACCAGAGTTGTCTTGTTCTGGCAAGAAGGCAGGTCCTGCTCCGGGCTAGAGGAGACAGCTCCTCTGTCGTTCCCAACACTCCTCTCAAAGACGACATTGTTCACGACACCAGAGGGCTTTGTCGGAGCTAATATTTTGATTTTCCAGACTTGAGCTCTTCCTCATTACAGTTTGTTGGGGCATGTGGACTGGTTGACATTAACATAAACCCCTATATCCTTTTATTTATTATGTCTCCTTGTGGGCAACAACAAGTCATAAATACTGAAAAATTAAATAACAAACAGAAGGTAGCCCCCTTCTCTAAACCAAATATTTAGAACAGTCGAGTTCTCGTTAGCGTAGTGATATAAAGAAGTAATCGTGAAGCTATCCTGCTCTGAGATGTAAATGTAAGAACAACTGCGTCCACAGTATGTATGCCAAGATGTAACATATGTATGGCCTGATTGAGGTACGAGCAATTCCAATAACGCCATTTCTTGTACAGCCATTCTCTGTAATGAATAGAGAGAAAGTGTCACTCATACGGTCGGTTGGTGTCATTTCTGTGGACTTGGTAGACTGATATCTAACAGTAAGTTACTTCTCACTCGGTAAGGAAAGCAACGGAAAACTACCTCACTCCTCATTTCCCTAGTACGGCTCAGTCATATCGAGGCTTTATATGCCAGCTAATGGAGGATCTGTTGAGGATCCAACCAGCCTTCGGGCCGAGGACTAGACACACACAACACATCTAAGTTACGACGATATAAATTCGCTCAAGGACAGCTTCTACAATAGTCAAATCATGTGACAAACTTGGCTGTAAGGAGAGTTCAGTATTTTGGACATCAACAAAATATAGGATTGAAATATTTGCCGTTTCTTGCTATTACCGAGCGAATTCCACGCGGTTCAAGACATGTAGATGTTAGCTTGCATTTGGGAGATAACGTGTTCGAACCCCACTTTCGGCAGCCCTGAAGATGGTTTTCGGTGGTTACCCATTTTCATACCAAGCAAATGCCGGAGTTATACCTTTCATTAAGACCACGCTCACTTCCTTCTCAAACCTAGCCCTGTTCTATCTCATCGTCTCCATAAGACGTGCACGTTTTTCCACTTGATAACTTATCCTTCTCCATTCACCTTATCTGGCTGCACAACCAAAGCTTCATCCAACATTTGTATTACCAATTTATCCTCTATCACTTCATTGCCAGTGCTGATCTGGCGAACTTGACTGAGTGATGTAGGGATAGACTTATCTTTGAACTCACAGCCTTCTTACAAAATGTTGTTGATCGCAGCTACGTACTCGCTACGTTAGTACCTTTATTCGATGTCTTTCACTATCCTACTCGCTCCCTCAGTGGATAAGTAGTAGAGTGTTCAAACCCACATTTTTGAAGGGCTCAAAAATATTCGTCTGTCATTCCATCTTGTGTTATGTCGGCCCCTAACGGATTTCCTCTGACATATTAACTATAACTCAACAATGGGTCGCCCACTAGAGTTCTGGTTTTTCTTCCATCTGATAGAGAAATGGAACCCAGAAACTGACACACAGCCAGCCCAAAATGCGTCAATAATAATTTATTATTATTATTATTATTATTATTATTATTATTATTATTATTATTATTATTGCCGGCCCCGTGGTGTAGGTGTAACTTGCCTGCCTATTACCCGGAGTTCCCGGGTTCGATTCCAGGCCAGCTCAGGGATTTTTACCTGGACCTGAGGGCTGGCTCGAGGTCCACTCAGCCTACGTGATTAGAATTGAGGAGCTACCTGACGGTGAGATAACGGCCCCGGTCTACAAAGCCAAGAATAACGGCCGAGAGAAGTCGTCGTGCTAACCACACGACACTTCGTAATCTACAGGCCTTCGGGCTGAGCAGCGTTAGCGTGGTAGGCCAAGGCCCTTCAAGGGCTATAGTGCCATGGGGTTTGGTTTATTATTATTATTATTATTATTATTATTATTATTATTATTATTATTATTATTGCCCACCTGATGGCTATGATCGTTAAGATTTCAAATCTATATGATCTGACACCGTTGTTAGCCCGTTCGAGTCCCGTTGATGGAAAAATAGAATAATATTATTGGCTTTACATCCCACTAACTACTTTTACGGTTTTCGGAGACGCCGAGGTGCCGAAATTTAGTCCCGCAAGAGTTCTTTTACGTGCCAGTAAATCTACCCACACAAGGCTGACGTATTTGAGCACCGTCAGATACCACTAGATTGAGCCAGGATCGAACCTGCCAAATTAGCATCAGAAGGCCAGCGCCTCAACCGACCGAGCCACTCAGCCCGGCTTGACGAAAAAAAAAAAAATCACCATCAGGATGTTGGCCGGCAGTGTAGGAGAAATGGTGGTGATAAACAATTTCCAATCACTAGATAGGCCTAGCGCGCCAAAGTCCTGAATGCAATTCAAAACCTCTCCGCAGTGTTCATATGTGGTGAGAGTAGTCCATATGACTCTGTTGATGATGATGCGGCCGTTAATTCTTGAGCAGACTCCGTTGGTGCTATTCGACAGGAGTAGGCTATGTGCCGATATCGGGTTTCATCCTCTCCCCACCTTATTATCATCATTCTATATCCAGGCGCATAGGTTGCCCATGGGCAACATTTAGAAAGACGTACACCTGGCGAGTCGAATGTGTCCTCGCACACTAAAATTCATGCGATAAATAAAAATTATTATTATTAACATTATTGTTATAATTTATTATTATTATTATTATTATTATTATTATTATTATTATTATTATTATTATTATTATTATTATTATTATTATTATTATTTTACTATCAAGGTAATGTTCTGGGATAATATGGGTACCATCCTCACTTGAAATTGGGTATTTCCGAGCTCGATAACTACAGTCGCTTAAGTGCGGCCAGTATCCAGTATTCGGGAGATAAATCTAGTAGGTTCGAACCCCACTGTCAGCAGCTCTGAAAGTGGTTTTCCGTGGTTTCCCATTTTCACACCAGGAAAATGCTGGGGCTGTACCTTAATTAAGGCCACGGCCGCTTCCTTCCCCTCTCCTGTCCCATCGTCGCCATAAGACCTATCTATGTCGGTGCGACGTAAAGCAACTAGCAAGAAATTGGGTATTTATACCGATTTATTACTTCATATCTAACATTCTCATTTTTGGTATCTCTCTATCAGATTACGTGATACTAATGTTCATGCAACACTCAGTGCATTCCACTTTATCCTCCTAGAAATTAGACAAAATGTTATTAGTACTCTCTGGTGTTACAACCAGATCTCCAAACTGTGAACTGAATTCTAACCTGAAAATGTATGTCTGGAAACTCAGGAGTGGATTTATGGATTCATGCACGTCGCACCTGCGAAGGGCCCCGTGTTCGGAGGGCCTTCGAATCACAATGAAAGTGGATCTAAAACAAGAAGGAAAATAAAAAGAAGATAGGTTTAGCCTATACATAATATATCGCGTATTCATAGGAAAGTAACCATGATTCAAACTTTATTATAGCGCTGATTGTGTGTTCTCTACTTGACACGAAAAAGTTGACAAACTTACTTGACCGATGGATAAAATGTTATTAATTATTGTAGAATATTTTCATTTAGCGTGATGGCAACACAGTAACGTTAGCAAGCATAACCTTAAGCACCATCTACATTTTTGTGTTTGATCTAAACATTGTGTCATTGTAGGTTAAGCCTGTACTGTCTTTACTACTAATGCTTTGAGTATTTACATCTAACAGCCCATGTAAAATCATATTTTACTCTTATGTAGTATAAAGGCATCGAAATCGTAACAGAGACTGCTTCTTTCGTACGAGTTAGACTCTGAGAAGCGAAGGAAAAACAACACTTTTGCTACTAAAGCTATGAGAAACTTCTTGAAAACCTGATGCTGGGATTGTAAGTGAATGAGATAATATGTTCACTTTTGGATACAGGGAAATAATACAATTGTTTTATAATGATATAATTAGAGTCCATTTGAAAAGTGCAACAAATGCATATAGGTGTGTGTTTTGAAACAAGGGGCCTCCCAAAATTTTCAGTGAGACGTTTTCCCTACATCATAAATCCACTCTTGGTAAACTATGAGCTGCGAGGTAAAATTACTTCCTTGTCTGACTCGTGTTAACTTCGGTCAGTTATCAACTCGGTATCATCCAGGATTGTTATCAGTAGTCATTCCTGTAATCAAATGAAATGGCGTATGGCTTTTAGTGCCGGGAGTGTCCGAGGACATGTTCGGCTCGCCAGGTGCAGGTCTTCTGATTTGACGCGTGTAGGCGACCTACGCGTCGTGATGAGGATGAAGTGATGAAGACAACATATACACCCAGCCCCCGTGCCAGAGAAATTAATCAATGATGGTTAAAATTCCCGACCTTGTCGGGAATCGAACCCAGGACCCCTGTGACCAATGGCCAGCACGCTAAAGTAATTCCTGTAATAACCTACCACTGACACCAATGATTTTTTCATTTTTTTACTACTTTGCTTTACGTCGCATAGACACAGCTACGTTTTATGGCGACGATGGGATAAGAAAGGGCTAGGAGTGAGAAGGAAGCGACCGTAGCCTTCATTAAGGTACACTTTCCTTGTGTGAAAATGGGAAACCACGGAAAACCAGGGCTACTGACAGTGGGATTCGAAACCACTTTTTCCCGAATGCAAGCTAACAGCTACATAACCCAAACCGCGCAGCACCATTGTAATGGGAATAGTTGAGTGTGGCAGACTTCTTTTCTTAGAACCTCAATGCCTGGTTGTTTTAAACTTAACTGTAATTATCTATTCTTCTCGTAGCATATCTTAGTTATTGACATATAAGTTAGTGAAAATACCTTCTGTACTGATTTTCGTCTATCTGTACCAGTTATGGTTGTTTTTGCAGTTATTCTCTTTTCCCTTAAATTAAATGTCGGCTTATCAATAAGTTTTACCAGTTCCTAGTACTATGTTTAGTAGGACTGCAATTAACAGATGACAAGAGTGGTCAATCTTGACCTAGAAACGGAAAATATATGCAGCACAAAGCCCCTATCGAGGGAGCGTAGTCTCTTTGTTCGTTATTTCGTTGTCGATACGTGAAGTGTTTGATCAGATTGACTCTGGAATTATATTTGTCTTTGCTTTCGAATATCCTTTCGAAAGACGTTTTCTTACACGCTTGTTTGTACGAGACACTTAGGGCCTACATATAAAACATTCTATATCTGGTGCAAGTAGGTTAATTTTCTTGGTCGGTCTCAAGGTAATTTGTGTCCAAATGCGTCTCAGAAATGTGTAACGGATAGCATGGGAGTACTATCATTAGCCCGATATTTGTAAAGGAAAGTTTCCATCTTTCTTCATAATATCTTTGGGGCGAATATCTGTTCTCTAATGGGATGTGGAACACAAATAGAGGAAACAGTCTTGGGATATGTGAACAGGAAATGGCATCTAATTTGTAAATGGATCATTCACACTGCGCTTTATCGCGGCGGAACGTCACCAATTCTGCCCGGCAGTTGTGTGCTCTCTCTACACATGAGCCTGATATTCATACATTTTATGCAATGGACAACTTGTTTTTGTTTCCAAATTATTGAAGTTTCCTTACGAATATTGTAACTTCGACTGTAATTCAGAATATATAATTGCAGCCAATGGCCAGGCAATAATAAACAAGAAATTCGCACAAGGTGCAGTAGGTACTATTCTGTGCAAAATTTTTATAATGGTTCCACTCTTTGTTTACAGACCATCGCATGGTACCTATCACACTTGCACAGATTGCAGATGCAGTCGGGGCACGGCTCGTGATATCACTTGTTTTGACGAGAAATCCGTGGTCTGCGAAGCGTGTTACAAGGTGTCCAAGGCTTGTTTCCAGTCTGTAGTCAGCATGGCATCTGTCCAGTAGAAGTCGCTCCATACCTCCCTTCTCTTTCATCGCCGCTTGTTCAGCACTTTCGTCGAGTTATCAGTAGATGGCAGAATATACCTTCTACCTTCAATAAAGAAAAAAAGAATGTTTTACTTGTCAGTTCATACACCAAATTTGAGGGAGTAGCTTACAAAAAAGCGAATCTTTACCCTATGTTCGACTGGAATTGCCACGTCAGACAAGCGTGGATATTCCATATTCATTTTCGCTTCCACAATGGGTGCTACAAAGAATTTTTTTTAAAGCTAGTTTTCGATCTCATTACTGATCGATTGTGCTTAATGAAGTGCCGGCGATATTGTTGAGATTTTAATAAGACCAGTGGGAAGGAAATTTAGTTTTTTATAATAAGTATGTATGTATGTATGTATGTTCAGTCCGTCAGCGATGCCGCTGGTGGGATCCTCAACAGCTCTGCCATCAGCTGTCATAGATGGCCTAGGCATCACTGAAGAGGCGTACTAGGGAAATGAGGAGTGAGGTAGTTTTATAATAAGTGCAAGTATCTAATGGCGATGAATTTCGAATTAGGGATGAAAATAAAGTAGAGAAAGAATAAGAAGGAGGAGGAAAGATTCCTTCGACTTGACAAAAATATGAACAAGCGTTGAGATTATGACATGGCAGGTAAGCGAGAACGTAGATTGGCTGCCGTAGATTCTTAAAACTCCGTCAATGATATCGATAGGCTATTTCATTAGTGATCCCGTCTTTCCACACGGCAGAAATATATATTTTGGATAATTTTCAATACATAGGCTACATTTATTCGGATTTAGGACTAGTTGAGTATATCGCCGGCTGTCCTGCTACAAGCACACCCTGTGGAGATTGTTAACGAAACTTTATAAGTTACGGGTGCGAATTAGAAAATTAGAACTAAGTTACATATGTTGAAATGTCTGCTTAGAGAAGAAGAAATAGTGCTAACTTAGTAAAGCACTGATTTAAAAATAAAAAACCATTTAAGTACAGTTGATTAGAGGATCAAATCAAAATTAAAGCCATGATATTTAGGATGAATATCACGTAAAACCAAAAGTAGGCTTTAAAACCCCCACGGCACTACAGTCTTTGAAGGGCTTTGGCCTACCAAGCGACCGCTACTCAGCCCGCAGGCCTGCAGATTACGAGGTGTCGTGTGGTCAGCACGACGAATAATCTCGGCCGTTATTCTTGGGTTTATAGACAGAGGCCGCTATCTCACCGTCAGATAGCTCCTCAGTTCTAATCACGCAGGCTGAGTGGACCTTGAACCAGCCCTCAGGTGCAGGTGAAAATCCCTGACCTGGCCGGGAATCGAACCCAGGGCCTTCGGGTAAGAGGCAGGCACGCTATCCCTACACCACGGGGCAGGCACAGGTTTTTAAAATAGTTTATATAAAATTAGTGGATTTAAAACACACACACATACATTCCCTCCCCTTCCCTCTCTTTCTCACGCGCGCTCTGTATAGACATATGCTTATATTTTCTATTTTTCTTAAGATAACCTCCCTAAAGTTTCCTTTCTGGCATTAATACTTCTGTTAAACGATAGACTATAAATGGTCCCATGGTGGAAAATGAAAAGCATTATTGTTAGTTTCTTCGCCACACACCCGAGCGAAGAACCAAGCGTGGAAGTTAAAAGGATTAAGAAAGGAACAAAGGCACATGTTTATTTTTAACATTTTAATGCTAGTTTACAGTTTTGTAGGGGAAGCCTGGTCGAGGTGGCAAAGGCGTGCTTGGTTCACCTACAAGGACATGGGTTCGATTTCCCGTCAGGAAGTCGAAATATTTAAGAAACGAGATTTCCACTTCCGCAGATGCATATGACCCTGACGTACAGTCAGCCTACACCAAAAATGTGTAGGCCCCACCACGTTAATTTCCGGGTGGCAAAAGTAGCCGGGCGTAGAACTAAACACTCTACCCCACCAAGTGCCGAGGTTGTGGATAATGGAAGCTTTTACCTTAAACCCTACCAAGGGCCTTCATAACCTGTACGCAGATGACTTCGCTTTGGGTTTTTTACAGTTTTACAGTTTATATTATTATTTAATCCGCTTACCCTCCAGGATTGGCTCTCCCTCGGACTCAGAGAGGGATCCCACCATTATCGCTTCAAGGGCAGTGTCTTAGAGCGTGTGACATTTGGTCGGGGGTACAACTGAAAAGGAGGACGAGTACCTCGCCCAGGCGGCCTCACTTGCTATGCTGAACAGGTTCCTTGTGGGGAATGGGAAGATTGGAAGGCAAAGAAGACGGAAGGAAGCGGCCGTGGCCTCAAGTTAGGTAGGCTACCCCCGGAATTTGCCTGGAGAAGAAGTGGGATGCCACGGAAAAACACTTCGAGGTTGGCTGAGGTGGGAATCGAAACCCCTCTACTCAATTGACCTCCAGAGGCTGAGTGAACCCCTTTCCAGTCGTCGTACCACTTTTCAAATTTCGTGGCAGAGCCGGGAATCGAACCCGGACTTCCGGGGTTGGCAGCTAATTACTATAAGTTAACCACTAAACTACAGAGGTGGACTTACATATTTATTAACGTACGAATGGTGGTATAGGCTATTCGTAGTTAAGAGTATTTACTTTTGGCTGGTAGAATGATTTAAGAAATTTATTTTTAATTAATGTGACAACTACGTGAAATCCCGACACTCTAGTGACCTTTAGACTAGCAGTTAGAATAGACGTTACATAAATATCATTGTTATTTGACTAAACCCAAAGATTTATGATGGAGGCACTTTTGTGTATGTGGGGCAATGCCCTTTCTCCATTCAACATCCTTAAATTGTACCTACAATTAGTGGAAAATAAATAATAATAATAATAATAATAATAATAATAATAATAATAATAATAATAATAATAATAATAATAATAATCTGTTGTTGTTTCTTTTAGACTTCGAAAAATATTTTTTTTTAGCGACGTTATAGTATTGTCTCTCATCCTAAAACGAAATAAGTGCTTTTCGCCAAGTTGTCTGCAGAATCTTTTCTCATGTGAGTTATTTGCATTAATTTTCATTCAAATGTACACAACTCTTCATTACATGATAATTATGCTAGGCATTATCGGGGATAATGACTGAACTTGAGAGAAGCTGCCAGCATTTCTCTCCTAATGTTAACCGCAACGGGTTGCGTTTACCAGCGAACGCCATAGCCTGTAGTCTATATTCTTATTCAAGTTATTCCTCGTACGTTACCCATCTTTCGAATCTCTGTTTGTAGGCTAATTCTGATTCCTTTACCTTCCTTTTTCTCATTGTAAGCACCGTAACGTCTTTGAATATTCAAGTTTATTTATAATTTACTGCAAGGAAGATGAATAACTTACTTGAGCGAGGAGCGAAATATTTGAGCTTTGCCCTTATTTAACGACTATTTCATGACTATTTTTTATTTTTCAAAAGTGTCTATGCTGATGATTCGATTGAAAAGAAAATAGGACGAATACTTAGTTCAAAGTAGTTACAAGGGACAGATCAGGCTGTAATTTTTCATCAACAATGGGCAGAAAGTCGAAATCCTGGAGTTTAATAGGTCTGGTCTACAACTCTTCATTCATGATAATTATGCTAGGCATCATCGGGGATAATGACTGAACTTGAGAGAAGCCGCCAGCATTTCTCTCCTAGTGCTAACCGCAACGGGTTGCGTTTACCAGCGAACGCCATAGCCTGTAGTCTATATTTCTATTAGAAGTTGAAGAGGGGCGCTACGAATATCGTACGAGAGTCAGTTTTCCCAATATTGAAGTGTAGGGAAGGAATTCTCCTGAGAAGATTGAATGCCAGGAAGGATATCGTCGCTGCGCGAGCAAAACGTCGTATCCCACACTGCTCTTTCTATCCATTATTCTCCTTAAGCCTTGTCACGTTTACCAGCCACATATGGATATGTAGTCCATCAGAACAATTTTCGTAGGGTTCATTTCCTGTGCCAGTGTGTAAAGGAACATGAACCTTACCGTACTGTAGGATAGACTAATGGATAATAAAAGCATTGTGTAAAGGAAAATGAATCTTGCCGTACCGTAATGTAGATTAATGGATAGGAAAAGCAATGTGTAAAGGAAAATGAATCTTACCATACCGTAATGCAGATTAATGGATAGGAAAAGCATTGTGTAAAGGAAAATGAATCTTACCGTACTGTAGATTAGTGGATAGGAAAAGCATTGTGTAAAAGAAAATGAACCTTATCGTACCGTACTGTAGATTAATGTATAAGAAAAGCATTGTGTAAAGGAAAGTAAATCTTACCGCACCGTACTGTATAACAATGGATAGGAAAAGCATTGTGTAAAAAAATGAACCTTATCGTACCGTACTGTAGGATCATGGATAGGAAAGGCATTGTGTAAAGAAAAGTGAATCCTACCGTACCTTAATGTAGATTAATGGATAGGAAAAGCATTGTGTAAAGGAAAAAGAACCTTACCGTACCTTAATGTAGATTAATGGATACGAAAAGCAATGTGTAAAGGAAAATGAATCTTACCATACCGTAATGCAGATTAATGGATAGGAAAAGCATTGTGTAAATGAAAATGAACCTTACCGTACCTTAATGTAGATTAATGGATGGTAAAAGCATTGTGCAAAGAAAAATGTACCTTACCTTACCGTCCTTTAGATCAATGGATAGGAAAAACATTGTGTAAAGGAAAGTGAACCTTGTCGTATCGTACTGTAGAATAATGGATAGGAAAAGCATTGTGTAAAGTAAAATGAAGCTTACCGCACCGTACTGTAGGATCATGGATAGGAAAGGCATTGTGTAATGGAAAATGAACTTTATCGTACCGTACTGTAGAATAATGGATAGGGAAAACATTGTGTAAAGGAAAGTGAACCTTATCGTACCGTACTGTAGACTAATGGATGGGAAAAGCATTATGTAAAGGAAAATAAACCTTACCGTACCTTAATGTAGATTAATGGATGGGAAAAGCATTGTGTAAAGAAAAATGAACCTTACCTTACCGTCCTTTAGATCAATGGATAGAAGAAGCATTGTGTAAAGGAAAGTGAATCTTATCGTACCGTACTGTAGGGCCATGGATAGGAAAAGCATTGTGTAAAGGAAAATTAATCTTACCGTGCCGTACTGTAGAGTAATGGATAGGAAACGCATTGTGGAATACGATTTGCTTGTTCAGCGACGAAATATAAAATCTGAACATCTGGACCTTTTCAAGTATCTAGGTTGTGCTTTCCGCGGGATGGGTGAGCGCTTATTCTAATAACAGAAATCGATTCAGACGCAGTGAGTTCACTTTTATATTTTATGGAAAAGACGTGAACTTACAGATTAAACTAGTCTTACATCATTCTGTTTTCAAACCGACTTCTCTGAACAGAAGGTAGAACTGGGTGACAGTGAGTAACTTTCATTAGCTGTAGGTAATTGATATGAAAGTGTTGAGAATGACTGCAGATAATGTAGGCCTATACAAGAAAATATGTATTATTTTGCCACCTATTCAATACAATACAAAATGTTAACATATGAGTTAATACATTATTATCATACAATATATCGTCGTTGCCGGGACGAACCTCATATGTGAAATATTTAAGCTTAGAACTTTGACCGGTAAGGTTCTGTCATGTAAGGTGCAATATTGTGTGAATATTGTCAAGGCATGCTCGCTCTTCATGATGTATGTGCTACGGGTCAGTATACCTCCAAAAATATTATCACATAGGGGGTTTTGTCCCAGCAACGACGATATGATACTTTCAATACGGACCAAAAATGTTTTTTATTACTTGTAATGATTGCAGATGCGAACAAGTGAGAACAACGGTGGGAGGACATTAATAAAGGAAACATAGTGCCTAAGAATGAACACAAGAGTGAAGAAGCTGTTAGTATGAAGGGACTGTAAGGTGCTATTAGGCTACATAGGCCTACCGAAAAATATTGAGAAAGGTCGGTATCTTGACAGAAGTAATTTGCAGAAGGATGGGCAGCTTTCTAACGAAATTAAAAGAAAGGCAACTTTTCCCGTATTTTAT
Organism: Anabrus simplex; assembly: GCF_040414725.1. Lineage (NCBI taxonomy): Eukaryota > Metazoa > Arthropoda > Insecta > Orthoptera > Tettigoniidae > Anabrus > Anabrus simplex. Next base: position 264,498,228 of record NC_090265.1, on the reverse strand, counting down.
CTAACGTCACCATCTGTCGACTTGAATGTGATTTGGACCGTCAGAATATGATGAAGATTACCTCACGTTTTGTGATCGCAACCTGTATTTGCACGAATCTCTTGTCCGCTTCGTACAAAAATCTTTAAATATACCGGTATATATCGCAGAATTTTGTCTTCCAGTGATGGCTTTCCCGAATTCTTTGTTGCAACTTAACTCACTGCACTTATCGGTACAGAAAAAATTATGACAAGCTTAACGTAGGAATGCCAGATGACGACAACTGCGGTGGGATTTGTATGAGATGAAAGTGCTCCTCGGAAAGCAACCCCTCCGGGTGGAATTCATAAATGACAGATTCAACTAAAGTTAGGTAGTACCTTTGCATGAAGTACTGTTTGCAGCTTGCTTGTCCCTTCGGACGATTATTTAAAGCTTTGTTCCTGTCTTACAAAGGGCGTACTCGTGTAATTACGTAAGTGCGTTAGGAAACTCCTTTGTTTTACGTCAGTAATGGTGTACTTCTTTATTCCATGAGGACGCGCCCAGAAAGACCGAACGCGAGTGTTTATCTTGTAGGTTCCTTGCGATAAATGCGGCTTCTGTAATGACTATACTGGAAAAATTCTCGTAGATCTCTTTTATACAGCCTAAATGTTTTGTTTGTCCTTTACTCTCGGCCACCAACATTGAAGTCAACAAAACTATTGTTCGACTGTCAACTTGGCTTGTCAGTAGTCTACCTTTAAGCCATAAATAACACCGAGGTACGATGGATGGATGTTTGCTGAGAAATTAGGAAGGGCAATGTTGCTGTGAAAGAAATACGACCAGAAGGTAATGAAGATAGATATATGTGACTTCCTCTTAGCATTCCTTCGGCTGAAAATAAAAATAGTGTTTCTTTCGTGTAGCTGTGAGGCCCAAACACACACATAACCAGAATATTTCAATGGATTTATCGAATTTGTGAACTTGTTTGCTATGCTATGAAACATTAAGTATGAACGTATCGTGAAAATAGTTGACGACCTGTAAAATTTATTTCCTGAGTTCTGTCTTGCACGTTTGACTCCGACTGTATCTTCAGAGTTATTTATTTCTGAAATCTGGCTGTAATACTCGATTATTAAATTATTTATTTATTTATTTTCTATGGACCATGGGATTTCAACTCTCAACTAGTGTGCTTTCATGCTACAGGTAGGCCTACTGTGCATGTGCTTCCCTCCATTCGTGAGTCCATTGGCTTGCTGGACGTGGTGTGGTTGGTGTTACAGGTTCTAATAAAGTTGTGGATCTTACGAGGTTCTTATAGCCTATACAGTAGACCTCATCTGTTTATTTCTGTCGGATCAATTTTTATTTGGTTTGGTTTGGTTGGATATTGTGTTGTGGATTTCATACGCTTGTCTTTGATGATCCATCCTTTCTAGGTGGCCATAGGAGGTGAGTCTTCTCTTCCTCTTGAGTATGATTATCTTTACAATATGTTGATGAACGAAGGAAGCTAGCTTCTAACCATCAATGCTACACAGCTGGATTGTGTAGCTTTGAAATTAACTTTGAAGAAAGAGTTCACTCAACAAGTTCCTTTGCAAGATAGACTACCATAGTTGTGCGTACACTTCATTGACGGACAGCGTAGACTATAGTGCAGTAACTTATTCGTAGCTTACATGTGAGTTAGCAAACGTCTTCAGTTTCTTCTTTGATGAAATTGGAAGAAATTATACATCGCACTATTTATGTCTATAAATAGGTTGTGTGTGTTACGTGTTTGATGATTTTTAAGTAGGCTAGAAATTCAAAGATTCACTGAACATAATTTCAGACCTGCTTTGGGTCAGAATTCTGAGCGTTTTCAATTAATGTCTTATTTACAAATAACTTTCTATCTACCTCTTTGGAAAGAAAATAAATAAATAAATAAATAAATAAATAAATAAATAAATAAATAAATAAATAAATAAATAAATAAATAAATAAATAAAATCTTTCTTGCCTTACCTATAACACATATGCCCAGCTGCCAGTGCAGCTGCACACCTTCTGAGATTTGTTTCTGCCGGGCTGAGTGGCTCAGGCGGTTGAGGCGCTGGCCTTCTGACCCCAACTTGACAGGTTCGATCCTGGCTCAGTCCGGTGGTATTTGAAGTTGCTCAAATATTTCAGCCTCCTGTCAGTAGATTTACTGGCACCTAAAAGAACTCCTGCGGGACAAAATTCCGACACCTTGGCGTCTCCGAAATCCATAAAAGTAAAGCCAATATTATTATTATTATTATTATTATTATTATTATTATTATTATTATTATTATTATTTGTTGATAATTAGACTACTGCCAAATACAGTCTCATCAATATAGAAGGCAAATTTGAAAGTATTGATAAGAGTACAGGAAACCGAAATGGGATCATTTTCTCTTTTGCACAGGGTTTGTAATGCTTACGAGGGACTGTGTGCTGTTGGAGATACAGTCGAACCTCCATATCTCGAAACTCCATTACCCGAATTTTCAGTGTGTCGAAGTAACTTAAATTTCCTGGCAGTTTGTCCTATTCTTCACGTGTATTTATTTTTCTGTCAGGAAAAATGGTAACACGAATTTCTCGATTTCTTGAACCAAACATTTCCTCCCTTGAAACAAAAAGTAATCTGCAACTCGAATTTTGTACAACAATGACTGTACAATACGGCATTTGTGGTTTGTGAGGAACAGTTTACAAGTAAGGAAAGGGTTACAGTGATGCTGGAAGCTAATTTGACGGGAACCGAAAGACAAAAACTTCTAGTGTTCGGAAAATCGTGAAGCCTCGCTGTTTCTCGGGTGTGTATTAATTACCAGTCACGTACGAAAGCAAACCCCGAATTCGCGGATGACAAGCTCCACTTACGAATCTCGGCTGTGTGGTATTGACAAGAAGTTTCAACGTGAAAGGAGGAAAATCTTCCTGTTCGTAAACAACTGCCCTGCTCATTCCAAGGTGCTCGCTCAGTTGTTCGCGTGGTCTTCTTTCCACCGAACTTCAAACTACAGCCAAGGTGTGATTAAGAACTTGAAGCATTTCAATAGGAAGAGGGCTGTTCAGAGAATTCTGAGAGGAATTGAATCCGAGGAGACATTAATCCACTACAGTCGATCGCAATGCTGAGTAAATCGTGGGTTAATGTGAAGCAGGAAACTATGGTAGACTGCTTCCGCAAAGCAGGATTTTTAAAAGGTGGCTCAGGAGCTTTAGAACACGAACAGGAGGAAGCCACCCTTGTTCCTGAAGAATGGGTGGAATATCAGCAGCTTGTTACTGCGAAGCTTATTTTTAGGCTTACATAAATGTGAACTCTGACGTTATAATGACTGAGCCTCCTATAGATACCGTCGACACTACTGAAGAAGATTCCCTACAAGGAGAATTGGAGCTGCCTTTCTCTGTACGGTCAGCAGACCAGGCGTTCAGTGCAGTGGCTAGTCTTTCGACCCTACAATCAGAGTCACTCGAACTTAGATGACAGTGTTTTTACAAGAATAAAAGTTGTTAGAAAGTGCGTGGAAGAAAATAAGTATAACAGTAAAAAAAAAAAAAAAAAGAAATAATAAATACAGCAGAGACTAACGGAATTTTTCCAAGGGTGTTAATGGAGGTATGTTTCCTGTTTTACTACTGTATGTACTGTATTCTGTCTTCTAAAATGTTACTATAGCCTAATAAGGTTTATAATTAAAGTGATGCCGTAAAATAGCGTTTGTATATTTTTAAATAAGATCTTCTGTTAAATATAATATATCGTCGCTGCCGGGACAAAACCTCCTATGTGAAATATTTTAGCTTAGAACTTTGGCCGGTAAGGTTCTGTCATCTAAGGTGCAATATTGTGTGAATATTGTCAAGGCATTCTCGCTCTTCATAATGTATGTGCTGCGGGTCAGTATATCTCCAAAAATATTGTCACATAGGAGGTTTTGTCCCGGCAACGACGATATTAAGTATAAACCGTTAGATACATACAGTATGTTTCAATTATGTACTACACATGCAGTCTCTACATATCGAAATTTCGATAACACGAAATAAAATGTAGCTCCCGAGGTGATTCAAGATATCAAGGTTCCCTATTCTTATTACTCTTTATTCGTCATTCTTCTTTATCATTTAAGCTTGATGATTACGACGCAGTGATACAATTGAGACATTTTATTGAGTAATATGCATAACTTAATTGTCAAATTAAATTACTGGGCATTGGTCGAATTTATCATTAACTGTAGCCCATATTCAAACGAAATGTTCAGAGTGCTGCGATTGTGATTTGTACTTTTTACAACGACAACAGCACTTATTTAATATAGTCTCATTCAAATTAGATTATAGACTAGTCAGACCTCGAGTCAAGAACCAGCTACCACCTATCCGGTCACTGGAATCAATCTACTAATCATTTTTGGATCAATCTTCAAACATACTTTTAACACATGATTCCACTGGTGTTCATAACAATTTTTAGTTTAGTCTATACACAGTTGGCTCAGACGGCAGCTCGTCGGCCTCTCACCGCTGGATACCGTGGTTCAAATCCCGGTCGTTCCATGTGAGATTTGTGCAGGACAAAGCGGAGGCGGGACTGGTTTTTCTCCGGGTACTCCAGTTTTCCCTAAAACCAGCTACACTCTCCATTCTCATTTCATAGCATCTATCAGTCATTAATAGTCTAAATCACTTTGGGAGTGGCGACCCCATCGTACTAATAGCCTATATCTGCTTCATTCATTCCATCCCTGACCCGGTCAATGACTGGAAAACAGGTTGTAGGTTTTCATTTCTATACACAGTCTATTAAGGAATAGCCATAGCCAACCGAATAAAGATTTAAAGTTGTTGATACAACATTTATGTATGTATTTACCCAATAATTAAAACCTGATTTGATGCACAGTAAAATATGCCGATATTATACACAGCATATCAGTCAATAGACTCTATAGATAAGTTACCATGGCGCTAAACCAGTCTTGTTCGCAGTAATTGTTGTTGAAAGGGTGGAAAAGGACGCGATAATTAGCTTCCACTGATCTAGGTGTATGTAGACTCCGATCTGATTGCTGTCCGCGGTTTTCGCGTAGCCTACCTTTTATAATAAATAAAAATTAAATGAGAGATTGTGACAGTTAAAGGAATCTCTACACTTAATTTCATTTAATATTTTTCTGTGTGTTAGCCTGCAATATGTTCAACTTGACGGATTTCATAAAACAATTTGATAAAAAAATTGATAAAACAATTTGGTAAAATAAAATCCGTTATTGAAGTGAAAGTTCCAAAAGAGATGTTGTTGTAAGGCCCGAATCTTACTTCTGTTCAATGCTTCATTCGCGTTCAATTTTAGGTTATCAACTAATATTAATGTTTAATGGTGTTGCACACTCCCTCACTTAACTTGTATCATCTGTTACAGAAGTGGTATGTTCTCGGTCTTGGACAATGTTGAATTATGAAACTTGATTATTACAGAGATAGCAACATATCAACAAATTGTGCTGTCCTCTAGCAGTTCCACCTGGCGAGCGCTTGAGGCAGCTGAGAGGCTGGACCACGATGCTCCCTATAAATCGGGCGCTGGAGGCGGGGCGACAAGCAAGTAGCCAATGAGAGTGGTAGTGTGTTCCATTGCCCCACCTCCTCCCAGCTCCACAGGGCATTGCCCACCTCATCGATCGACCTCTCGCCCTCCTCCCAGCATTCTTTACGGCAGCCCATTAGAGCTGTAAATAAGGAGAACAATAGGTGAGCTTCACATGACGCTCCAAGATCAATATATTGTAAAGTGTCTATGTACAGTTACACAGTGCGTAGCCCTTGGCCAGTCTGTCCTCGTGAAGCGTCGACTACTCTTGAAACTCGCTTTTCTGTACTACTGCCAGAACTCGATCCTAATACATTTACTGTTTCATTTATCATATTGCATTGTTTATAATAATAATAATAATAATAATAATAATAATAATAATAATAATAATAATAATAATAATAATAATAATAATAATAATAATAACAGACGGAAGTGCGCTGGGCTTCTGAGCCCAAAGTAGTGGGTTCGATACCGGCTCAATCCAGCTCTATTTGAAAGTAGGCCCTACTCAAATACGCCAGCTTCGTGTAGGTAGATTTACCGGTATGGAAAATAACTCGTGTGGGAAAACATTTCGGTGCGTCGACGTCTCAGAAACCCGTAAATGTAGTTAATAGGACGTAAACCAGATAACATTAATAATTAATTAGTAATACCCGTAATGATAGCTGGGTTCCGCGTTTTAAATCCCGGTCGCTCCATGTGATGCGTTCTTTCAGTGTTTGCAGTTAACATCAAGCGCTATTTTTATGAATCAGACATATCCCAAGTAGACCTATTTTTTTTATTTTTTTTTTTACAATTTGTTTTACGTCACACCCACACAGATGGGTCTTATGGTGACGACGGGACAGGAAATGCCCGGCAGTGGGAAGGAAGAGGCCGTGGCATTAATTGGTACAGCCCCAGCATTTGCCTGGAGTGTAAATGGGAAACCACGGATAACCATCTTCAGGGCTGCCGACATTGGGGTTCGAACCCACTATCTCCCGGATGCAAGCTCACAACTGCGCGCCCCTAACCGCATGGCCAACTCGCCCGGTTATCCCAAGTACCTAAACTTGACACAGTAGAATTAAAATACGAAGCGCAAAAGACACTTAGGCCTAAGGGTAATTTGAAAAATCCAAAATTGAAGTTGACTATTATCGTGAGAGTCAGCCGGTGTACAGTAACATCAATAAAATGTATTATTGGATTGTGGTGTTATTTTAAATAAATAAATAAATAAATTTAAAAATCCTTAACCCAGAGGCCCCATCACCGTCCATTTCTATCAACCCCTACACTCTATTAAGCCATCTCGTTCTTTTATCACCACTTCACAACCCCCACCCCCTCACTCCCCTCCCCTATGCAATTTCAGAATATCCTGACCAAAGATAGGGTGATCCCGTGAGGAGTAAAAACTTTTAGGGCCTAGTAGGTAATTCGGTCATACTTGCGCTCGTAAGACAAAACTGATTGACGAAGGCTGGGAAATGGGTAATTTCCATCATCCTGTATTACAAACGTATTACTGAGGCTATTACACTACAAGATGACATTAGATTATAATTTCCGGAGAAAATATTGGTCCTATCGGTAGATTTTGCTGAAAGGAGATTACACCCCCCTTTGCTTATAAACAGGACGCCCCGTGGTAGTAAAATAGAATCATAATTCGATTTTTTCTGAAACTAAAAGCTCTTCATTGTTGGGCAACTGTAATGGTTTCGTGTTAGTTATGCAGACTTGTCCAACTGTTTGCGTTCTAAATGTAAATAACCTTAAGATAGGCTACTTCGAAAATAGAAAATGAATGGGAAGGATTGGAATCCAATATTAAAGGATAGCGAGAGTTTGAAGCAGTTAATGTGTAATTATCATTCCCCACATTCCGGTGTCACGCGTGCGAACTGTGCCGCACATGTAGACATTTTACGACCAGGTGCCCTTCCTGACACCAAAGCTGTTTGGATGGATGCATTTTCTCTAGTTGTTGGTTGTGTAGTGTGTGTATAAAGAGGGGTGTATTGGAATAAACATAAATACCCAGTCCTCGAACCAGACGAATATTAACCACACTTGCCTAAAATCCTCGTCATGGCCGGGAATCGAATCTCGGACCCCTCGAACCTACGCTGACCATTCGGGAAATGAACAAGGCCATCTAGTGAGTAATTGAAGATGTGAATTCAAAGAGTACCTAGTTCCTTCATTACAAACGAACAACCAACACACACTGATCTCTTTCTGAGCTCGTTCTACATTATTTTCTGGGATGTGATGTCAAGTCTATCTGCCTTTTACTCACGAAGGACCCCTCCACGGCTAATGAGCCCATCTGTTAAGGGTGACTCGAGAGTCATCTGCACCAGAAGCCAGGTGCTCGACCTAAGATCGGATCTTTGATACGTGACCAACGTCTGATTGTGGTAGCCTACAGGTCACAAACAATCGCATGTGGAAATAATGGCCATTAAGCACAATATTGTTGACTTCATTAAGGAACGGGCATGTAGACTTTAGGACTCGTCTCCCTAATAGAGTTATATGATTTCTCATATGAGAACTGATTTTTTTTCCCGACGGGTCTTATATTTATAGTGCACTGTATATCAATAACCACGATCTCTTGGAAAGAAAAGGAATACGTCTGATTTGAAATATCCCATTTCGTTAATCCTGGTAATATGGATATAGATTTTTAGTTTATTTGCACAAAGTCTTCTACCGAACAAGTTTCACCCGGGACGAAACGACAAAATGTTCCACAACTCTGAGTGAAGCAACAATAGCAACAAAAGAGTTTCAATAGACAATTAACTAACAAAACAAGAGTATCTCAAAATACTTTTCACATTCTCATCACGTTAATGGTTTCTCTGTTATTCTTGGGTATCAAAACCGGAACACTCAATCTTCTAAACTAGCCATATTATGATACAAATTAAATTGATAGATTTTCACTCTCTTGGAGTTGAATATTTAGAACGCAGACCAGCAGGCCCTACATATGTCAGCACTGATGACTCTACCAATGTTTGTAACCAAACCAGAAAGTGTACTGTACTCTTCACAGGGTTATAGAAAGATAAACATGTAAACCACAGTCGTGCCTAACTTGTTGATAGCAATTACGTCAGTTATGGTCGTAATATTGAAAGATAAATTCTGACAGTTCTTAGAGGGAGGTCCGTTTACTGCCTGCCTGGTTGGGAAGAAGGGAGTAGGGCGTATGGTTGCCATGGAAACGTGGGCGTGCCTACTGCGGTTGCCATAGACATAAGCCTGCTGGCCGGCTCGAGTTGCTTGGAGTTGCCAAACCTCTCACTACTGAGCCAAAAACGGCGGGAAGGAGAACGGAATGCAGGAATGTAGCAACACCGTGAAATAGCACGTGCAATGCTCCTCCCTCCAGCCCTATCTGTCAGAATGCTTCTTTAAATATTACGGGTATAGAATAAGAATTACCATTAGTAGCGTGCCGTAAGTGTAGAAGCTTATTTCTGGAGAAAGAGATGTTGAACCCGTGATAAAATATGAACTAACGGAAGGAACGTTTACAGTGCTGTAAATGAAATGGCGTATGGCTTTTAGTGCCGGGAGTGTCCGAGGACATGTTCGGCTCGCCAGATGCAGGTCTTTTTGATTTGACACCCGTAGGTGACCTGCGCGTCGTGATGAGGATGAAATGATGATGAAGACGACACATACACCCAGCCCCCGTGCCAGCGAAATTAACCAATTAAGGTTAAAATTCCCGACCCTGCCGGGAATCGAACCCGGGACCCCTGTGACCAAAGGCCAGCACGCTAACCATTTAGCCATGGAGCCGGACAACAGTGCTGTGTTACGAACTGATACTAATGAGAGGATGCCCACAATGAGGAGATTAAGACTAAGTTCGGAGTAGATTCGAGGGATTGTGCGTATGAACTGGCTTCTGTAGTGGGGTCATGTAAGTCGAACGGAAGAGGATAGGTTACTTAGGAGAATAGGTAGGCCCTAGGCCCTTCCCGCCCCAGGAGAGTAAGAGGAGTAGAGGGACACTAAGACGATGACAATAGGCTCAGTTTTTAATTATTTAAAGGTAACAGGGGGAGGAAATAAACGTGGCCACGGAGCTAGTTCCAAAGGCAGGATTGAGGAGGAAGGCTTGCACACTGAACGCAGAAAGGCATACGTTCTATGATAACGTTGTATGTACTAGCTGCAATACCCGTCGTTGGGCGGGACTGTCATATAGAATGTGCAAAGTTATCTAACTCCCTAGCTACTTTCCGCCGATATTCAGGCATGCTATTTCACTCGGTACCCAGCAGTAATCCAGTGGCGGTAGGCTCTCAAGAGAACATGAGCTCGTGAACACCCAGTTCTAATGCATATTCACGCATTCATGGATACCGGTAATTCGATTTTCCCCCCTTTTTCGACCTGATTTCGTCAATCGATTGAAAGCATTCGACCTATATCGAAGCTCCTTTACACTGACAGCTGTTCGTTTCAGCTGACAGTGCCAGGGAGCACACTGGATATTTTGCTATAAGCCTTAAGACTATACGCATGCGCATGGAGATGACGTCATGGTTTATGCACAGATATCTCCATAAGCGAGGAGCACGCTACGGAATCTGCCTTTCCCTCTACAACCACCCTCAAACCAGGGATAGTATTACAGTTGACCACAGGGGCCCGCCACCTCCTCTGTTGCTGTTGTCCACAGCTCCCAGAAGTTACTATTGCATTACATCGCCGGAAGATTTCGCCAGTAGGTAATTCTGAACAGGTGTTCGTAATCACGGGATCAGAAAGCCAAAGCCCTCAGCCAAAGCCTGAGCGACTCAGGCCGGCAGTCGTAATTTTAATCTTCTTGTACTCTCACAAATTAGTCTCGGGAAAATGTATCCTCGTTTAAAAGGGTTCTACCATATTCTATTATGAGTAGAGAAGCAACAGTACAAGGACATTTTAGTGAAATGATTTAAGAGATTTTGTTCGTATTTGCATTCTACTTTGATATAGTATATTTGAGACGTTAACACAAATTTTGTTGTGAAACCCCTGAAAATTTGGTCACGAGCCGCCACTGCAGTAATCCCATCTGTCGGAGATGAGTGGCAGCAGAAGAGACAAATAACATCACGGCAGTCGTTAATATAATGTTAGGCTACCGTTGATCAGTTTTATGAGCTTTCGATATTGTAGACCTTCATATTTAGTTTTCTTCAGACTCTGGAATATTAGATCATTTAATGTAAAGGCAGTCCTTACTTCTTTCAAGACTCCCTCTAGTCTCATTCTTCAAGCGATCGTTCCCTAACGACTTTTCTCGTTTTTTATGATCAACATATTTTTTCTTGTCGATCGGGACCGATGACCACGCGGTTTTACACCTTAAGTCAATCATGACAAAAACATTAAACTTTAAACAATTTCCATGTTAACAATGCTTGGCGTTGATATGGACTAAGCAGCAAAAGTCTAAATTCATTGTTCTGTTATCATAATCGGTAGTCTACGGTAAAAGTGTATAAGACAAACAATTGGAACTCATAGGTACAGTATTTAAACACATTAAATTTTAGGCACCTTTCCCTAAACTACCATTTCATACAGCGTGAGTAAAAAGTATTTATAACCTAGATTGTAGCACCTTATTCCCAGACTTTAAATACCGATTTTCAATACATTCTGTTCGCCCATTTTCTCGTGGTTCGGCGTTGATATGGACTTAGCAACAAAAATCGAAATTTACGAATAGGCCTATCTCTGTTATCATAGCTGGTATGGTAAAAATGTGTAAGACATAAATGATCGAAAATTTAATTCTATATGTAATGAAGCAGTATTTATAGGCTCGATAGGACCACTAATAACAAAAGGCCTTCCCCTAAACTACCATTCCACTCAGCGTAAATACAATTATGTATAGCCTAGATTGTAGTGCATCATTCTCTGACTTAACATACCAATTTTCATTAAATTCTCTTCAGCCATTTTCTCGTGATGCCCGTACATACATACATACAGACAGACAGACATACAGACAGACAGACATGACGGAAAATTAAAAAGTGCATTTCCTTGTTCCTCTGGACACGACCAGTACAGAGATGCCATTCTTTTTAATTTCTGAGCAATGCACAGACAAAACTCTTGTCCGACTCATTGGCGGAATGGTCAGCATTGAGGCTTTCGGTTCAGAGGGTCCCGGGTTCGATTCCCGGCCGGGTCGAGGATTTTAATCGTCTCTGATTAATTCTTCTGGCCCAGGGACTGTTCATATTCAGACAACACATTACACTACCAACCACCACAGAAATACGGTATAGTGCAAAAATAGCAAAGGTACAGGCATTTTAAAACTTAAAGTGACAGTACACTAACATTTTTCTGTTGTATTTCATGTATTTTTTTATCAGAACCAACAATAGTTGGCGAATTCGATCAGGTCCAGTCTGATGGTATTTAAAGTTACTCAAATGTCAGTAGATTTACCGAAGCGTTAAATAAATAAATAAATAAATAATAATAATAATAATAATAATAATAATAATAATAATAATAATAATAATAATAATAATAATATGTATTATTATTTCGTTGCCATAAGACCTAGCCTATCTGTGTCGGTCCGACGTAAAGCAGATCGGAAAAAATATATTGTTACAACTATAATGTCTTATAGGCTATGAGATGACGATGTCAATAACGACCAATGTAGGATAGAGGGAGAGGACCCGACTGGAAGTAAATGGATTGTGCACGGAGCTCCTTCCTCTGGAATGCTCTGCGGGACAACGTCCTCGCTGTAGTTAATGGAGTGCGGCTAATAAGTGGTTCTCTCTGGTATTTGTTTACACACACTCAACTCCCAGTAGCCATCGGGCTGATTCTGGGCATTCTGTTTACACTTCATTCATCATACTTCATTTAAATATCGAGCCAGGTTAAAGACTACTGTTTCAGTAACGACATTCATGTACCATAGACACTTATGTTGTGTTTCTCGTTCAACATGAATGGATTTTATTATTATGATTCTTATTTTTATTAGTCTATTATTAATATAAAAAAGGCCTACATTTGTGTCCTCGTTCCGAGGTGGTGCAACTCTGTTCAGGCACACTCCTAACGAAGTTGCATTTGACTCGTCAACCACATATCAGCCCTCCTGTCAATTTTATATATCTTACATTTATGTCAGTACCGGGAATCGAAGCTGGGACCTCAAGAACGTCACTTAATGGTGTTAACCGTTACACTACCAAGTTGGGAATAATAATAATAATAATAATAATAATAATAATAATAATAATAATAAGCTAATAATAATACAGTAATAATAATTTTTTGCTACTTGCACCGACACAGATATGTCTTATGGCGACGATGGGATAGGGAAAGCCTAGGAAGTGGAAGGAAGCGGCCGTGGCCTTAATTAAGGTACATCCCCGGCATTTGCCTGGTGTGAACATGAGAAACCACGGAAAACCATCTACAGGGCTGCCGACATTGGGGCTCGAACCCACTATCTCCCGATTACTGGATACTGGCCGCTTTTAAGCGACTGCAGCTATCGAGCTCGGTAAAATAATAAAATAATAACAAGCAAGCACCAAAATTCATGGAGTCAAAATATGGCAAAATTAAACGAGTAGGCCTAGGCCTATTACAATTTAAGTATTTCGGAGAAGCAGTTCAGGAAAATGGACTCAAAACAAAAGGCAATGAAATTATATGCCAAAAGATGGAAACTGCATATCGACTAACCCAAAATGTCTAAGACAAAAACCGAGCTCGATAGCTGCAGTCGCCTAAGTGCGGCCAGTATCCAGTATTCGGGAGATAGTGGGTTCGAACCCCACTGTCGGCAGCCCTGAAGATGGTTTTCCGTGGTTCCCCATTTTCACACCAGGCAAATGCTGGGGCCGTACCTTAATTAAGGCCACGGCCGCTTCCTTCCCACTCCTAGGCCTTCCACATCCCATCGTCACCATAAGACCTAGACTATCTGTGTCGGTGTGACGTAAAACAAACTGTAAAAGAAAAAGTATTGGGTGCAGAATTGTAATCCAAGGCAAAAAAGAATATTTCCAAGCACACAAAACTAAGACATTACAATACACTCTTTAAACCAGGATGTCTTTATGGATCAGAGGCGCTAATTTTGAACAGGAAGGGAGACATTGAGAACAATGAGAAAAAGGAACGCAAAATTATAAGAACAATTTTAGGCCCAAAACTCACCCATGGACAATCCCAACTTAGAGACAGACAGAAAATCAGTCAATACATAAATACGTACAGTCACGTTAAAAAACGCAGGCTCTGATTCTATGGACATATTAAAAGAATGCATCCAGACAGACTTACCAAACAAATAGTCGAATTCGATGAAAACAGAATGAAGTGGATTGACGAAATCAAAACCAATTTGAAACACCACCAGATGTCCAAAACAGGGTAATCTTCAGATCCAAAATTCATAAATGGCAAATTGACCCAGAGGAAAGACCAAAGAAGAAGACTGGAGCAACCTGGTCTGAATACAGAAAGGAAGCCCACAGTAAAAGAATGAAAGAAATATGGGCACTAAGGACGACAAATGTACGCCTCTAAGTATTTTGCATACAGTAGCCCTAATGGACTTATTCGCATATACAATAATAATAATAATAATAATAATAATAATAATAATAATAATAATAATAATAATAATAGGCCTAATAGTAATAATAGGCCTAATATATGTCATTCACTCACCATTGATCTGCATTTAGGGCAGTCACCTTTATAGCAGATAGATTCCCCACCTGTTTTTACCTAGTCTTTTCTTAAATAATTGCAAAATATTCGGAAATTTATTGAACATTATTCCAATATTCCAATATTATTCCAATCCCTAAATCCTCTTCCTATAAACGAGTATTTGCCCCAATTTGTCCTCTTGAATTTCAATTTTATTTTCATATTGTGGTCTTTCCTACTTTTGAAAACGCCGCTCAAACTTATTCGTCCACTAATTTCATTCCACGTCCTCTCTCCACTGTCAGCTCGGAACATACCACTTAGTCAAGCAGCTCGTCTCCTTTCTCCCAGGTCTTCCCAGTCCAGAAATGCAACATTTTGGTAACGGTACTCTTTTGTCGGAAATCACCCAGAACAGCTGTTTTTCTTTGGAGTTTTTCCAGTTCTCGAATCAAGTAATCCTGGTGAGGGTCCCATACACTGGAACCATACTCTAGTTGCGGTTTTACCAGACACTTATATGCCCTCTCCTTTACATCCTTACTACAACCCCTAAACACCCTCATAAGCCTGTGCAGAGATCCGTACGCTTTATTTACAATTATTATTTACAATACCGTTTATGTGATTATCCCAATGAATATCTTTTCTTATAAGCCCTATTAACACCTAGGTAGGCTACTTACAGTTATCCCCATAAGGAACTTTCATCCCATCAACACAGTCATTAAACCTGAGAGGACTTTTCCCATGAGTGAAACTCACAACCCGACTTTTAACCCCGTTTCTCATCATACCATTGCCTGCTGTCCATCTCACAACATTGTCGAGGTCTTTTTGCAGTTGCTTATGATCTTGTAATTTATTAACTAAACTACTCTATACAGCATAACATCAACCGCAAAAGGCCTTATCTCCGATTCCAGTTCTTTCGTCTACCCTCTAGTCCCGTTTCCTGATACGGTATGGGAGATGAGGTAAGAAGAAATATAATGGTAGGCCTAAGTTTTATGACCGAATGCCCTTCTCGACGCAAGCCTCATTTGAAGTGCTAATGAAGATGAATGGTGGTAAATAAAAGGAGGTGGAATGAAGCGGCTGTTGACTATGAATAGGAACTGTCCAGGCATTTCCTGGAAGTGAAATTGGGAAACCACAGAAAAAAAATTCTCAGGACAGCGGACGGTGGGGTTCGAACCCACTCGTCTTCCGAGTGCAGAGCTTTGGCTGCATAGCCGTAGCGCGTTAACACAGGCCGGTAGCAATGCCTGCGAAATTAAAATAATTGAAATATAAATTGCATAACAACAAAATACAGCGAAATTAAAACAAGATACCACAAGAAATTATATCAAAAGAGGAACTCTCATGTTACACGAAAATTAAAAATTAATCACAACATCACGACATTACCGAAAATAACTTTAAATGTTCCTTTACGTGTAGCGTATTCTAATATAATTATAAGGCATTCACTCAGAAATTCATTCACAAGTTGTAAAGTATACTATATCTTAAAATATTCCATTACGTAGCATTATAATTACAACGAAGTCACATGCAAATTAAAAGATAAATATTTCCAATGCTTTAACACCCATTATTTATAATAGATTGAGCAGTACAATGAATTACTGCTAGATGAACATTGTAAAAATGTCATATAGAAATTTACACATACTTTGCAGGATATTGGACTCTCTTGGCCCAAAATTGATAAGAGAGAATATGTTATGTTTTTCGGAGATGATCGTATGACACGGCGAATACATATTATACTTTACCGAGATCTCATATTATCCTCAGATACAGTAAATTATCTGTAGTTCTACAGTTCCATTTCGGAACTCATCTTACACTGACTGACAGTGACAATACAACACCATGGAGGAGTGGTTCGAAAGGGATGAAAGTTGGGGAAAAAACAGAGACGGCACGGATGAATAATTGATGTTTATTTCAAACCGATATGCAGGTTACACAATGCGCACGGCATCGACTCAGTAGGATGTAGGACCACCGCGAGCGGCGATGCACGCAGAAACACGCCGAGGTACAGAGTCAATAAGAGTGCGGATGGTGTCCTGAGGGATGGTTCTCCATTCTCTGTCAACCATTTGCCACAGTTGGTCGTCCGTACGAGGCTGGGGCAGAGTTTGCAAACGGCGTCCAATGAGATCCCACACGTGTTCGATTGGTGAGAGATCCGGAGAGTACACTGGCCACGGAAGCATCTGTACACCTCGTAGAGCCTGTTGGGAGATGCGAGCAGTGTGTGGGCGGGCATTATCCTGCTGAAACAGAGCATTGGGCAGCCCCTGAAGGTACGGGAGTGCCACCGGCCGCAGCACATGCTGCACGTAGCGGTGGGCATTTAACCATTTAACGTGCCTTGAATACGTACTAGAGGTGACGTGGAATCATACGCAATAGCGCCCCAAACCATGATGCTGCGTTGTCTAGCGGTAGGGCGCTCCACAGTTACTGCCGGATTTGACCTTTCTCCACGCCGACGCCACACTCGTCTGCGGTGACTATCACTGACAGAACAGAAGCGTGACTCATCGGAGAACACGACGTTCCGCCATTCCCTCATCCATGTCGCTCTAGCCCGGCACCATGCCAGGCGTGCACGTCTATGCTGTGGAGTCAATGGTAGTCTTCTGAGCGGACACCGGGAGTGCAGGCCTCCTTCAACCAATCGACGGGAAATTGTTCTGGTCGATATTGGAACAGCCAGGGTGTCTTGCACATGCTGAAGAATGGCGGTTGACGTGGCGTGCGGGGCTGCCACCGCTTGGCGGCGGATGCGCCGATCCTCGCGTGCTGACGTCACTCGGGCTGCGCCTGGACCCCTCGCACGTGCCACATGTCCCTGCGCCAACCATCTTCGCCACAGGCGCTGCACCGTGGACACATCCCTATGGGTATCGGCTGCGATTTGACGAAGCGACCAACCTGCCCTTCTCAGCCCGATCACCATACCCCTCGTAAAGTCGTCTGTCTGCTGGAAATGCCTCCGTTGACGGCGGCCTGGCATTCTTAGCTATACACGTGTCCTGTGGCACACGACAACACGTTCTACAATGACTGTCGGCTGAGAAATCACGGTACGAAGTGGGCCATTAGCCAACGCCGTGTCCCATTTATCGTTCGCTACGTGCGCAGCACAGCGGCGCATTTCACATCATGAGCATACCTCAGTGACGTCAGTCTACCCTGCAATTGGCATAAAGTTCTGACCACTCCTTCTTGGTGTTGCATTTGCTCTGTCTGTCAGTGTGTCTTCAAGATTATAACTATATTCAATTGAGAATCATGAGGACTGCCAGCAACTGTACTTTTGTCTGCTGAAATGTATATGTATTGTATTGTCGAAGTCCAGATCCTGTTGTTAATGTTCCATTATGGGGATTCTTGACAAAAGTGCTCTATATTAACAACGAAAGGGAGACGTTATATTTTCTCTCTAGAATTCAGATGGTTTATTATTAATAGGCTACTTCATATGCCCAAAATCAAAAGTTAAACTGCTTTATGTAGCAAAATTACTGAAATCCAAAATATAGGATTATAAATAAACCTGTACACGGAAAGGCTGAAGTATAGAGAACATTATGAAGTCTGTAGATAGGCCTATTTAATAAATATGACTCCAGAACATCACAGATGGTAGTATCTAATTTTTTGACGACATTTCACTTAAAGGGATACCTGTAATAAATAAGTACCCATTAAAAACGTGTGGTACTCTGGCTTATAAAAAATAGGATTACATCACGATAAGCACATAAGTTCTTTGCAGGTGAAAATTACTGCAAATATTTTGTAGGATAACTTATCGAAATTGTTATTTAAAAATAATATTTGGGTTCGTTGTGTATTTTTGTCGTATGTGTTTCAGTTGGCATTTTGTTTTCAGTTGATGTGTTAGGCACGGACAAAGCAAAACGCCATTAACATTCTACTGGTAGGTGTCTTCATTGACGTTGCTCGAAGATAACAACGATAGCATGGGGAGCTATTAATCTTGGAGTTTCGATTCCTTACTCTTGAAACTTGACTCTAACAATGACCATTCTGATATTGTGTCCGTCTCCATCTCGTTATGAATTTACACCCATTAAAGTTTCTTTCCATGTCATCCAAGAACTTATTAAAATCCTAATTGCGTACTTACCTTTAAATAATCACGGTGTCAGTTGGTGCACGCATTTCAGTGGACTTGGCAGACTGATGTGCAATGGCAACTTCTGGCTCAGGAGGAAAGCAATGGGAAACTACCTCACTCCTCATTTCCCTAGTACGCCCCTTCAGTGACACCTAGGCCATCTATGACAGCTAAGGGTGAACCTGTTGAGGATCCAACCAGCCTTCGGGCTGAATACCTGACATACATACAATGCTAGTTACCTGGGATATGTAGTTAATATTGTTGTTTATGGCCACACTGCCTCTGGCTAATAAAAGAAAACAAAAACAACGAAATCTGGAGGATTGATTGTCTACATTAACTTATATTTATAGTTTTACTCACTATGGAGTAATACTGTATTTTGCTTGAAGAGGCATTGCCAGCCATCAACAGAAAGTTGTGATGACGATCTTCACAGAAAGCGTTGTTTCTTCGGTTATGAGAGTGTTGAGGGTTTTTTTGTGTGTGTTCCAGAAAAGCGGCGGCTGAGCCTATGTGTGGGGTGCGGGGCGCAGATCCACGACCAGTACATCCTGAGGGTGGCACCGGACTTGGAGTGGCACGCTGCTTGCCTCAAGTGTGCCGAGTGTCACCAGTTCTTGGACGAGACGTGTACGTGTTTCGTGCGGGATGGCAAAACGTACTGCAAACGCGACTACGTCAGGTGAGCCGCCCTTCATTGCTCGACTGTTCTGGCAACTAGTGGATGGATTGATTCTGTCGGTTGCTCTGCTAGAGGTCTTTACCAAATATTATGGCATAGCAAGCTCTTTTCTGTCTTTCAAAATTAAATTGCCTCTGCCTGTTGGCTATAGAACCTACGTACTTGGAATCATGAGTCCTACTATAATAATAATAATAATAATAATAATAATAATAATAATAATAATAATAATAATAATAATAATAATAATAATAATAATAATAATAATAATAATAATAATAATAATAATAATCTTTTCTTTCTTTCTTTCTTTCTTTCTTTCTTTCTTTCTTCTTTCTTTCCTTCTTTCTCTTTACACCCTGGTGGGGACTTCATCACGTAAGTGGACTAGTCATGGTGTTTACAGCCGGATGCCTTTCCTGACGTTGACCCTACGTGGAGGGATATATTCAAGTGCTATGTGTTTCTGTGGTGGTTAACAGAGAGGAGTGCTGTCTGTAAATGAAGAAGTGTGTTAGGAAAAAATGAAATGAAATGGCGAATGGCTTTTAGTGCCGGGGAGTGTCCGAGGACAAGTTCGGCTTGCCAGGTGCAGGTCTTTTGAATTGACTCCCGTAGGCGACCTGCGTCGTAATGAGGATGAATACGACACATGCAGCCAGCAGAATTAACCAATTATGGTTAAAATTTCTGACTCTACCGGGAATGGAACCCGGGACCCCTGTAACCAAAGGCCAGCACGCTAACCATTTAGCCATGGAGCCGGACGATGTGTTAGGAATAACATAGGTAGGCCTATACAGTCGCCGAACCAGAAAAGGTAACCAAATGCCGCTGAAATCCCTGGCCTGGCTGGAAACAGAACTCGGAACCCTCTGAATAAAAGGTCGTTACGCTGATCATTTAACCAGGGAACCGAATGTTATTATTATTATTATTATTATTATTATTATTATTATTATTATTATTATTATTATTATTATTATTATTGTGAGTTAAGATGGTTGATTTTTGTTTAACATTCCGCCAACAGCTGTTGGTCATAAGGGATGCCGCCTGACTGATGACATTTGTTCCTGAATACCGGTTATACCAGAATCGTACATTTCCTGATACATCGCCGTTTGTTTATTGAGTCCTCAGAACGAAGGCCGGTCGAATCTCTAATAGTTCCAATCTGCTTAAATGCCAAACTGACTGTGAGGAGATTGAATTTTCTAACCTTCAGCATGAGAGGAGACTGTCTAGCCAAAGCCACACTCAGCTGGTGCGAGTATTATTATTTTCAATTTGCTTTACGTCGCCGACACAGATAGGTCTTATGCCGATGCTGGCTTAGGAAAGGCCTTGGAGTGGGAAGGTAGTGACCATGGCCTTAATTAAGGTATCGCCCCCAGAAATTGCTTGGTGTGGAAATGGGAAACCGCGGAAAACCATAGAGGCTATTATTCAAGGCTGCTGACTGTGGGGTTCGAGCCCACTATCTCCCGGATGGAAGCTCACAGCTGCGCGCCCGTAATCACATAGCCAACTCCCCCGGTTCTTCTTCTTTTCATTATTATTATCATTATTATAGCGAAGACTATATAATATTGGATGACAAAGAACTTTCTTTCACTTAATATGAATGGTACATACTTCCTCCTGGCATTAAAATACAGAACAAATACAATATGACCAAGGTGAATAGGTTTACGGCGAATGGTATGTTCAGATTACAATCTATAAATCCAACTTTCGGGGCTTCATTGAAAATTGATTCAAGAAATCTGTTGATTTTACAATTATGTCTCTGTGAATATTCAAAAGAGTCGAACCCTTGAATCGAGTTTCACTTGTTGATTGTCACATTCTGTTTATTTTCATTTGTAAAAATTCCATGTTGGATGGGGGTTGGGGGTGGGGGGTTCTAACTCCCAGTAACACCCCATTGGCTACGCCCCTTATGTTGTTAATTCGATATAGGCTACATTGTAACCCTATACATTATTTTAGTTTTTCTTTAAATTCTTTAGTTTGGATGTGATTGAAAGAAGACAAGTCAAAAATGAGTCGATGATAGAATATAACAATAAGAAAAGTGACAACAAACCTATTTCAAGTATCGTGAAAACAGCAGGGAGGGAAACAGGAGGGACAAGAAATGTGAGAAACTTCCGTCATTTGAACAGAAAATACATGTGTGTTTGTCTTCAATTCCACCATGAATCAGGCATCCGTATAACTACCAGCTCAATTTCTCAGTAATATCTCAATCTATTATTGTAAGCAAATCATCTGTAAAATAGATTTGAATATTTTTCACTTGTTCCTTTTCAAAATAAATATTGAGTGAAATGATTTTAATTAAACTACTGTTACCAATTATATCACACCGGATCGGATGATTCGTGGCAAATCCAGCGAATCTCGCGACAGAGATATTTCGCGGCTCACCCGTTGAAAACCATTGCTCCACAGCAAAGTATCTCCTGCGTGGTAGTCTAACCCGTGATACTAGTTCTGCTGCGGGTAGTCTGCTTGCTGCGTTGAGGCGAATGTCATGGGAGCGTATTATTCAAACCAGCAAGCTTGTAGTTTTACTTGACTGCTGATATCGTGATCCTAGCCATGGGATCTCCATGGGAACATTTCAAAATCCCTATGCTTTGCCCGCGGTCACCTAGGTCATTCGGCTATCACGCCTCCTCATCGCATTCATAGCACACCTTGTGGCCATGATCGTTAACACTTTTCCCATTGCAAAAATCAAATCATCATAAATATATCTCCCGGTAATAATAATAATTTCGTGTGGCTATTTCTAGCCGGGTGCAGGCCTTGTAAGGCAGACCCTCCGATGAGGGTGGGCGGCATCTGCCATGCGTAGGTAACTGCTTGTTATTGTGGTGGAGGATAGTGTTATGTGAGGTGTGTAAGTTGCAGGGATGTTGGGGACAACACAAACACCCAGCCCAGGAGCCATTGGAATTAACCAATGAAGGTTAAAATTCCCGACCCGGCCGGGAATCGAACCTGGGACCCTCTGAACCGAAGGCCAGTACGCTGACCATTCAGCCAACGAGTCGGGCATCTCCCGATCATGGCCATCCATAAACGGCTGCTAATTTCAGATGGCAACCAGCCATAAGATATAGCCTGCACGCTTGTTAGGTAACAATGTCTGACCATCCATCCATATCTTATTTCACTGCCTGTACGGTTGTTATGGTTACACTTCCGTTACACGTTTTGTCGCGTCACTTTACACAAATTTTCGGATGACCCTCAACCACAAGACATATCTCTGTCAAAAAAAATAAAAAATAAGGAACCCATCAGAATGTTGGCGATCAGGGTAGGAGAGGTGGTGGTAAACCCTAAATTGCGTGTGAAAAGTCTGGGTTTGATTCCTAACCTCTCCGCAGTGTTCATATGGAATGAGGGCATATGACGCCGTTGGATGGTGACGTTAAGCCTTGAGCAGGCCCCTAATATTATTCGACAGGAGTAGGCTATGACTTAACACTGGGGCTCACCCTCTCCCTATCTCATTATCATCACCACCAGCATCGCCTCCACCACCAACAACTAAACCCACGCAGACGCCCATGAGCGTCAACTAGAAGGACATGAACCAGCTAACTCTGAAGGACACACGGTGTAACATCAAAATGGTCTCTAAGAACTATAGGCTAATAGCGGAGACTTGGATGGTTGCCCTCTTAAAAGGTCAAGCGTCTTCATCATAATGGTGGTAAGTTTCAGACTAAATTTATGTTTTATTTTGCCGGGCTGAGAGATTCAGACGGTATAGGGCTGGTCTTCTGAGCACAAGATGGCGCGTTCAATTCTGACTCAAGCCGATGGTAAATGAAGGTGCTTACATTCACTGTTGAAAAATTCTCTCTCAGCAGAAAAAAGAAGTTTGCGGTAATGTTTAACATTCGAACGTGCTTCATTTTAGAATTTTTCCCTTCTTATTTCTTTTTCAAATAAGCTTAAAAAACACCGAGCTATTAAAAGTAATAAACAACACATGATTCAAATAAGAATGAGGATGGCAAGTACCCACGCATTCATTTTTTCTTTTGCGATTTGCTTTACGTCACAACGACACCGATATGCCTTATGGTGACGACGAATTAGGAAAGGGCTAGTAATTTAAAAGAAGTGGCTGTGTCCTCAAGGTACAAGGTGCTGGTGTGAATATTGGAAACCACGGAAAACCATCTTTAGGGCTGCCTACAGTGGAGTTCGAACCCAATATCTCCCTAATGCAAGCTCAGAGCTGCTCGGCCCTAACCGCACGGCCAACTCACTCGGTACAGGTAGGTCTTATGGTGAAAGGGCTAGGTGTGAGAAGAAAGTGACCGTGCCCTTAATTAAGGTACAACTCCAGC